>NC_134380.1:5454545-5757575 GCF_035582795.1 Mycteria americana | reverse complement strand
CATCCCATAACCCTGCCTGCAGATACCACCATGCTCCCAGAAAAGCCATCACTTTGTTGCACAGATATTCTGTGAAGATAAAGGTCTTGTTATTCAGCGTACAAGGTTCAGCCTTTCGACAGGCCCCAGTTACAGCAGAGCATTTCTGAGCCTGCTAAAATTCTACGTAAGCACACAGGACATGCTGAGGAGGAATGGGTTTAAGCATGTATTTAACATTAAATGGAGGCTTAAGAGCTTTGCTGCTGGGAGAAGGGAAGGACGTTTTGTTTGCAGTGTGCCTTGTCCTGTGTGGGAAGATGTTGCTTGTCTGCTACTGAGCTCCAAAGAGCCCTTCTGGTATTTCTTGGGACTGACTTGAAGCAGCAGACAGCAGGATTTGGGACCTCGTGGCAGGCTTTTTTTAACACTACAGATCTTTTCTCTCAGAAGTCTGGCACCTGAAACACCAGCAAGCAATCTCCAGCCGTACCCCAGGGGACTGTTCTATGTGCACTGCTGTGCACATAGCGTATGTAACAGAGACAAGGATGAATCCAGCTACCCCCTGCACCTCGGTGTCTCCTCGTGCTCCGTACGCTCAAGCCATGCAGGGGGCTGGTGCCTGCCAGACGCAGTTAGCAATGGGGGACTCGCTTTTTAATGTGTTCAAATACCCTGGTTGCTTCCCCCGGCCATATGTCGAAGATGATAACCACAGCGGGGCGTCTCTGAATGAACGGATGCTTTGTTTCTCCAGGCTTTGTGGAACCCTGTCTGCAGGATGGGACCGGGACAGACAGAGGGGGAAATCAAGAGGAAATCAAATTGCTGTCAGTAAGCATGGAGAGTGTCTCCCTGGAGGGACTTACAGGCAGCCAAGAGGGGAAATGGGTGGGAAACTGGGAGGAGACCTTGTCCTTCAATTTAGGCGTGGGATCAAAGCCCATCAGAACTTGGAGAGATTCTGTCATTGGTTTCTGTTTGTCTTTCCGCCTTTCCCTGCTCTGTCACATATTCTGCCCATTCTCCTGTTATCTGCTCTAGGGATAACCAAATACCCTACAGCAGAGCTCAGACTTCTTTGTAGAGGATAATGCTGTGGCTTTGCAGGACAGATACTGAAGTGCCTTGAGAAAGCAGAAAGATGGGGACTTAACCTAGTATATGATTTGCTGGAGGAAGTAATCCCCTCTGGATCCTCTGCCGGGAAGCTGAGAGCAGCCCCAAAACGTTCACACATAGATCTCCATGCCCTTTTAATAGCTTTCCTTACTTGCTCAACACAAACAGAAGTCCTTTCAAAGACTGGAACAAGAAAATCCTGTAACTGATGGAGAGTGGCCACAGGAAATCTCTCAAAATGATGTCCAAATTGCCTTTGGGAGCAGCATTGCAACTGCCTGAGGAAGGAGAATATGTTCAACCAGAACTGTTCAAACCAGACTGTAACTCCCTTCGCATCCCTGGGAAGGTTCACAGACTGTTCAGAAGAGCCACCATGTTCTGCTGACCTCTGGGAGGCTTTGCCTTGTACTGCAGCTCCCGCGCGAAGTTTGCACGTCGAAGATGTGTGTGACGTGGACGCCCTCTAAAGGGAAGAGCTGAGAAAACTTGATTCGAAGTTGCAGAGATTTAAGAAAGCATCGGTGAGGCGACGACCATCTCCCTTCATCTGCTCTTTGTTCTGCCTCCAAAATACACTTGGAAACATTACCTAATCACTGCAACCATGAATAATTACAGCCAACCTACTGCGCACTTAGCTCATGCTATTCTCCTGAGCTTTTAATTGTTGACTCAGTTCATTACTTGGTACCTTGTGGAGCTCATCCATTTATAGGCACAAGTAGACAGTTACTCTATGGTCTGAGCAGCTTCCACCCAAAAATCAAGATGGTGGCAAAGCCCTCAGCACATCTGAGTCTACATCTTCTCTCCTTCCAAGGTCTGAACTCAGCACAAGGGGGGATTTTAGTTGTTTTGTTTTATTTTAAAAACCTTATGTCCCTTGGGAACTTAAAGACCTAATTCTAGTTGCAGGGTTTTATGTATTTGCTTATTCGAAAAGCTAAAAGTAATCAGGCAGATTGCTAGCCACATCTTCACAGAGCAAAGGCTGCTGCAATGAAGGCTGCGTTAATTACTGCCGTTCTGTATCGTCGTCCGCCTTCCCACCAGGCCAAACACCCATGCAACAGGCTCCTGCGGGGCAGGAAGGCACTGAAACTCTCTCATGTCCTCATGCCAGAGCTCGGAACTCGCTGCAGGCTGCTTCATCCAGGCTCCTGCCCAACCTGCCGGGGCAACCTGCTAGGCTTTCTGCAGCTAGCGGAGGGCACAGAGGGCTGGGGAAGACCTCATCGTCAGCCACTTATGTTGGAAATGGTTTATTTTTAACTGCATATTGGCATCTCTTTACAGCCTTCTTGCACCACTGTAAAAAAAAAAACAAAAAAAAAAAAGGTGCCTCTTGAAGTCTGTTGACTTTTTAAGAGAGACTTTTAAGAAACAACATGGGCCATTTTGGAGAGGAAAGGACTCATGAGTCGGGTTAAATCTACGCTCTGGAAAAAAACAAAAACTATCAGGTTCTAAAATAGGAACAAGGCTGGGAGGATCCATGCACTAAAAATAAACATGAAGTCACGCTGCCTTTCCCTGGGAATTTGACTGCCTTGCCCGGAGAAAGGCGTCCCGGAGCACAGGGCCGGCCGGTGCGGGCAGCAGCACGGAGCCATCTCCCTGCCATCGGAAGGAATCCAGGAGCGGAGAGACACGGAGTTCCTTGGCAGCGCTCCCCTCCAGCTCATGGGACTCCTCTGTTCTTTAGGGTAACACGAGGTGTTGTTTTCCCAGACTTGGCAATCCAGGCAGCCAGGTCAGACAACAGATGAGTTGGCCATGCCGTACAACGCCAACGTAGGACACTTACTCTTGCTATCGCTGTGGGGAACCAGGCAACTTTCCATGAACACATCTCCAATTCAAACGCCCCAAGGGACTGTGAATCCCCCACTTCTCAGACATTTCAGGGGTGACACTGGTTAAATACAGGGCTTTCATCTGTCCTCAGACTTCTCCGCTTTCAGATTCAGGTTCGTCTGCTTTCCATTTCCAGTCACTGGAGCTTTTCACCACAAGGGCAGATAATCCTTTGGGGCAAGAAAGAATATTAGCTATTCTTATTTTGCCTCCTCCCTGGTTCTGTTTACACTTTTGTTATTGTTCATAAGCTAAACAAGATCCTATAGATTTCATGGCAGTTTTTAACAGCGAAGGACAATCATAGTACATACTGGAAGCATCACATATTCAAAGCACAGCACATACATTTACTAACTAATCTCTGACTAATCCCCAATCTCCAGCTAATTGGTCTTTTTGAAGTGTGCCCCTTCTTACATGAGCTAATGCTTGTTCAGCCTTTTGAAGCATTTAGCGTGCTAAGTACAATCATGCGCGTCTCCCTAGTAAACAGGCCACATGAAGAATGAGTAAATGCAATTAATGAGCATCATCACAGTGCAAAAGCTCCACGTATGGAGCCCAGGCCCAGCTCTGGGCTCACGAGCCCGTATCGCCGAGGCTGACCCCATCCACCTCCATGGCTTCCCTGCATGGGCTGCTGAGTCCTCAGGTGAGGCGACAGCTGCACAAGCAGCCTCTGGAAGAGTCAAGTCTCACCCTAGTGCTAAATCACACTCCCTTATTTCTCTGTCTTCCTCTTGTTTGGCATCTCCACTCAGCAGACACAGGATGGAGTGGAGCCTGCCCTGCTCACAGCTCCCGTCAGAGGAGCCCTGTCCCCCAGACACCCACTGTCACACCCCAGGCCCAGCCCCACGCCCCCGGGGACCAGCCCCGAGGACACGGTGCCTCGGGCGGCGCCCCCGCCCGTACGGGGGGCGGCGGGGCGGGGCAGGGTAGGGTAGGGCCGGGCCGGCGATGGAGGCGGCTGAGAGACGGGACTACACTTCCCGTGAGCCCGCGCGCCTCTCGCGAGGCTTGGCGGGCGCGCAGCCCGCCCTCCTCCCTCTCCGCGGTCGCTCCGGCTCGATATGGCGGCTGGGCTGCAGGCGGTGAGTAGGGCGCGCCGCCATCGGCAGCCATCCGCCGGCACGGCGGCGCCGAGGGGCGCGGGGACAGCGGGAGGGGGCGCGGGGCACTCTTGCGCGCCGCCGCGGCTTCTGTAGGGGTGCGGCGAGGCCTCGATGTCTGCCTGTGAGGACGTAATGGTGCCCTACCCCCCACCCCGCCATGGTGGGTCGAGGGAGTCAAGGCCGGGCTGCGCTGGGCCCCGCGGCTCCTGCTCGCCGCCTGGACGCGGCTGCGGACCTCTCCGTGCGGGGGATGCTCCTGGCAGCACGGCCTGGCCCGGGCGATGCTCGGCTCGCAGATTTTGGCCACATTTGTACTGATTCTTCCCCAGCAGCGCCTGTGGGAGAGCTTTTAATACAGCAGCTGGTATAGCTCAGCCTGAGCGTTGCCGTCAGTACAGTATCGGGGCTTGTCTTTGAGCACCCTGCAAGCAGTGAGGTTTGGCGGGCTGAGCCAGCATTACCCACCACGCTTGACCGTGTACCCACGCAGAAGGAGGTCAGTGAACGAGTGGTACCCACCAGGTGTCGTTGCTGCCCGGGTGGGGAGCACGCTAACCACAAAGTCAAGAACAGGCTTGAGTTTTTGGGATGGCCCTGCGTGGTCCAGGTTTGGCTGCTCTGGAAGCTGAGCTAGTGATGATAAGGTTATCCCTGTCTGAAATTAATCTTTCCTCTGTGGAAGCATGACTCTGAGGCTCAGCATTAAAGACACAAAGATAAAAGAATGGTCTGTTACATGAACTAATTCTCTGTCCCCTTCCTCTGTTTCAGAGCATGGCGTGGTGTTGAGCAAGGGTAAAAACACCCACCTGCCTGGGAAGCTGATTCCTTCACTGGACTGACAGTAAATCTGCACCAGCTGTGCAATGGTGAGAAACATCAGCGTTTGTCTTGTCGTAGTCTAGTTTTCTCCTGTTGCTGGGCTATGGAAGTAGTATTCATTCTGCTGTGTCAGATGATATCCTTCTGTTTCCCTGGGGCCACTGGGAGGAGATACAAAAGCCCAGTGGCTTGATTAATATAATTAAGCCAATCAAGGCTGTAGCTTTGTTGCAGCTGCCACCTGAGTGTGCAGCCCTTTGCTGCCATGGAGCACAAGTTGAAAGGCAGCACAGAATGAATGGGAATTTTACTGTTGTTGGTGCCCAGTAGAGCACCTGCTTGTCAGCGTGGTCGAAGATGAGCAAGAGTAGAAGGGATTAGAAGTAGGAGGAATTGGATGACAGCCCATTACGGAGACACTTGACACAGCTCATCTCATAACTGTATTTGTCACAGAAGTAGACCTAGTGAAAGAATAATTGGTCTGTGTGCCTAGTGGAGGTGCACTGGGACAGTTTCAAACTTGCATCGGGTTGCTGGGGGTGGGGAGGTGCAGTTCACGTACACCAAAGGG
Source organism: Mycteria americana (assembly GCF_035582795.1). NCBI lineage: Eukaryota > Metazoa > Chordata > Aves > Ciconiiformes > Ciconiidae > Mycteria > Mycteria americana. The sequence goes on along the minus strand of NC_134380.1, from coordinate 5,752,097 downwards.
TCATCCTAGAAGGGACACACCGTGAAGAATCCTTCCCTAGAAGGAATGTGTCTGTCTTACATCTGCTTAAATGCATTTCTCAAGATAATCCGTAGACAATTTACATCCCAGATGAGTGGATTATTCTTGTGTGGAAGGAGGAAGTTGCATTAAGATATTTCTGTATGATGGTGAGGAGGATGTCTGCTTGAAACAGCTACAAAGGGTCTAAACCACCAAAGTCTCGGAGCTGGTGGATTTTTTTCTAAGCAATTATTTAAGTAGCATCCACCTCCCGAAGTTTCTTGTCTCTGAGTGAGACAACTCACTGGCAAACATGCTTCTTTGTATCTTTCTTCTGTGCTAAGTTTGTGAGACAAAAATTGCTTCTCTCTGAATTGAAAACTTCCTCTCTTTAATTCTTGCTCTGTGACCCAGTGCTGTGTTTTGTCAGAAGGGGTGGAGAAGAGATGAGCGGACAGACTACTTGAAGTATGGTTGCCAACGGTGTTCAATGCAACTTACATGTAGGAGGAAATCATCCCGCAGAATCCTGGGGTTGTACTATCTCCCAAAGACAGCTTTGGCAAGAGGGCAGCTGCTAAGTTGGGCTTCAAGGTAATAAGAGAATGCTTCAGTATTGCATGCTGCTTGTTTTCAACTTATTAATTGTATGTCAGATCTGTAGGCAGCATGACTCATCTGCTGAGCGGAATACCTAATCTGAATGCTTACCAGGAAAAATACTAGTCATCAGGAAGAACACTCGTCATTGGTGTGTCAGCATCTGGGTGTCTTTGCTGTATGTAATTTTGTAGAACTTGAGGAGTTTATACAGCCAAGGGCAGGAGAGAAACTGAGCCTGTGATGTGCTGTTATCCCTGTCTGACAACTCAGCTGTGAGGGAGAAACAACTGTCTACTGAGGCTTATGTATTTCCCCTTAGCAGGTCTCCTACCCCTTGCAAAGACTCAGATGACATGAGTGGCACCAGCAAGGCAAAAGCGGCATCTGTCCCCTTTCCTCCCACCCTTGTGATGTGCGACTGCAGCACGAGCACTGTCCCGTACGCACAGGCCGTTCAGCAGCCAGCTCTCCGGAGCCCAGATATGGCAAGGCTCAGTACAGGCACCGTATCACTGCCTGCTGGTGTCATAGCACAGTTTAGATCTGTGAAGAGCTTTTAAGTTGCTTATGCAGTGAGGCACAGCAGCAGGTTGAAGGGCGGATGAGAAATGCGTATTTTTATCTCGCGTGATGTACACTGAATGCACATGCTGTAATAGCACTTTGTCTCCAGGTAGCTGACAGCTGCATTCAGCTAAATAATCTCACGCTTCATTTAACAGAATTTGTATTTGTTTGCAGAAGAACAGTAACATTCACTGACAGGCTGAACCGGCAAACTTGACAGTGGACTTCCTTAAGAAATCAAGGTTGATATGCAAAAGGACAGGGAGTGGTACTACAAACCAGCAGTTGGATTGATTGCTGCCAACGTAGCTGTGTTCTGAGTAGGACCAGAGTAGGACCAGTCATTGGGAAGAGCACGTAGGGCTTTTGGCTTCCAAGGAGTAAGGGGAAAAAAGTGAAGAGGCAGCCCGATGATAAATAGGAAAAGCAAAAGCTACTCAGTGCATTGAGAATAAAGAGGGGCAGGAATTGTTTCAGGAAAAACTTTTTTAGGAAAGCAGTTATAGCATTGTTTTGTGGTGTCTCCCAGCTGTAGAAGCAACAGAAGGAAGATTGTTCTGGAGCGTGTCTCACAAATGGCTGCTGATACGTCACTCAAAACAGTGTAAAATGGCCACCTGTGCCTAACTGCCGGCTCCTCCTGGCTGCTCAGTGGTTGCTGCAACCGCCTCATGGGTAAGTTCCCAGTAAAGCCAAAGAGGACTGGGGTGCTAGTACCATTGGCTTGGGAGGGAGCAAGTTTGCGTCGTCTTGTACTCTTGATTAAAGAGTGACCCGTGTCACTGTTTTGTGTAACACTTACATTTGTGTACTGTTGTAAATTGTGACCTGTACTCTTGATTAAATAGTGCAAATCAGGAACTTTTCAGCTGACAGTTGCTTTGCTCTGACACTGTCTTTTTTTCCACTAGGACCTGATCTACAGCTGGCTGGAGGAAAAAGTGGTTCCCTGCTGTCTTCTGTTCCAGAATAAAATAAGTTATGGAAAATCTGGGAGTTGAAGTTGGGTTTTGTTTGGGTTTTTTTGTAAAGGTTATCTACTTGAACAGAGATGGTTTTGAACAGGTAGAAAGGATTTGGGTTAAAATGCTTTCTGAAATTCAAGCAGCTGTGAGCTTACCCTTTCATAGCAAAACCTGCTCCTCGCTGATACCTAAAGACTTCAGTGTCTGCAGATGCTGAAAGTTGAAGAGCAATTCATGGTTAGTGTGACAAAATTACTCGGCTAAGCTAGCACTGGTGGCAGAAATGGTTCTTGTGGTCTGCTTGGAAGCTCAAAGATAAAGGAGAAGTGAGAGGCAGTAGTACAGCCATCAGGTTCCTTGTCTGGTAAGCCCTTAAAATGGAGCGTGTTTAACTCCTGGCCTAAGCTACACCGTTGGCTAGAAAACCTCCCTTTTTGAAATGGGAAAGGAGGGTGTGCGTAGCAGTTCCTGATGTGCACCAGCAGCTCTGCCCATGAGCTGGGTGCGATTCCTGGCAGGACACTGCACTGTGACAGCACTCGTTTTTAAAACCTGTTGGTTTTGCCCAGTGCATCAAGGTGCTGCTGATTGCCATGTTCAAAGTCACCTGCATGGGCTGTGCTGAGGCTTGGCCAGAGCTGGTTTGAGGAGGTTTTGGTGCTGTCTTGGGAAGTTGATGTGAGGATCGGGCTCATTCTTGTCATGAAAGCGGTTTTGCTGAGTGCTTGTGAATAAATAACATGCCTAACAGGCTGCCTTGTTACCATTGTAAGGTGGCTCTGATGCGAACAAAGGTTAATTTGAGACGTGGGAACACAGGATGGGCTCCAAGCTAGAGATTACATCTGAAACAGGCTTATAGACTAATCTTCCGTAATGCTCATTTGAACTGGCTGAAAGCAGCCTGCTGTGAGCTTGAGGGGGTTTTGAGGTTCCCTGGCTTGTGGCCGGGATATCTCTTGCCATCTCTGCAGTAAACCGCTCCTCCCCAGCTGACATACAGCAAATAGCATCCCCCGTGGAAAAAGGCTGTGCTCAGACCTGCTCCCACAGATGCGGCACAGCGCCGGGCACCAGGCCTCCCTGCCAGCCCAGGCCTCTGCGCTTTAACCCCACTCCCATCCCTGCCTCTGGGGCCCTTCCCCAGTTGAAGGCTCGCTGCTGCACGCTACAGCTCCTCTGCTGCGCGAGGTAGGGGGTCTCAGCCCCACCCCATTTGCCAAAACAACAGAAACGGGCATAACAGAAAACAATCGTTCAACATTTATGTGATTACACAAAGTGGGAAAGGTGTCTCGGGTCACACTGCTCCCACTGCTGTGCCCTATCAGCCCTACAGCCACCACCAGCTGGAGTAGCCTTCCCCCAGCAGGTCTTCCTTAGCTGCACTGGCTTACACAGGATGGCTGAAGGGTTCAAGACCTTCACCTCCCTTGGGTTTTTTGGGAGGAAAGAAATTAAAAAGAGTGATGATCACTTAGACTCACCCAATAAGCTAGCAGGTTCCCTAACCCACCTGGCATCGGGCTGCCTTCTCAAAGCACTTAGAGGGCACCACGTGGTCCCTGTGCAAGAAAAACCCAACAAACCCACTACCACGCACACGTGGGCTGCAGGCCAGCTCTCCAGGATGCTCAAAGGCCAGCTGTGTTTCTGATGTCCCAGCTGAGCTGCAGTAACCCTACTCTTAGCTGATGGCTTTTAAGACCCTTCCTTGATTGGAAACACCATGACCTAGAGAAGGGGAAAATGACAGGGCACACTGTGCATCTTGTCACAGGAGAGGCTTGCCACTGGCTTTACCTCTGATCATGGAGGCAAAAGAGATGCTTCTGGAAAATGGCACACATCAACCCAGAGCTGGCTGGAAGTTGGGCTTTCTCCAGTCCAGGAGGGAGCGGTTCTCCAAACACACCACGTTCCTGTTAGCTGGATGATCTAGTCTCCAGTCCAAGGATTCATCGTGCCTGTTGTGGTCCCACCACGGTGACAACCATTTGAGCTGGAGTGCGATGGCACGGTGAAGGGCGTCTTCCAGCCAGAGGCTGACACACGTACATGTCTCCAGCACCTTCTTCCAGCATCACCATACCCCTCCTGTGCTTCCCAGCCGTGTTCGTGGGGCTGGGAGGTCGCAGCCACATGCCATGGTGCTTCTTAGTGCCCCAAAGGCCACATTCAATCACATTGAACCATGAAACAAGTTGCTGGAGGTCCCCGAGGAAATACCAGCTTCAGCTTGTGCCTTACCACCACCACCAGCTGCAGTGTGGAGGGTCTGCTCCTTGGGCTGGCCGGCCAGCTGGGGAGAGCCCTCAGGAGGGAGAAGGTGGCCTTCGGGAAAGAGAAGAAAAGCCACAGGAGTCCTTGGACTTGCCCCCATGGGCCACTGCCCAGCCTCACCGCTGGTAGAGGGTCATGATCCCTGCTCGGTGCAGGCTGTTCCACAGTGCCGCCTCCAGCATCATGTCGTGGTTGGCATAAAACACCAGCGGTTTCTTCTCCAGCTCGTAGTAGTGGTCTGAGAACTGCTCGTAGTTGGTGGTGATGAACCCGTAGGCACTGACCTGCAGGGAGGGAGGTGGGACAGACGGACACGTGATGGAGTTAGGGCTCAGCCTAAGGTGCTCCACGCACCACCACTGCCACCACCCCTCTGGGGACAGGGGGTGGCATACGTAGGACAGCCACCACGACACGCTGGTGCCCACCAGGAGCCTTACAGCAGCTAGTCACAAGCCCCCAGCAGCCAAACGGCGGGGACCCTGGTCCCCAGGAGGAGGGTGGCCCTGTGGCCTCTTACCTGGTCGCAGGTGTGGAGCGCGGTGAGGAGCATGAGGGCGCCGGTGCTGGGCATGTAGATGGAGCTGTACTGCGTGTTCAGGAGCTCCGACCGCAGGAACCTGCGGGTGGACGTGGTGGGTCGGGGGGGCTCACCGCCAGCACGGCACCGCGGCCCCCAGCACCAGACCCAGCAGCACCCAGCGCCTGTCCAGCCCCCACCATGCACTCGGTGACGCTGGTGCCTGGCAAGGCAGGAGCACCGAGTGAAATGCAGCGCTCGTGTGGATTCTCCGATGGCCGCTACTAAGGTTCAGCTCATTCGCTGGAGGCTGCTGAAAGGCACCTCCCTGCTCTTTGAAATCATCCCGACCCAGGCGCCTGCTTTCAGGAAAGGTAGGAAAAGACAATCCCTTTGGGCCCCACCTCTGCTCCTGTTAGACTAGGTCAAAATTTAATTTATTCTGGGAGATGGGAGGCGAGGTGAGCACGGTGAGGTTGTGGGACTCTCACTGCTGGGAGGGGACGTGAGCTGTGCTGCAGTGAATGGGAATGGAGGGGGACAAATCTCTCTGCTTTATCTGCAGAGAGCAGGACAGAGGTGTTTCCAGTGCCTGGGGAGGACTGGGACTGCACTTTGTTGGGCAGCCACCGGTCTGTACTGGAGAGAGCAGTGGTCGGAGGCAGACCGTCTGAGCCCACCCCGGAGCAGAGCTAGGCAGAAGCCACGGTCCTCATCATCCTCACCTTGCTGTCAGGTACTGCAAGAAATCAGGATGCAGCAGCTTGAACTTCTCTGCAGAAGCCTCTGGTCCAAAATACTTCTGTGGCCTGCGGTGGGGAGAGGAGAAGGGCAGAATTCGCATCACAGGAGTCTGGGGGCTACTTGGGGTTTATCCCACAAGGGACAGATGTGGGGTGAGGGCAGGCAAGTCATGCTCCCTCCGGTGCGTCACCAAAGGTTATGGGGCTACTCACTCATCCCCCTTGTCCGAGCCCTCGGGGACCGGGCTGCCCTGGATGGCCGACTTCAGCATCACATAGTCGCGGATGTCCGAGGGGATGAAGATGTACCTCAGGTCCTGCAGCGGGGACACAGACGTGGTGCTTGGGGGAGCTTTGGGGCACTGCCCACGCCAGCAGGGCGAGGGCTGAGGGCTCCTGAGATGGGGAGAAGGTTTGGGGGGCAAGCCCAGCCTCAGGGGACAATTTGGGGTCACCTCCCCAAGCGGCCCTTGGGTTCTCACCTTGGCCTGGGGTATCTGGGTGAAGCCATACTCCTTGTAGGCGATGAGGGAGTTCTTCATGGTGTTCACCGTGAAGCCGTAGAAGGAGATCTTGGTCCCGACGTCCTCCTCGAAGCCTTTGATCACAGCACCATTGAGCCTGCAGGAGAAGGGCAGGATGCGTGTCCAGGGCCAGCCGCTCTCCAGCACGCATGGCCCCATCCTGCCCAGGACCCGTCCCCACCTGAAGACCAAGTCGTGAGCGTCGATTGCCTTGCCCTGCCGTGAGCCATTGAGGATGCCGCCGTTGCCCACCACGGCACAGCGGACGCAGCCCCCGGGGAAGGCGTCCCTGTCGAAGAGGTGCCTGTTGGCAGAGGCGTTGAGGAGCCGGAGGGTGCTGCCCACCACTGGAACAGAGCAGGATGCGTCCGGTCAGTGGGGAAAAGGCGTGTCAGCCCACGCGAGCGCTTAAGCGTGCAACATCACGCACAGACGAGCTTGTGCAAGATCACATCCAGGAGCAGCACACAAGAAAGCTCACACCATCTTCATGCAGGAGAGGGGTCTACAAGTGGGATGGGGGGACGCCAGCCAGATCCTCCTCTCCCAGGTTCAGCGGCGGCCCCCTCGCAGCCCCCCACGTACTTAAGCGCGCTCCAAACAGCGGCTGCCTGAGGCCGTGCAAGGCACGGGGATGCATCCGGACATCTCCAGCCCCAGCCCTGTGGATGCCGCTGCCCGTGCTGGCCATGTCCCCTCCTGACAATGTCTCCTTGCAACTGCCACCGGTTCACTCCCCCCCGCCGTCCCCAGCACTTCCCAGCCCAGGGATTGAAGCCAGCGGCTGCCAGGGAGAGCAGAGAGTGGGTTTGGGGTAGGAAGGGAAACAATCTCCGTCCACAACAATGGAGCGGGTTGTCCGAGCTCCTCCGGCCCCAGTTAATAATCATGCACACACTGGAGCTTTTATCGGGGGAAAATGTCACAAGATGCAGCAAGCGGCGTTTGCAAAGCCGTCCCCTCTGCCCCGCGCCCTGGGAGGCAGAGTGGGAAGAGACCAAGGTCCCTGGCTCCTCTGCAGGGCTCCTCTGCCTGCCCCATGTCTTCAGTCCCTTCTGCTGGGCTCCCCAGGCCCCTCGAGCTGCCCCGCACCCTCCCATCTCCCCCCTTGCCCCATCTGCTGCCACCCCCATCCCGGCTGGGTCCATACCTGCATGGGACAAGCCTTGCCAGCCGTAGGGGACGTGTCGTGTCTTCAGCCTGTCCCAGGTCTCCAGAGTGAAGTGCTGGTCCCACATCAGCACAGGGGTGTCGAAGCGGAAGACCTCCCCGAACTTGGGGTCTGCCTTTGCTCTGGCCATCACCGAGCGGAGGCACGTGCTCGGCTGGGAGGGAAGAGGACCTCAGCTCAGTTTCCAGCCTGGGTCTACCTTCCCTCTGGACATCTCCACCCCTCAGCAGGCACCAGGGAGAGGACAAACCCAGGGACAGAAATGCTCCTTGTCCATCCCATGTTCTGCTGTGTCACCCAGGCAGGGCACTGCTTCGTGCCTCGGGTTCCTGCTGCAAAACACCCTTTGGTACCCAGCTCACCAGGGCTGGGAGGACCAGGGCTTCCAGAGTCACCTGAGAGCATAAGCCCCATGAAAGATTCAGCACCTTCTAGTGTGGGCACCCCACTAACGGCCTTTGCTGTACGAGAACAGCCCCAGCGCCCAGGACCAGTCCCTTCCAGAGCCTGGGTCCGTCCTCACAAGTCTCCAGCCCGGGCTGGTGGCCCAGACATCACGGGGTTGGAGGGAGTGGGTGATGCTGGCTCCAACCTCCACATTGGGGAATTGCTCGGGGAGGTGCTGCAACCGCAGCAGGGAGGCCTGGGGAGACCCACGTGCATGGACAGAGGAGCTTGCTCCTCCACACACACATACAAAACCCCTTCCAGGCGATGCTGCTCCTCCTCAGCTTCCCCACACAGACCTTCAACCAGCAAAACCCAGCAAGGAGGGGCACAGGGGACGCTAACCGTACTGTGCTAATGATTACCTGCTTTCTGCTGGGCTTGGGCTCCTCCAGTTCGGCTGAAGGCTTGAAGGACTTCCCACTGGAAAGGGGGAAACATATAGCAGAGTTAAAAATCCATCACTTGGGCACTGGGGAACCCCACAGTGGGCAGGGGGCTCCCAGCTTGTGCCAGGACCACCGTACACACCTTCCCCCCTTACCTCTCTAAGCCACCGTCAAGGGCCCGTTGGCGGCTGCCGGCTCGGAGCGATGTCCCCAGTGGAGCCAGGACCAGCGGCTCCGGCTGCAGCAGGCTGGGAGAAGAAGCCGGTGGGGGCTCAGCCGGGGAAGCGACACTGAGCCACCGCACCCCGACACCCCCCACCTGCGAGAGCCACGGGCAGGACCACGTCCCCTCCACTCGGTTCCCCTCCATCACTGCCTGCGCCCACCCACCCCCTGTCCGCGTGTCTTTCTGCAAGCAGAGCGCCACAGATTTGCAAAATACTGGGTTTATGAAGAAAGCAGCCACCTTCTCCGGTTGAGTCCCCTCCCGGGGGTCCCTCCAGGACCCCCACGTACCAAAAACTGCACCCAGCCTGCAGCCTTGGGGGGACCCTGCCGAGACCTCCCCAGCTCTTCCCACCATCCCACCCTTCCCGAGCCCGAGGGGGACGGGGCTGGCACAAGCTGGGCAGGCCAGCAGGACACATTTAGTTGCTACACTGGAGAAGCAATCAGCAACTGGGATCTGGAGGCTCTCAGCGTGTACGGGACCCCCATCTGCCACGGGGCCAGCTGGGGCATGGCCTGAGCCTTCATTTAGTGCTGGGGGACAGAGGCATCTCGGGGTGCCCTGAGCCGCGCGGGGCCAGGCAGAGCAGACCCGGCCTCCCGGGGAGGGTGTGGGGCTGGGGACGGGCAGGGTCGCAGCCTGGCGAGCAGGAGGTGGGAGCCCACCGGAGGGGAACAGGCTCCCATTCATCCCCGCACAGAAGGGCCCTTCAGAGCCCCCCGGCGCCGCCTCCAGCCCAGCCGGCAGGTGCTCAGGCCAGAAGGGGGGTATTGTGGAGGAGACAAGGGCCCCCTTGTTACGGGATCTCTGCTTGGGAGCCCAGGGACAGGTAGAGGCAGGTGGGGAGCGGAGCTCTGCCTCCCCCCGGCACGACGCTGCCCAGCACAGCGGGCATTGGGTTTCCGTCCCCGCTGTGGCCCCTGTCGACACCAGCAGCACCGACAGCCCTGCCCGGGAGCAGATCCAGACCCGTTTGCCACCCAAACCCTGCTCCGTGCCACCCTGGGGGTACAGCGTGACACAGGGTGACAGCCCAGTGCCTTGCCTGGGTGCTGGCACCAGGGGCTGGAGCATCTCCCCAGGCATGGAGGGGGAGTCAGGACCACGCAGGCTTTAGTCCCAGCTCCCGCCTTGCTCCGTCCCAGCACTGCCAGCTCTGGCCAGGGGATGCCGAGGGCAAAGGCGTCCCCCCTGCCTGGGGGGCTGAGCACTGCCAGTGGAGCAGGGCAGCTTTTTCAATCAAGCCAGCGCGTCTTGCCTCGGTGTCCCATAAAAAGGCGGCTCCCCAGCAAGAGCTGCTGCCCTGCAGAGCCCCCACCATTCAAAACACACGCTCCGGCCCAGGGGCAAGGTCCCCAGCTTAGCCCTGCCCCGTGGCCACATCCTGCCCTCCAAATACGTGCAAAGAGCCTGCTGCGTACAGTACAGGAGCGCAGACACCGAGGCTGGGAGAGGGGTTGGGCACAGCATTGCCCCCACCTCCCCTCGCAGCCACCAGCTCATCCCTGAGGCTCATCCCGGGAGCACCCGAGCTGGCGGAGAGGAGGGAGGGCAAATCCCAGGGAGGGTCCGCCAAGCCAGAGCCGCAGCTTTCTGCAGGGCCTTTCTGGTGTTATCACTGCGAGCATCTAAATAAACCCAGCCTAACCAAACTTGCCTGTTCCCTCGGCTTGCGGACGGGAGCAGAGCTGCCCTGCCATGGTCTGCGCACAGCGAGGCACCGGCTGGGAAAGGCCATCCAAAGGCTGTACGAGACCTTGCGGTTACGCTGGAGGCAGCTCATCTCTGCCAGGTACAGGCAGCACGTGCCGGTCAGAGCAGAGCTCGCCCATGCAAGAGTCTCACAGCAGCTACAAGGAGAGCTCTGCGCGCCGAGTCACCTTAGCTGCAATGAACCGCCATGGGATCCCCAGGGAGCTCATCCTCGGCGAGCTGTCCCAGCCCTGCTTGCTTCCTCCACCTCACGACGCAGGAGATCCCAGGCCCACGTGCCTCGTGAGCAGGAGCTTATTGAAGTTACCAGCACCTGACTGAAGAAACCTCCCTGCTCCAAACCCAGAGCCAGAACCAGCTCCTGCAAAGCACTGAGCTCCCCGGAGCAGCACACCCTCCTGCACCCAAAGCCCCCGGTTTGGCCACCCACCCTTTTTCTGGTCACAGAGGCGCAACCCACCACCAAACCCAAAAGCCGTTACCCCCACACACCATGCCCAGGCTCGTGCTGCCCGGGACCCACACACAAACAGCCTCTCCTGGCCCCGCTGCCTTCCCCACCAGGCTCACAAGCCCCAGCTGCGTATCTCTGCCACCCAGCCCTCCAAGCTCTCCCACTCGTGTTTCTTGGTACAGACCCTTCCCCGGCTCATCCCAGTGCCCACAGGTCAAGGCAAAGACCCAGGCACTGGCAGGGGGAGGGTGCTGGGCTACTTTCTGAACTGCCAGGGGTGCTGCGGGAGCAGCCGGGGGGCTCAGGCTGGCTGCAGGGAGGTGGGCGCAGGCAACCTGGCTAGTTGGCTCTTGCTGACGTTCAATGGGAGTTGGGACCCACCTCCACCCGTGGCCAGATATGGTGCACGGCACTTGCTGATCGATTCTTCCAGGACTTGTGCTGACCTGATAAACCCAATCCCTCTGTCAGCACCTCCCTGCACTCGCATCCCAGCTGTGGGTGCTGGAGCCACCTCCCCAGCATCGCGGCAGCCGTCCTGGCTGTGGCTGATGCCCAAACCCTGCCAGGGAGGGCGTGGGGCAGCCGGGCTCTCCTGCCAGACAGCAGCTCAGGAGCGCATCGTGGAGCCAAACGCTTTGACGTCACCCGCCAGGATGTGGCGAAGCACCTCGTGATGCTTGGTTGACTCAGAAGATGACAACCCTCCCGGGACCGGCCGATGCACAATGGGGCTCCGGGGAAGGAGTGGCCCACAGCTGCCCGGGCACCAGACGCGGCAGCGGAGCTAGCCAAGCCTGGGTACACTCTATCACCACCGTGGCATTCACTAATATGACGTGTCTGGTCCATGGTCACCCCCCCCCCCCGTTTCCAAAAGATAACACTGTGTACAAGTTTTGTGAGCACACACTCCGGCCTTATCTTCAGCAAACACTCCCCGGGCCCCGCAGAGCCATTTGAGGGAGCTGAAGCAGCAATGCAAACATGGTCTCGGAAGGTGTTTGCTCCATCCCACCACAAAGGGCCAAGCTCCAGAAAGCATCTTTCCCCGGCGCAGAGCCGGAGTGGCATGGCGAGGCTGGGCAGAGCTCCACGCTCATCCTGTCTGCCCTAATAATAAAGCCACAAGCAGTGCCAGCAGCTCACCGGTGGGGTTTCAGAGAGATGGCCGGGCAGGGAGCAGGACGGGGCTGTGCCCAGCTGAACCTGGGGGCTCTGGGGATTCGGCTCCCTGCAGCCCCGCTGACCGCAGGGTGGCCGGCTCTGCGGGGACGGGGGCATTTTGCCCATCTCCGTAGGGTCCTCACCGCTGCTGCCAGCTTTGCGCTGAACTGGAGGCGGACTCAGGTATCTGGCCCTTGGGTGATTTGATGCTGGCAGCAGCCAGCATCAACTGGGCAGTCAGCTTCCTCCCAACCCCCTTCATCCCTTGTAAGTCTGCAAGGAGACACTGCTCACACAACCCTCCCTGCTGAAACGTGGCTGCCTGCACCGACGCGTGAGCACCCCGACCCTCCCTTTCTGCCCCAATGGCAGGCAGAGCGGGAAGCGTGCGCTCTGCGATGGCGCGTCAGCCATGTGAAACGCCGGCCATCCTGGCTTCGCCTCCGGACTCTGCCCCGCATCCGTCGGCAGGGCAGCGCTGGTTCCTCCGGGTGCACGGTTCAGGCTGGACAAGCAGCAATCACAGGGCAGCATGTTTGTAAACACAGGGAATTGGAGCAAATAAGACTCACTCTGGTTTGGGTCTAGCTTTAGTGGTTGGATTAAAGCCAAGAGGAAAAGTCCAGGAGAGCTTTGGAGCGCAGGTCAGCTCCCCGTTACCTCACCCTGGGCTCCTCTCTGGGGCTGGATGAGCTGACCCTCGGTCCCATCAGTTGCGGGGCAGGAGCCCGGGCTGGCCCTGCGGCAGGGGAACCCGGGGCTGGGGCAGGTCCAGGCAGGGTTAGGCAGTGGCTGTTACCTGCAGCCTGCCATGTGGGGGGAGCCTCCTGGCTCCCATCCCGTGGGTCTCCTCCGCACCCAGCTCCCAGGATCGGCCACAGACCCTGTGCCAGGGCATGGCTGGTTTCCATTCCCAGCTCCAGCGTGGTCCTTGGGCACGTCCTGCTGCCCTCGTGGGCTTCACTTTCCCCTCTCATGGACATCAAGCTCTTTGCGGTGAGGTGCTCCACACCCCAGCCACCACCTGCCCCAGGCACCGTGCGGTACAGGCTAACGCTGCTGCCGCTGGCACTGCTGCTCACCCAGCATGGCCGAGGGTGGAAACAGCCAACCTCTGCCCGGGCTACTGGGGATACTGCTGCTCCGCACGTGCGGCAGGAGAGGGGACCTCTGCCCTGGGCAGGACAGGAGGGGGCAAGGAGAGCTCCCAGCTCAGGAAGAGAGAGTGTCTGGGCCCCAGGGCAGCCCAGCCCGCTGCATCCCCAGCAACTCCCAGCACAAATCTGGCTGCATGCAGCTCACCCCGTGCAGGACCAACTCTGGTCCCCGCAGCATCCTCCACTCCTGGGCAGCACCCAGGCAGCTGGGCTCTGTCGCACCAACGGCACCCAAGAGCACCCAGCGCGGAGGCGAGGGACCCCCATAGCACTCTCCTGGCACATTACCTGATGCTCGCAGGAGAGGAGGGTGGCTGGTCCTGCAGGCCAAGCGCTGCGCAGGCTCCCTCGCACCCTGCCCGCTCAGCCGTGCTCCCCAGGGGACCCCGGCACCCTCACCCGCCTGGCACCGGGGAGACTCAGGAAGGGGCTTGGGGAGGTTGGAGGATGCAGGGAACGCAGACGTGACCGCAAAGGGGGAGATGCAAATTGCTGGAGTTTGGGAAAGGCTGCAGCCCCTGGGAGTGTGCAAGCGGGGGGGAGTGGGGGGCAGCCCCGGGGGGCCGAGCGGGCTGCGGGCAGCCCAGCCGTGCCCTGCCCCTGCAGCGGGGGGGATCCGTGCAGCTCCATGGGGGCCAACCCCCCCCAGGACAATCAGCCGGCTCCGATCCTAAATCAGCCCAGCGGGGACATGGGGGGCTCGCAGAGGGTCTGGGGGGCTGCTGAAGGGGGTTTGATCCCGCCGGGAGCTGAGCACCCTCAGCCGTCCCCGGACCCAGCAATGGTTTCTTTGCACTGTGACGGGCTGAACCCACGCGGGGACCCCTGCAGCCCCCCACGGCCCCGGGGTCCCGCTCTGGGCACCCCTGGGCTCGGCCGGCGGCCGTGGGCAGGACCCGGTGCCCCGGGCCCCTCGGGGGCGGCAGGGCCCGCTGCCAGCGCATTTCTCAAACCAGCCAACAACCGGGGGCACGGCTGGGATAACCCGCACTAAGGGACCCACACCGGCACCCCAGTCCCCCCTCCCCATCCCAGCGCGCGGTACTTCATGCCGGGTTTGCACATCCCTGCCTCCCCCCTTACCTGGCTATGATCCTCTGGCTGGTGGGCGACTCCACCGTAGCGTAGTAATGGCCGTAGAGGAGCAGGGAGGATGTTAGACCTGCCAGGAGCAAAAGGCAGAGCCGCTTCCAGTGCGGGGACCCCATCCCAGGCACCTCAACCGCTGGAGCAGCCCAGGCGAGCGGGAGCGTGGGAGCCCGCGCTGCCCGCACCGGGCACACCGCCGGCCGCGCTGCCTGCAACGGGCTCCGCAAACTCCCCGGTCCCCGCCGCTCCGCTCCGCTCCGCTCCCGGCCCGGTGGGTGCGGACGCGGCTCCCGCCCGGCTCCGTCCTGCCCCGGGTGCCCAGCTGCACCTTGGAGCAGGCTGGGATATTCCTCCGGAGCGGTGGGAGGGTGTGAGCCGGGGGGAGGAGGCACCAGGCTGACTGGTTCAGACTTGCTGAGAAAAAAAAAACACTTTTGCGCTGCTTTTTCTCCGAGCTGGGGATTAAACATTTACTCAGACCAGCAGGGTAATGCGCTTTTTTTTTTTTGCCTCCTTTTCATGCCACCCACCTACAGCTCACAAAGCACGGAGGTTCCCCCTTTCTGTAACTTTCTTGTTCGGCTGAAACATGTGCTTTCACCGCCGGCTGCTTCACCACCGGCAGCACGCACAGCCCACGCCGACACCCGGCGACCCCGCGGTGCGGCGTGGCCGGAGGCGTCTGCAGTTTGTGAGAAGTTTATCAGAAACTCCGGGCTCCGAAGCAAAGCCGGGCTCCCGCCCCGCGGTGCCGGTGCCGCCGCCGCGCGTTCCCCCCCGGGCCGCTGCGGGCAGCCCCGCCGCAGGAGCAACGCTGGTGCGAAAGGGGGGCAGGGGGGGCCGCTGGCGGGGTGCAGCCTCCGGGCCCCTGCCCGCCTCCCGGCTGAACAGCTCGCTCCCCCCAACGTGGTTTTGCAGCCAACGAAACCGTTCAGGGCTTTGTGCCGAGTTCGACAAATAGTTTGGGGGAACGGAAAAACGGGTTTGGGGGGTTTGGGGGAAATCCGAATGAAGCATTTTGACATTTTCGGAAGGGAAGTGCTTCAGTTTCTTTTTTTGAAAGAATATTTCGACGTTACTTTAGTTAAACTCATCTAAACAAAGAAAACAGCCCTGCGAACTAAAGGATATGCATACCAAAATGTTTGTTGCAGTGGGGGAAGGGACTCAGCAAGGAAAACAAGCGTTTTCAGTTGATCGGCAGTGATTTCGGGGGGGTTGGTTAGATTTTTAGGAAGCCACCAGACTCGGGGAGCGGCAGCATGGTGAGCCCTGCTCCCTCCAAACCCTTGGCCCTGTGCCCACGGTTCCCCGAGCACCCTCAACATTGCCCCAGGGTGTCACCCACCTCCAGCCCCTGCCCAAATACCCGCTGTCCTTATTCAGACCCAGAAACCCGGGGCCAAACCCCATCCCCGCTCCCGAGTCCCACCCGCACACCCCCAGGCCGGTGTATTCACAGCTGCGTTGTCCCCAACACTTCTTATCCCCCCAGATCCAACCACCCCCCACTGCCATACCTGCCTGCCCAGGCGCGTTTCCAATGATGCTGCTCGTTCAAAGGAGGATAAATGCAAAAATCGTCTCATACGAGTTCACTTCAGTCTCCGTTTGCTTGCATTACTGCAAGCCTCCCCGTTGCCAGCCCAGGTCCTCCAGGAATTTTGGCTGTGCAGGGAGGGCACCACGCCGGCATCCACAAAGTGCCCAGGTTGCATCGGTGGCGACATCCTGGTGTGAACACGGGAGCAGGTCTGCGGCCCAAGGCTGGCAGTGGTGGCAGCGCTGGCCTCCTCCCACTGGGAGAGGGGACATTGGGCCTGGGTCACCGCGAGGGGATGGTGGCCGGGCTGACTTTAAAGAGAACTTAGAGGGAAGAAGCCCTGCTGCTGCGCAGAGGCTGGGGAGCTGTGGCAGGCAGGCTTGGCTGGGCACAGGGCGTCTCGGGGAAGGAGAGAGCAGGCAAGAAGCAGGAATGACAGGACAGACCATCACTGCTTGGACACGCAGGGATGAAATCAGGTCTAAAGCTCAGCTGGAGCTAAAGCTACAAAAGGAGGGGCAGGAAGAGGGAGTTAACATGTACCCTAGTAGCAAAGGGCAGCTCAGAGAAATGTGGGTGCGCTGATGGAAGAATTTGATGGTTTTTGCCTCTATCAGTAAAGCCTGCTCCCAGCCCCCAGGGGTACCAGCATCGTCTAGAAGACTCGGGGCCAGCAGAAGGGGGACAAGAGTCTGGGGTCCTGCTCAAAGGTCCCCTAGCCTAGAGCCTGTCCCCACCCAGTGTAACTCAGGGATTGCCCTTGTTTGCTCTGACTCAACAGATTCACTCCCTGAGACCCGGTGTCTCAGCTCATATGCTCTTGACTTTGGCCCCTCGTTAATCACAGCTAATTATTACCAACTGTTCTGGTAAGTCATAAGGGACATAGCAAGGCCTGGCCCTGGAGGTGGACGACTGATGTTCTGGAGTGAGTGGCCTGGGGAAAGTCAGGAATTTGCCATTTGGAGACATTTATGGCCCAATTATGCAAACACTGGTGGAGTGCCAGCTTCAGTGCATTCGCCCAGAGGGATGGAGGAGCTGGTTTCTTCACACTGCTCTCATTTCTCTGTTTCCATGATATATGGTTTTCTACTGTTGGGTTTTTTTCAAAGGGGTGAAAATGAGATGCACAGTTCTTCATCTGCTCCACTTGTTTTGTGCTACAATGCATTTTGGCCCATGCCCCAAAATTAAGTGGTGCTTAATTTAGAAGTTAAATAAGCGTGAAAACCTTTTAGGATGATAGTTGCCAAATAAAGATTAGGAAAAGAACACAAAAGAAATTACAATGAAAACCAGCAAGTATCATTTTTAGCCTGGGCTTCTTATTCCAGTGATTACTTCTTGGAAACAAAACCCAAGCCATCCACATGGCTAGAGAAAGCGAGAGGAAAATAAGCACACTTTGCACCAGCTGGCTGTTGGCCACGGGTTGGTGGAGGAAAATCTTGTGGTCTTTGCCATGCTGAACTGTCCAGCTGGGAAAAAGAGATCTCCAAACACCTCCTGGAGGTTTTATATATCCCAATTTGTTCAGCACAGGTCAGAGGTGCATTTAAGAAAGTGCCAAAAATCCGCTTATAGAAAACGTCCCTGAAATGCAAAGTCTGGACCTAGGAACGCGTTGCTGTGTCAGCCCCGCTGGAGAACGTGGGGCCATATGGCTGCCTGTGGAGGCAAGGCCACCGCATAATGAAAAATTCGTCAGCAGATGTCTCTGGAGGCTGACGCACAGCCCCTTCCTGACGGGGCAGGAAGAGCAGCAAGAGCACGCCTCGGCCAAACCTCCTCTCGCCAGGTCCCCCACAGAAATGGGGTCAGGCAAAGCGCCTGCCCACACTAACGCTGCCTGGGCAGTGCTGTGCATGCTCCCTGACAGTCTTTGCTCAGATTTTTAGGTGTTGCTGCAACCAAAGTCAGGAGGTGAGTGGGGAAGCGACCGCACAGAGGATGCTTGGACATGGGGACCCCAGCACTCACGTGATGCCAGTGCGGTGGCAGCACTCAGCTGCGGGACCAGAGATGCTCAGGGCTGTGCCCAGCGTCACCCCATGGCAACTGCAGCTCCAAGCGCTGGGCTCTGCCCTTCCGCCTTGCGCACAATCCCACGCTGGAGGCAAGGAAAGGGGCTGGGGGATGCAGCTGTGCAGTGAAACTGAGCTGACGTGCCCCTTCTTTGTGGCAAATCTGGCAGGATGCAGCCCATCGGGCAAACACACCCTTTGGTCCCCTTCTGCTCCTCGCAAAAGCAGGAAGGTTGCAGGGACGAGCCATGGGCTGAGGCAGCAGGTCAGGACCTCGCATGCAGTGGCAGTGCGTGGCTCATGGTGGCTCGCTCCCCTCGGCATTGCTGGGGTCCAGCCCGGCTCTTATCACAGAGACACCTGCACATGGCAGAGCTGTTGGTCAGCCCTGGACCATTGACCAGGGCCAAGATAAGCTGAACACACAGCCCGAAGGTCATCCCCTCTCCGCCGGGCATGAGGCAACCTGTGAGGCTCTGGGTTATGCCCTGGAGGGGTGCAGAGCTGGAAAACACCTTTGAGAAATTAGGGTAACAACACAAACCTTGTCCTTTCTTGCCGGCTCTGGACCAGGCAGAGCAGATGTGGACTGATCCTGCCCTGTTCTTAGCAGCATAAACAGCCCAAGGTCTGCTGAAACATGGGAGCCTCAAAGCCACGTGGCCCAGGGGTCGGCCAGGCTCTGTCCCCAGAGCACACAGCTGGGGAGAGGGGACACCATCTCTGAGTGTGGATGGGCACCAGCTCCTTGTCCACCTGTGCAGTCCCACCTGATGCTGCATGGCTGCCGTGGGAGAGAGGGAGGGAGCCTTGGGATGTCCTCAGGACTCAGCAAGTGTCTTTCCAGGATTTACCACCCCGAGGGCTGAGTCAGGCCAAGCTGGGAAAGTCCCGCAGCACCCAGGGTCCTGCTGCTCAACCTGGCAGAGGAGCCTGGACTACCACAGCCCCTTGGCATGGGAAGCCGGGGGCTGCTGCACCCCCAGGAGCTGTTTGCCTGCAGGGCCCTGCCCCAGCACCTGGAGATGAGGGCTCGCTGCACAGGAGGTGCTCAGAGGTCAGCTGGTGCTTTTTGCACAACAAAGCCATGGGCTGCTCCTTTATTTTGTTCTCCCTCCCCTATTATCAATAGTTTTTCTGGTCCGACTGGATTTCCCTGCTGCCACATGCCCAACAAAGGGAGAAAGTCCACACAGCGGAGGTGAGGAGGGTGAACCCCCCACCCCTGTGCACCAACGGCCTGCCCCAAACCTCTCTGCAATTGGGGAACATAAATAGCATCTGGTAAGTCACCAGCACAGGGTTTTTTGTGGTGACCTGGAGCAGGGACATGCCTCTGCCACACTCCCACGGTACCCAGTCAGCCACGGCTGCTCAAGAGCGACGCATCCAGAGGGAGCACCTGCTCCACGCTGGGAAGACGGGCGCTGGCGTCCAGCTCTGGCTGCTCTGTGCCTCGGTTTCTTGCCTGGGAAGAAGAGACACAGGAGTGACAATCTGGATGTGCCACCATGGCACAGGGCTGCCTTGGAGCCATGTGTGGCACATGCAGTGGCTCCCTCTGGCACCTGCCTGGGTTTGGTCTTGGCTACCAGTGCTAGCAGGCACCTCAAGCCCCATGACATGGTGCAGAGCCCGTCTCGTCCCCGCTCCTGGTCAGCCCAACCCTGCTCTCCAGAGCCTGAAAGGCTCTCTGCACCACCTGCTTGTCCCCGAGGCATATCCCTGTCCCCCAGCCCAGCAAGACCCTATCCGCTTCCTCCTGCTTTGGCCCCAGCCCCAGCCGAGGAGCTACATGACTGTGAACATGCAGCAGGACACGGTCCCTGCTTCTGCTAGACAGGCAAGTAATCACACCGCAAGAAGGTAAAGAGGTGGGAACCAAACAAAAGATTCGAAGCCCTGTCAGGAAGGTGACACCGTGAGAGCTCCTGCGTGACAAATGGATTTGTCTTGCAGCCCGGCACGGAATATCTAGAGGCTGTTAGCTTCTGGGGAATCCAGGGAGGAGTTAGGCATGGCTGTACCAATGGCTCATGGTACTCACCAACAGCTTCACAAAAAAGCAGGGCTGATGCTACAGCGGCTTCCAGACACGTGAAAGCACAGCTGTGTATTTCTTCCCCAAATCAGACATCTCTGTTTAAACCCGGCAGACCCTGGAGCTCCTGGCTGGCAGCGGGGAAAGACATTGCTGGTTGCTGGCACTGGGTACCGTGTCCGTGCACAAGGACGAGTCGCTGTGTCTGAGGCATCTCTCAGGATGTCAGACCCCATCCCACCGTCGGTCACTCCGCTTGTGCTGCCTTCAGCGCCATGCCGCATTGCACAAGCCGAGGCCGCACGCTTTGCAGCTGCAAGAGTGGCACTCGCAGGTACCAAACCTCTTCTATGCATGTCTCTACATACCCCAAGGAGCTCCCGGGCCATAAACCCTGCGGGCAGGCAGGCGTTATAAAGCGAAGGACACTGGGGGACAATAGTCTGATGCAGTGTGGGCAGCTGCAGGGCTGTGCACGGCACTCTGACATGGCCTGTGCCAAACCTGGATGTACCAGACACGGCACGGTGCTGACAGGACCCTGAACAGGAGCTGCCACCTGGTGGCACTGGGGCAATCCTGCTGGCCTGCCGGCCGCGAGGACCTGGATGGGGGCATTTGGGGCGACCCTGCACCACGGCACCCACTGTTCAGCTGCGCTAGGGAGGCTGCTCCGGCACAGCCCAGCATTGCCGCTTTCGCCCTGGGACATACACCCAGGTGAGGAACTCGCCCAAGCCCTGAATCCTGGCTCTTGCCAAGGGTGCTCCAGCTGTAGCTGCCCTCCGCAGGTTCTGCTACACCAGTTTGTGGCAGGCTAGAAGTTGGCTGGCAAATGCCACCTCCGAACCCCCTTGACTTCCCATGGCCACTCCAGACCTGACGCCGCAAGGTCAGGCAGCTCTGGTGAGACGCAGATGGACTTGTGCTCCACGCAACGTGTCCCTCCATGCGCCTCACCTCGGGCAGCCCCCGGTGGGATGGGACACCTTGGTGCAGGGGTGTCAGAAGCAAAGCGAGGAGGCGAAGGGGACGGTCAGGTGAGAGCTGCTTTTCTAGGGCCAGAGAGGATGTGGTTTAGAGCTTGCTGGGAATCTCCAGACCACAGCAAAGGGCCTTCTCCAGCCAAAATTATCCCTGATAACACCAAACTATGCTAGCTGTGCTGCGAGGAGAGCCTGGAGGGAATGGGCTCTGCTGGTGGAGAAAGCCTCCTGGGAAGTTTCCTTCCCTTGACTCTGGGAAGCCTCAGCTGCAAAGAGGAGCTGGGCACCAAGGGAAAGCATGGGCTGGGGGCCACCAGCCCATCCCCAAAGCCTCCTCACCACCACGGTCCCCTTGCTCGGCGGGACTCAGCCTCATCCCGCATCCCAGAGGAGAGGAAAACAAAAGAGGAGGAGGGGGAAGGGAAGGGTCTAAGAGAAACTTCTTCCAACTTCTCGGGAAGAGAAAAGCCCTATTCAGGCAGGAAGAATACCCGTGTGGAGCTGGTCACTAAGCAACCCACAGCAATTCGGCATGGCCCGACAGGCAAGGAACAAAGCTGCCTTGCTGCCCACCGAGAGCCCAGCTGGGCGAGTGCCGGGCAGGGAGAGCCTGCAGGGCCTGGGGACACGGGACACCCGCCATGCACAGCCACCGCGAGGGACTGAGACACCCAGTGGGGTCCAGAGCTCCTGGGTGCTGCAGGAGTTTGTCCTTGGTCAGCTCTGGAGGGTGACTAGCCTCCACTGGGCTCCCCCTTCATGGGGAGGCTGCTGCTCAGGAAGGACTTCTGGTCTGCTCCAAAGCCCGTGGCTCCCCATGGGTCTGGTGTTCACGCAGGGCTACATACATCATTGCCAACAGAGGCACAGTGCATCTCGGATAACTCCCTGCTCCCATGGACACTGCGGGGCTTGTATGGGCAGAGCAACCAATGCAGGCTACACTCTCTCCCAGATAAGCTGAATTCTTCATTCAGATTATCTATGTGGGGGGTTGTCCTTTGCAAACAAGCTTTGCGAAACATGCGAAACATGAGAAACTGCTTGGCCCCTCTGCAGCACAAGGAAAAAAGGGACAAAGGAAATCAGGTCTGACAAACCCTGCTGATGATCCATGCTGAAATGCCTCCCTCGGAGCCCAGGGGGTCCCTGGAGATGCTGGTGCCCCCAATGGAAATGCTGCACAAAACGAAAACCGCTCACAGCCAGAGCGGGTCCACTGGGACCAGTCAGTGTGCAGCTGGGGCCCAATCCAGAGCCTGATGAGCCCAGGGAGATGCACTGGACCTGCCTGGACACTGGAAGTGGCTTTTTGCTTGCATGGTATCATGGGGGAAACATCCAGCCCTTCATGCATTTGTCTCCAGCATCTGATATAGTTGGACAGCAGTTGCTGGGACAAGGACAAACTCGCCAGGTGTTTACACACTTCCTCAGGGAGGTGTTTGGCCAGCTCTGATCTCCATCCTGCGATAGCAAGGTGATCAAGTGGGTAATGCTCAGGTGTGTCCACACAAGCTGCAGAGCACCTGCAGATGGAGGTATTCTCATTAACACTCAGTCCTGCCCTTTCCTGGCTTCATCATCCACTAC
Source organism: Mycteria americana (assembly GCF_035582795.1). Classification (NCBI taxonomy): domain Eukaryota; kingdom Metazoa; phylum Chordata; class Aves; order Ciconiiformes; family Ciconiidae; genus Mycteria; species Mycteria americana. The sequence continues at coordinate 5,729,883 of NC_134380.1, read as the reverse complement.
CTCAGCCTTTAAGCAACTGCTTTGGACACACACTAAAGAACCACAACCAACAGGGCTGCAATCAAAAATCAGCTTGGCCAAAGTAGTACCATTTATTTTGCTTGCAAAATCCCTTTCAGAAGGCCAATACACTGCAGGCTTGCTGGCTGCAACTGGGCTCCTCTCAGCGTGATGGGGGGCAGGCACTCCAGCCAGCAGCAAGGGCGGATAGCATCCATGCCTGGACTTGGAGAGCTCCTACCTCCCCTGGCAAGAGGGCAAACACAGCACTCCTGGCACAGCTGGGAGCCAAGTGTGCCAAAGCCCAGCTAAGCAAGGACTTGGCATACCACGACCGCGACACATTCACATGTTCTGCAGCCAGAGGAGCTCCAGAGCAAGAGGCACCAAGTCCGGCATGCCTGCTGCACCATGGAGAGCATTTAACTGTCCTTGAGCTGATGGTGGTGCTCCTTCAGAGGTGTCATGACAAGGCCACACTGGGAGGCAGAAGTGAGACTCATCCTTTCTCAAATTAGCCACCTGGAAATGTCTAGTCCATCCTTTTTATCTGCAGGGAGCAGACTGAGAGCAGCATCTCCAGGAATTAGGTCAACCTGAGACAGGATCTATGTGTCCAACTCCATCCACTGGCTGCCAAGGGAACTTGATTAGACAATACACCCAACTCCAAGATGGGCACCACTAGTGGAGAGGATCCACCCAGAACAGAAGTAGCCCCAGCCTGAGGAGCATCTCCTTGCAAAAAGAGAAAAGCTGGATGAAGATGCAAGACATGACCATATGCTACCCAGATCCATCCTGGATTGTCCTCTCCCAATACCAGTGCCTACAACCATCAGCAACAGTCTTGCAGCATATCCAGATGGGACTTCTTTGTGGCATGCTGCATTTTCTTGTTGCTGTTCTCCTGGTCTGTAGCATTTGCACATTTGTAGAAACGTTGTGAGAGAACAGAGGTGCTGAAGGAGGGAAATACCTTTGTGGGGATGAAATGTGCCTGGAAGTCCAGAGCTAACCTTGGCTCTGGTGGTCCTCTTCCGTTCCCAGTGAGGTGTTCTTGAGATTTCCCAGGCAATGGCCCTTGCCACACAATCAGGATCTCTGGTAAAGCTTCATGATATTCTCATCGTGAAGCTTTTTCCACACCTGCTTCTCCAGATTGAAGTCGTGGTTAATGTAGGAAATCAGATGTTTCCAGTCCTTGTCATAGTAGTGATCTGAGTACTTCTCGTGACCCTCCGTGATGTAGCCATAGGCACTCACCTGGGAAAGACAGAGGGCTCACTGGGGAGGGGTACCAAGGACAGAGGGAGCTAAGTGAAATGCAGGACAGAGTTCCCAAACAGGGAGGGAGCACAGGACAGCGATGCCAGTCAGGGCTCCTCCAGGTGACCCTGCATGGGGGTCCAGAAGGACCAGACTATGAAAACTAGCTCCAGAGAGCCTACTGTCCTCTCACTGCCTCCCTGGGAGGCAGGATGGCTCTCAGGCCACAGCAGGCTTCACAACCTCTATGTGAACTGTTTTGGGGCTGTTTCTCTTGTCTTCAATCTGCTTCTCCACAGCTGACAAGAACCCATATACCCTCAAGGCAGATGGCAGGCAGGGTTGGAGCCACCCCTGCTCTGCCCTGTTATCCTATCCCCCCTTCCAGACAGTGCTGTGTGCAAGAATCATCGTGCCCTTACCTGGTCACAGAGGTGGAGGGCAGTCAGCAGCAGGAAGGCCCCCATTGTGGGTCTGTACAGCCGCCAGTAGGGTTCTTCCAGACTTTTAGATTTTAAAAACCTGCAGCAGGAGAGAAGAAAGCACAGAGCAGTTGCTGGGTGTGGTGGTTCAAGCTGGGCACACCTTATCCCCCTGTAGCTTTTGTGGCGTATTCCCTCCTTGCAGCAGTTTGTGGCCATACAAGGCATTTCAGACAAGCCATGAGCATACCCACATGTGTGGGTACTGCTGCACGCTCAGTAAAGTGTAAGGCCAGCCCAGAATGCTCCATCACCTGCACTGCAACCTAAGCCCAGCTCTGCCCCAGCTTTATGGAAGCAGCAAGTCTTGAGGCAGTGGGGATAAAGAGGGGGTGGATTAAAGGATCTAGTACGTTAAAGCCCACTCTTAAATCTGTCCTTCGCCTTGCAGTGCAAAAGTGGCTTTGAAGCTCCCTGGTATATCCTGCTCCCCATCCACATTCAGGAGTGAAAGGAGACATAGGAAAGGTGCAGAGGAGGGTCACAAAACCCACTAGGAGCTACAGTGTTTCATGCCAGCAGTTGTTAGGAAGGTAGGAGTCCACACCAGGAAAAAATAGCATTCAAGCCCTCTTGGCCTTGGAAAGGACCCAAGTCAGAGGGGAGACAGCAAAACAAGCAGGGAAGTGCAAGCCATCTGGCACTGCATTTGCCTTCTCTTGGAGAAGGCATAACTCAGCTCTCAAGGAGACCGAAGGGTAAACGCAGCCAAAGCAGGGCACAACAGGAGCTCTTCTTCCTACATCTCTTGGTCACGTGTGGCACACAATTGGCAGATCTTACAGTGACAGTGTCCAGCAGGCTTGTGAAAAGGACTGGAGAGGCAAAGAAGAGCAGCCAGGCCAGGAAAACGGGATACTGAAGAAGTGCCTATTATCATGTTTGAGGCCACAAACAACCTCCCGAGTCAAGAAAGGATCTCTGGAGAGAAAGGCTGTTACATAGCCTTCCTCCAAGGTGCTAAGCAATGGGAAACATGAAAGGTTGGTCCTGAACTTGATCAACTGTTCCGGCACTTTAGCAACACTCTTTCCACATCTAAAGTTGCCATTTGCCCAGGATGTCTTTTGGTTGCAGAAAGCCAAACTGTCCAACAGCTGTTGCTTCTCCAGCTCACAGATGGTGGATGTCTACGCATCCCTAACATCCCACTGCAGTACCACAGAGAATTTTAACTGACTGCACACTGATGAAGCTCACCCCCAATCTGCTGGTGTGGCTAAACTGCAGTTACAAGGGAGTGAGCTGGGAGGAGAGAGCCCAGAGACAGACAGAGATGGTGCTGGCCAGAAAAAATAAGCCCGTTAGAGCACATAACCCCCAGCTCACCTGTTTTTCATGTATCTGAGGAAATCAGGGTGAACCACCAGGTATTTGTCCATCATGAAATCTTCATCGAATCTCTCCCAGGGCCTCTGCCTAAGGACAGGAATGGGGAGACTCAGGACAAGCTGCTATATTTCATCACAGCTGGAAAGCATCAGCCCTGATGCACTTGGTGATAAGAGAACCACAAACACTGTTAAGTTATTCTGCAACATTTCCCAGATTATGACAAAGCCTCCATAACCTGTGTGCATTGCAGAGGAAGAGATCTCTGCAATCTTCCTCTGCAGGGAAGGAGAGGCAACAACAGGAGACAGGAATATCAAAAGCATGTGTGTGTAAAGACAAGAATTGGTGAAACCAGGCCTTCATCCATGTACGCTACCATGTACAGACACCAGACCAGACAACAGCATGTGTTCATCCCAGAGGACTGCAAAGCTTTCTCCAAGCTCTGGCCACACATCATTGAAATCGGCTACTTCTGGGAAGGAGGTGTATTGGTTACAGCAGGGCTCAGAGCTGTGGAGGAAATAAGATAGTTCTCCAGACAAATCTGCCAGGGGAGGGAGGCTTTAACCTGGCTTTACCCTGGCCTGCACCTCAGCAGAGCTGAGCACTGTGGAGAGAAAAAGGGCATAACAGAGAGCTCCACACTGAAGGGTGTAGAGGTCAGGCCAGTTTGTTTCACCCGTAATGGTTCAAGAATCCTTTCCTGATGTTCTGGTTCAGCAGAAGAGCCTTCAGCCACTCATAGTCCCTAGCTCCCTCCAAGAAGTGAATGTATCTGACATGCTAAGAAAACAAGTGAGCATTAATGAACAGCACAAGAGAGACACATCCTTTACAAACAAAAAGCAAGCAGGCATCTAGGCTCACTGAGCTTCTCAGGCATACATCTTTGGTCTGCAGCTTTTAACTATCTCACAGAAGAAGAATGGAGATAACATCTGATGTACAGCTACTTCTACATGCCAAAAGGCTGGGGTAGGACTGACGCAGCTTGCCACTGCAAATACTCGCTCCGAGCCAAGCCAATGCAGGTTCCCTCACTAAGGGTAATGCTAAAGTGTTAGCTCAGCCCCTTTGCTCCTCATGCATGGCAAGATCAGGACTGAAGGCCACAGACTAACAGCATCCCATCAAAGCTGTGCATGCATACAGCATGGACCTGACTTACTTTTCCCCGTGGAATGTTGCTGAACCCTCTGCGTCCCAAGATCTGGAGAGAGGACACCAGGGAGTAGGCTGTGAATCCGTAAAAGGAGGATTTTGTTCCCACATCTTTTTCATAACCCTTGATTACAGCCCCGCTGACCCTGGCCAAGGAAATCAAACAGAGGAGCAGGTGACCATTGAAAACCCTTGCATCCATGTTTATAACAGAAAAAGACAGCATTAGTCTGGAGGAAGGGAGGATTACGCCCATTTTGAGCTACACCTCTTGATCTGCAGGAGAGCCCCTGCTTTGGAGATGGCTCTTTATGGCTCAATCAGTGAACCCAGACTCTTCCTGTGTGTTTAGGAACTTTTCAATTCCTTTTTGGTTTTTCGTCTCCTCCTGCCATCAGTCATTTTGGCACTTGGGAGCCAGTGCAATACTAGAAGAGGTGAAGTTATCCAGCTGTAATTATCTGCTAGCCAGAATAAGCTAGCTGCGTATCTTCTAAGAAGGAAGCCTGCCTTACCGGAAGACGTAGTCATGGGAGTCAATCTCCTGGTCCATCCCAGAGTTATTCAGTGTTCCTCCATTCCCCACAACAGCTCAGCTGATGCATGTTGGCATGCTGCTGTTGCTGTTGGCTAGGAGCAGCTGCTGGTGGGCATTCGGGGGCAGCAGGGACATGATCTCCTCCACCACTGTGAAGCAAACATGGTGGAGAGTTAGCATCAAGAGCCTTCGGGACGGACACAGTGAAACCACCACAGTTTCCACCACAAGATCCACCTAGCCTGATGCCTTTGACAGGGAGATGCTGCAAACCTCCAACTACTTGGCATAAGGTTCCTGTTGGGAGTTTGATGGTCCCATCCTGACATGCCCTGACGGACTCACATGAATAATTCAGCTCCATGAAGCCATACAGAGGTGCAAAATGCTCCAGGCAGTCCCACTCTCTGTCATTGTAGTATCTCGTCTGTGAAGAGCATGATGTTGGGCAGGAAAAGATCTCGCAGCCAGTCAGACTTGGCAGCTTTGGCCTTCACTGATTCAGAGCAGGTCTTGAAAAACAAAAAGAAAACAGTAAGGACTGATTAGCAGGGAGCTGATAAACCTGACTGAGTGCCAGTGCTTGCTTGCATGTGTGTGAGAGTATCAGAAAGAAGCATAGAAACTCCAGTGGTACATCATCCATTCCCCTCAGTGCCCCCATCACCGTGAACATGAGGCATAATTTCAGCACTACATCAATAATTAGCTGGTGGAAAGTCACCTACAAGGAAGCCAGAGTGACTCCAGGTCTCTGAGACTTTCCTCTTCAGAACAACAGGCCTGCGATGCTCACGTGTTTTACTGGCTTTGGGCCTCATTAACTGATGCAAATTAATACCTGTAATAGGTCTAACCTAAACATACCAAATAAGGCTAGCAGTCTCTCTTGGCAACACACCTCACAAGGTCCTGGCCTCAGACTGGACACGAGCAAACACATTTAGGAACACGTGAGATCAGATCACCGTTATGACTCCCTTTAAAGATAAGAAAAAGCGTGCAAACAACTTGTTCAACATTATAAATGAATCATAGAGGAGCATGCGGCTGAGAAGGGAATCCAAACCAACTTATCGTCTCTAACAAGAGGGCTCTCATTGCAGCTGGCAAGAGTTAGGCTGTGTGTGCAGATGGAGAGCAAACAACTCCACTGCGCTCTCTTTTCTGCTGAGTCAATTTGGGCTCTACTTTCTTAGACATCTTCCCCAAATACCTACTGCAACACCTACTGGAAGACAAAACAGGAGACCAAGTGGACCTGCATGCCCGGCTCAAATCCCCAGCAATGACCAGACTGCATTGCCAAAGCCTTGCTGTGTGCTCCACAGCTGAGCTGGGCCCTCTGCTATGGGTGAGGATGACAATCCGGTCACAGCCTGAGGACACAGCCCTCACTCTGCCTGTCACAACAGGAGTGCAATGAGAAGAACATTGTGGAGGGTTTCATGTTGGCATCATTTCACTTGCAGCACATTTCATGTCCAGAGACAGGGACATTCCCTTCCTGCTCAAGCTGTACTTCGTACTGTCCAAGGCTTGGTACTTCTTGTGCCTCCACAGCCAGACTGGATCAATACCAGAGGAACTAGGGAAAAGTCTGATCATGTAGGAAATGAAGGAGGTGGGAGTGCTTCTAGCGACTCCCTCTCTCTGCAGAATTAGAGATCAGGGTTGGAAGCAAGACCCAGCATGTCATGTCTGGATCCACATCTTCACTAAAGACCCTTCTGTGCACATTTTCTCCTCTTTTCCATACTGAGGAAGGGTTTTCCCCACTGTCTCAGCTGTTCTGCAGACCCAGATGCTCTGCAGTCTCAGTTACAGTGGAGGATATTCTCAGCTTCCTACTGTGAACTGTTGTCTCACATTTCTCTGCCAGCTCCTGCTCTGCACTTCTGAGATGGCTGCACGTGCTCTGCAGCTCATCAGATGAGAAGATGGGAGCATCTGGCAGTCGACGAGCAGGATCCTGGTGACCTAACCCCACTGGGTCTACAGGCAGTAACACTGCGCAGGAGGGGTGAGGTACTGTCTCACGTGGCATACACACTCTTAGCCACCTAATTCACCCACTCCCATGTGTATATTCTGGGTGCCTCAAGACCATGTGGAGACCAGGAAGAAGGATGCACATCCCGCACCACAGACTGGATCATCTGCCAGGCCCTTCTGCTGTAACTCAGTAAGGCTGGGCCAGTGCATGAGTGTTTAACAGCCAAGTTCTACATTTAATAGTCACAGATCTTTGGATAACAGAGCTACCTTTGGGGCCAGCTGCTCCTCTCAAGTGGCTCAATGCCACACTGAAGAGCATATCCCGTCAGCAAAAGAATGGCTTGCACTGCCTAAAGGGGCAACGGGGAACAACATCAAAATACCACAAGGGAGAGAGAACTCAAAAATAAAACATCAAAACAATAAAATTCATCCTAGGATTTTTATCGGCCCAGTTCATCTACCTCTGCTCTCTGCACGTCTCCCAGGGCATTCTGGGCACTCTGGGGTTGGGGAACGGGATTCAATTTTTCAGGAGTAGCCCCTGCTCCACCAGGAGAGGTCTGAGCAGAACAACATGGTACCTGCAGCCCTGACAGTCCCCTGGAGCAACATCTACATTCCCCCAACGCCACCAAAATGACACATGGCAATGGTGGAAGATTGCAGCACTGAGACTTAAAGTAGGCAAATGGCTCATCTAAGACCACCAAGCTAGAATAGGCGCTTCTGTGCCTACACCCTCCCTCCTCTCTGAGCACATGAGCAGCGTGTAAAGGCCACTTACACCCATGCATAAAGACCGTCCTCACTCTAGAGAGGGTTACCTGCCTGTCCAAGCCTTCCAACAACAGGGGTGCCAGGGAAAACTGCTCTGGGTAAGCTTTACAGAGAGTTACCAGCATAAGATGGGGGACAGAGACAGTATTGTGCACCACAACCTGCCCCATCTGCTTGCTGAGAACTTTGCTATAGTGTACAACTTTCCTAAAGGCCCTGTTCCTAGACCCGAGTAATTATGCTTAAATTTCATTTTAAATTAGTTCCGAACCCTCACAGCTACAAAGGAAAGGTCAAAAATCTGGTCAGAACAAGAGTTCAGTGCAAAACAGAAAAGAAAAAGACAGGCTTTCAATTCCATGGCTGTTAAGACAACCTGATGGTGGATACTAGACATACCATTTTGGAAGATCATATCAGTAATATGACCTACACAGGCAGAGGTGATCACGAGGACTAATCTACATAACAATACTCCCAACAAACAGGATCTGTAAGAAAACTTGGAAGCTGTAGCTGTGCAAGTGCTACTGCCTTGACAGGTACAACTGTATCATTTGATATTCTCATCTTCACTTCTACCAAAATACTTTACCTGTACTGACCAGGCCTACAGTTGTTCCTATTTAACAAAGAGGAACAAAGCAAGACTTGTTGAATGCCACATCTGTTATCAATTATTTGCTCTGCTGTGATGATGGTTCAATGCATAGCAAGAAAATCCTAGATAGCAACCCAACATGCTGGAACCATCTGAGTCGTGGAGCTCTGAATGGGTAAAGAATCTACTTGCTCACTATGGGTGTCTACATACAGGGTGGAAAAGGTGAATTGGCAACACCTGGGAAACACTCTCCTCTTCTTGATAATAAACCACAAGAACAGTAAAAAAAGTTACTTTTTAACCATCATTCCTCCAACGGGGCACAAATACACATAGTTGAATTTTTGCCAATATTGACAGAAAACCTTAAAAATGGGAACAGTCCCCACCCTACTGTCTCCAAAGCAGGCAGGTACATGCATATAAATCCTCATCTAACTCTTTTTCTTTGACCTTACTTTGACTTTAATACAAACAACTAACAAAGCTTCCATTCCTGTGCACTGAGACCCTCCTCACCATCACTGCCAGCGTCATTCTTCATAGCCTAGCACAGCACAAGCGTCACTGCTGCCAAGCTTTCAACCTGCTTTGGTAGCATGTGCTTGGGTGAACAGGCACACAGAGGCATTCCTATTCCTGTTTCCTCACCATGACCCTGCTTGTTTTCTTTAGCTAAGCTGCATAAAACAAAGATCAAGGCGAATCTGGGGACTATAAACCTGCGTCTTCATAGGAATGCAGATGTTCAGTTTCCCAAGAGATCGGGTGAGAAATGGGATGCCTGTACGAAGACTGCCATTTAGTGCCAGACACCTAATGCCCGCCCGTAAGCATCACAAGACTAGGTGTGACCCAACTTACCTTAAGGTGCCACGTCACACGGAACATATATGCTGCATTGTGCGCCTAAGTCGCCTATGCAATATATCAAGGCACCTAAGACCGGGACCACCTTGTAGCACATCTAGAAGGAGAGATATTTTCCGCAGCTTCTGATGCGCCTGAGCTCCAGAAAGGGCTGCTCAGGCTCACTTTCAAAGGAACCCATGGAAATGAGTGCAATTGCCCTAAGTTCCCATACTGGAGCATGGTGGAGGACTGGCCAGGCTGAGTTGTACATATAGGTCTCTGTCTCTGGGTCCCAGCAGCACTTGCATATACCAGTGAGCTGATCTACCAGCTTGGAGATCATCCTTGACTGCAAAGGGCACACATGCCCAGGGGACAGCAGGCAAGCATCATTCTTGGTGAACACACACAGTCATCACACCTACCGATGGTGGAGATGAGTTGTCCAGCAGGTACTTGTCCTCGAAATCCCACCGCAGCTCAGACTTGAAGTCAGCAGCCCTCAGTTTCTTCTTTTCTGTCACTGCAGCAGCCTGAGGATCAGGTCTTTCAGTTTTCACTGATGCAGGAGGCTCTTTCGGCTTTGTTTGGTCTTTGGATGTGTTGTTTTCATGAGCTCCCTTCACCTCAGAGGATGGTTTCACTGTTGCCTTCTCCTTGGCTCCCTCCACCCTGGGAAGTGGTTTCACTACTGTCTTTTCCTTGGCTTCTTCCACCCCTGGGGCTGGTCTTACTGTTGTTTTCTCCTTGTTTCCCTGCACCATAGGGGCTGTTTTCACTGTTGTCTTCTTGATTCCCTCCAACCTGGGGGATGGTTTCACAGTCATGTTCTCCTTGGCTTCCCCCACCCGGGGAACTGGTTTTGTCATTTTCTTCTGCTCCTCCTTTCCTTTCCTTCCCTTCCCATCTTGGTGTCCTCTCAACCATATCTTGTTCGAGCCTTGTGATGTCTCTCCCCAAAGTCACCTTTAAAAAGCTCGAGTTCCCATTATCAGAGTTGCTCTTGGCTGTCCACTTGTAACACATCTGGGGCATGTTGGAAAATGCTCAATTGCCTGAGTGCAATCAAAGGAAAAGCAGACACATCACACACACACACGTTCCACTTAACTCTGAACACCTTCCAGCCCATTTCTAGTGCTGTTGACTGTGCTTCAGAGAAACCACTGCATATGACCACCACACTCAGAGGACTTGCCTTGGCAACTGCCACTGAGTTTCTGCAGGACGCTGTATGAATTCAATTTCATTTTCAACTTCACCATCAAAGTGTTATTCAACTTCCCACACCATTCTGGCCTGAATACTGCTTATCTCCCCGCTAAGCAAATCCCAGAGGCTACACACTCCTCTTCAGCACTTGGCTCATGAAACATCCACACTGGCAGTAACTGCAAACCAGCACAGAACAGCTTTGCCCTGCACTGGGCAGGACCCCAACAATGTCTCCAGAGCACTGCAGGACTGTTTTGGAGATCCTGAATTCAGGACACGGCACACACCATGAAGGCAGCCATGTGGCTATCTTCTTTGCGAGCAAAGCCAAGTGTGTCAGTGACAGAGCATGAAGATCTTCCAGAATTCAGTAAAGGACTAAGAAGTGAAACTCACTCCTTTACCATACATCATTTCTTGAGCATTTGGGGCCACAAGGCACTTTTTCCTCTCCTCCTCCCCCTTAGCCAGCTAATGCAATGGCATCACACCGCACTCGCCAGGTACATATCTTAAGACAGGCACTTTGAAGCTATTAAAATATACTCTGAAGCTTAAAGATGTAAAATCTCTGCATTTTCAGCAATCACCTCTAATATTGCAGCTGCTCTGTTGCCTGATTCAGAGGCACAGGCAGGTACAAGGATATCATAGGAGGATACAGCTGCCAACAGCAGAAGAGCCACCTGCAACAAGACTGGGCTGAAACCCAGCAAAAAAGTCAAGGCAAAAGTGGTGCGGTTTTGTCCCAAACATTCATTCTTATCTGCACACAGCTGGAGGGTGGAACAGGAAAGAGGAAGGTGAAAAATTTCTGCAGCTGAGCTTTTATGTACAGCAAAGCTCTTCAGGATAAACCAGCATAGTTGTGGCAGTCTGTCGTCACACTTATGTCACCCTTTGCATGACACATTTGTTTTGGAGAGCTGTGGATGGCTTCCGAGGTGATAAATGGGGGAAAAAAAGCACCTTTGCAGATAGCAGGCTGTAGATAACAGTTCAATTGCTGCTGAAGCTTCAGAGTGGCATGGCATTCATTAAAGTGATTAGGAAACTATCAGCTAAGGAGGCTTTTAAAAATAATTTTGTATCAGACAAATACTTGAACCTTTCCAACGCTATTTCTAAGAAAAAGAGGTTGCGGTAAATGGCCTATCAGCTCTTCCTCTACCTCCCCTCATAGTCATTAGCCAGTTTCAACCAAGTATGCAGCAGGTGCTTTCCATCATAGCGCTTCATGTATAAACTTGTGTTGCTGTTTGCTGCCTAATAAGAGGAAAGATTTTATATATACACTCTAAGCAATAAGAAATTTAGTAAGGTAGCTCAGGCAGATCTTAAATCCCTGGATGATCTTCTCTCCTATTTTTAAGATGATGTTTAAAATTTTGAAATTAAAGGGCAGAGAACAAATGAAACAGGACAGTATGACAAATCACCCCCCAACCCAGACTTTCAGTACTTGCTGTCTCGCAGGGCACAGATTCCATCCCAGCTCTATTACACTTTAATTTCAAATACTGTGCCAAACATACAGAGACCAAAATATAAAACCGAGGGCCCTTCACATCCAAAACCTTGCTCCCTGCAGTCAAACCCACATGGCCAGGCACTCGTGCCTGCAAAGGTCCTTGTTCTCCCGACCAGAATTTTAAATCCAGACAACTGGTCAAAGCAGCTCATCAAATTTCAGGCTCTAGAGTCCAGCTGGCAAACAGCTGCAGAAGCTCAATGATATTTACTGTCATTTTCCTCTCCATTTACAAAGCCCTAGGACAAACAGAGGATAAAGCCATGAAAATGCTGCTTTGTGTATTTTATGTTGCATATAAAGGTATGGAAATAGAGCTGACACACAGATAACCACATACAGCTCATGTCTAGTTGTGTTTTATTTAAGTTGCAAAAATATGGACAGTTCCATTATGTGAAACTACAGCAGAATGAAATGGCTTCAAGCAGCTGTGCATGGAGAGCCAGTTCTTGTCCCAGCCCTGCCACTGAGACGCTCTGTGATCAAGGACAACTCACTTCTCTACACCTTTTCCTTCTCCCCGCCTCCCTTGTGCAGATTCTGACCTCTCCAAATTGATAGCTGTCCTCAAGGTGTGGTCTCAAGTCATTGGAGCTGAGCTAAACTCATGCCACCTCCAGAAGAGATGTAGGTGTTTCCAGCCTCAGCCCTCCCGCCTGCCCCCACAGCATCAGCCCCGAGAGGTCCAGCTGAAAACTAACCCCACTAAGACAAGCCAGATGAGCTCATCGGGAGAGCTGGGACCATATGAGGGCTGGTGGGGAGGCTGGGGAGCAGTGCTTCCTATACACAGCACAGGGCACCAACGCATAAGCGAGCCATGCTTGTAGTAGGAAAGGCTCAGATATCTGCTGTGCAAGGAACAGTACTTCCTGCCAACGATGCCAGAGACATTTTACTGCAGTCTACACTGTAATTCCCTCCACACCCATTCTTGTAGGATTTACTTGACCATTTATATAAAAAACAATATATATAGATCATGTCTGCATGAACTGGTCTCCCAGTATGTAGCATATTTGTATTAGGAATCAGATGTTGAACTCGCTACAAATTTGAAGGTATCTCACCAACTTCAGTGTCCAGCAATGCAATCTGGACTAGGGCTGAATGAGGTCCGCCTGGCAGCCACCAGGAAAAGCAAATACTAGGGTAGTGCAAAGTATGAAAACAGGTAGCATTAGTAAAGCAAAAGCTGCTTTCTTAAACAGCTACACAAGGAAACACTGGAAACTAGTGATCCAGCAGAAGCAAGTTTTTGACTGTGGATCTTCCAACACTGTGCTCTGATTGTACACAATATGGTCTGCTAAAGCAAAGTGGTCGTGTAACTCAGATCATAAGTGCAAGTTTCAGGGTAAAAAGACACAGAGACAGGGAGAGAGAAAGAAAGTGAGCACAAGCACCCTATCTAGACAGTACATATCACAAGGAAGCAGGTCTCTTACCTGAAAATCCCTGTCTTCGGCAAACCAAATGAGGAGCTGAAAATAGCAATGAAGATCCAAAAGTGTGTTAAAACAATGAGCCAAATGAGGGCTCTGGGAATTTTAGGAAGCCTTCTCCTGAAAAACCACATGGTGAGATGCCTGAAAGCGACAGAGGCTCTCCTGCTACTGCCCAGAGGTGCTCGCTAGGCAGTGCTTTCCAAAGGTGTGTTGAATGAGTGGGCTGGTCTTCTCTCTGGATTTCCCTACAAGAACGTGCACACCCTCTCTCCCACCATTCCCAGATGCTCCACACACAGATCCAATTTCTCAGACAAGACAGTAGTTTTGCACTGTTCCCGTCTATCACCCTAAGCCTGTTGCAACAGAGAGTGGGGAAAGAAACACCTGTTACTGCAAACAATGGAAGCTTTCTATATTTTCATTAATGAGGTTAGACCGGTATAAGAAGGAAACCCTTTACCTCTAATCTGGTGGAAGCATCACTGGGAACATTTGTGTGAATTATGGAAGTAGCCATAGTTACAGTCAAACACATTAGCTTTCAGACCACCACCTGCCCAAGGGCTCAGGCAAGATTCTAGGCATAACCATAAACAGATCTTTATTTTCTTCTTCATGCAGTACTTGCTTGTAGCTCCAATCCAGAAACAAACCCTGCCCCCAAAAGCTGATGGCTAGATACACATCCATTTTACCTTGTGATTGCTTTGAAACAAGTCAAAGTAAGACTCCTTGCAAATCCACCATAGAACAGAAGAATTAGTGTTTAAAGGCAGATTAGTGCTTGGGTAAAGCACTAGAGGACAGGGCTTAGACAGTCCCCTCCCTCTCTAATAAAGCTGACCTGCCTTTAGGGCAACTGGAAAAACTTCAATCCAGCATTTCACTTGTCTGAAAGACGCCAACTCCATCACAGTCTAACCCTGCTATTGCTGACTAACCTGTTACACAGGCCTGCCTGCAGCTCAGGTTCCCAAGCTGGCTCAAGAGCGTGCCACTTCAGCTCTGAGCGGCTTGTACAGATAGCAGCAATACACACGCTTCAGCTGCTCTTCTTTGTGAGCACTCAGTCAAGCTTCCTCCAGCACCAACTCTAGGACTGGTCTTTTACTTTTGGCTTTTGAACTCTTGCCCTATTACTTCACAGGGATCACTAAGTGGCCAGGAAATGACGGCTATGTCAGTTCACCACTAAAACAGGACATGGATGGATTTGAGTCTGTGGCTAGTTGTAGAATTTAAAAGAACTAGATCACCCTGGTGACCCCCACAGTACAGCACCTTGAAATTTAGTTGGTTTCAAGGGAGCATCTACTATATCTGAATTTTTATTCTACAGAACACCAAAATGTATTTCAAATATCTGTGAATCATGCCATCATGGACAGACAGACAACTGCCTTCTACCTTACTGCCCTTAATGGGACCCTGGTCATTCAGGTTTTGTACAATACAACCAGGCTTTGCTCATCAACAGTGTTGGTTAAAACAAAGCTTCATTAATGCCACATGCACATGAAATGCTCCAAGGGTAATGAATCCCTGCTGCAACCCCAGGGGTTTGTACTACACTTGATTTGAGCCATGAGCATATTCAGACCTCGGATATGTTGCTTCTCATTGATAGGTAGCACCTGACAATTTCTCTCCCCATCCCAAGTTCCACAATACGTATCTCATCCTCTCCTCATCATGAAAATCAGCGGTCTGCCTGGAGATAGATCTTTGGCAGTCCAGAATACATCTCCCCACCAGCAGAAGGAGAGATTAGCAGAGATGAACACCACAGCCAGAGAATTGCTTACCTGTACCAGAGATAAAGTTTTACATGCTCAGCAAAGGGCTATTATAACTCATGGGGAGCTGTTAAATATTAACCCTGACAGTTCAAGGGGAGATGGCCATACTGCTTCTTACAACACAGGCTGCTTTTACACAGCTCTTATGAAAAATTAAGCTCGGATATAAAAAAGCTTTTGTTGACAATATCACAAATCTCAGAGGCTAGCACTCACACTGTTACTGAATACACTAAGAACTGAAGATGTTTGCTCTAAGTTATAGGAAAGCCAGTCAACAGGTTTCACACCTACCTCATACCCCTCCACGCATCACAGCAAAAAGCTGCAAGGATTCCCTGTACAAGGCTCAGCAGTAGCTGCATTTCTTTATTGTCCATACTTCCTGACAAGTTACTCTCTGGATTTAAGTGCAATCGGTTATCAGAGGACCTAGGAGAGAAAAATGAAATAACACTGGTTTCAAAAGCCCTTGAAGAAACACGAGGGAGGTTGTTAGTCCAGGGTACAACCCTGCCTCCATCTACAGCAAAACATTTCGCTATTGCTCAAACTGAGCCTAGGATCAGAGGAGATCTGTTGAACAATTACAGGCACTGAGAAAGGGATCAGCCAAGGTACGCCATATTCCTGGGCAGCCCTCATTAGCTCCAGGCAATTCTAGAGAGGTGGGCTAAAGGTCTGGGTGTGCAGCAGGTAAGTGGCAACTCTGTGCCCACAAGATCTCCAACAGGACATTCTTACAGGAACAAGTATCAGTCCTGAAGCACTGATATGCAGCATACATAGCAATGGCTTCTTTTCAGCCTTCCTCTTTCAAGCCCTACGCACCTTCAGACATACTGCTTGGAAGAAGCTGCTCGTGTGTGACTACAAGGCTTTTTTTGTTAATAGGGTCCCAAAGGGAAATTCTAGAGGCAGCAAACATTTTCCTTTAACCTCCTCCATGTAACATTACTGCGAAACCAAGAGCCACAAGGGATAGCAAGATTCCTACAACCAGAAAAAGACAGCTTTCTTTACTTTTAAGGAACTGTGCTGGCAATTGTGGAGAACATGTCTGTAGTACTCCATGTTCAGGAAAGACTGTGCTTGGGGGAATATCCAAATCTCTAGCAAGCACATTAGCCAAAAGCAGGCTTGCTATGCGAAACACACAGCTTTTCACCTTCTTGATGTAAGAAAAGAAAACCTAAAAAAACCTATCAGAGTACTGCCTTTCACTTCCTTGGAGTATTATTTCATCCTCCTTCTCCCCCACTGCTGAAATCAGTCTGTCAGAGCTCAGGCAGCCAGGCTGGTTAGCTCACACATGAGGTCAGACTGGGAAATGGGGATGGATTATAACTCCTCAGGGATGGCCTGGTGAAAACTGAGGCTAAGAGAAGAGCTGCTCCCTTTTAAAGTTCTGTAAGAAGTATGATTCCTGGGATACACAGGGCTGCCAGCCCACAGACAGGGAGATAATAGGCAAAGACTGCACCTAACACAGGGGTTGGCAGCCTGTCAAGGGCCACAGGCCAGATGCCAGCCTCCTTTTCCAAACGAGAGGTTTTGCATGTTTCTCTGGCAGTCCTACCGGCAATCCTAGGAGATGCTGCTTCTCTCATGGTGCAGAGACTCCAAGCCCAGCACTGCCACTCCATGTTCAGTGTGTACAGCTACCAACATCAATGCCCACACTAGAAGTTCTTCTGTTCTTTAGTGCTGTGAAAGCAAGACTTTTTTTTTTAAGCAAATTCCACCTGGGACCATCAAGTGAAGATGGTTATCTGTTAGCCCTTTTCCATCTCTAATAGTCCATTTAATCCCACCATCGATTTAACTACATCCTTAGTTACATCCTGGACAGATAAAAGGCAGATTTGCCTTTTTGGGGGGTTTTTTGGTGGTTGTTTTTTTTTTTCCCCCATAAACAAACTTTATCTCCATTAGATCTTAAGCTGTGTATGTTGTGTGCGTCAGCTAGAGTCTGAACTATGCCAACAACTTATCTGCATGCACGTTCTCCAGAGGGCTGTGTATCAAATCTTGCTTACTTGCCTGCACCCTGTGTGCTTTCCACCTTCCCATGGCTCTGGCCTAGGGAACAGGGCATCACAAGATGTGCTTTAAGGGCAGAGCTGTTCTACGAATTGATCAAGCTTCACTGGAGGACAAACTTGTCTTTCAGTAATGTTCACAACGTATCAAAACCAGTACTTGACTGGAAGCCTGTGGAATAAGGACCTGCTAATGAAGGTGGGGATGTTTGGACCTGTTCACAGTATTACTTGATGATATAAGAACTGAGTGAGTTATAACTGGGAGAGAAAAAGAATGACATTGCCTGCAGCATGTGACTGCTCAGTGGTCATGCCTGTCGGTTAGCAAAGGCTAAGCTAGCAAAGGCTTGGCTTGGAAATGTTAGGTCCTTGTTTTCCCCTCCCAGTTCAGTAGTCATCTTAAGAAGCACATGCTTGCAGGGAATCCAGGGGGGAAAGAAATTACAAAAGCAAACTCTGCACAGCTATTTTTCTTGCTTTCACCAAACAAAACTGATAGCCCAACAACTCCCAAGCTTGCCTTAATTCCACACTCACTGGCTTTTCCAGCAAGTCCCTTCTCTTCTGTGCCAAACCTTCTCTCAAAAACACTGAACAAACACCCAGAGACAACAGTATTTATCGGAGCAAAGCCCCCACCTCTTCTACTGCTGCACTTGCAAGAATACCCACAGTTTTGTCACAGAGCAAAGCCTCGGACAACTGCACCAGGAGGTGGGGAACAGTTTAGTGAGCCAACCGGTCTGTGTTCTCCACAGGCTGAAATGCCCCTGGAGAGGAGGAGACAGTGGCTTTCATAGTGGAACACTAGCAAGTGCCTCCTCAGCATCCACACAGCAGAGCTGCAGAGAATGGAAAACTTCTTGGTTTTTTATTAGTGCTGTTTCGTCTGCTTGGTATCCAGCCCCACCCACTTAATGCCCCAGTAGAGAAACTGCCTTGAATCTATGTTGTAACAGCAGATGATACGGGTTCAAGATGGAATATTTCCCCCTCTCCCACACGGTAATGGGAACATAGGCAGGCTCCTGCAGCCACCTCCCACATACCAGGGAAAGTCCTTTCCTGGAGCAATCACTGGGAGATGGGGTATAAATGCTCTGAATTTGGCCATATTACAGCCTCTGGTCACTGGAACTTGTTCTAGTTCTTTCTGCGAGCACAATGACTACTCAGCTATTGAGCATGACCCCTGTGGCCACAGATAGAGGTGTTAACCTCTCTGCATTGAGTGAAGCAGACCAAGTCTTCCATCACACTGCTTTTCTGCTTCTTGAGCTCTTCACTGTTCACCCCATCCCACTTAAGCGGCAACACTGAAATGGCTCTGGTCCCAGCATTCCTTTCTCAGATACACAAAGCTGAGAAGACTGATGAGCCACTTCATTTGAGAGAACTTAAAACCCCAGAAAAATACACTCCCAGGATAATGGCTGGAAACGTCAGCTGGAGTTACACAGGCTGGAAAGAACCAGGTCTCCTTTATCCAAATGCCTCCCTCAACAGCCTTTTGTCTGTGCCATCCCAGCAGGAAGCCTAGCATATCACCTAAGAGCTGACAGACAGAGAGAAAAAACTGACACCGCTTCAGGGCTGATATGGGTTGTGGGGTTTTTTTTTCCCCCTTTAAAATCTATTTGATGGAAAGGAAGAAAATATTCTGTTCCTTGACTAGGAATCTCTTGAGAGCTGTCCCCCCAAGGAGCAGGACAGTACTGCAGACAGGTGAGGAGGAAATTTATTAAACGCAGGGCTAGCTGGCCTCCCATCAGAAAAGCAGCCTCTCCAGCTCCTGTCCCTGACAGCTGCCAGGAGTAGGAGCATTCCAGGACTCTCCACTGCTCCAGAAAGAGAAACACAAGAATCACAAACCCTCTCCATACCCCTGGCAAAAAATGCAGGCATATTATCTCAGCACTTCAAGTCTGGCTGCAAAAATCAGGCCCTGCACAGATATGAATTACAGAATCACATCTGCGCAGAGGCCTACTAATTTTAGAGCCAGAAGTGAAATATTTCTTGCTAAAGGTCTTTCCCATACTCTTCCCACTGACTTAACATCAGAAACCATCCCTCTTGACATCTGGCAGGACAAATGTGCCACTTGGCATCCTTTGGGGTGAAAAGTGCTACAGGAATGCAAGACGTAAGCCTGCTTCTTGAGTGGTATAAATCATCATGTCCATGACTTACCCTTGGAAAAACGTGGCCTCACAGTGCCTTCCTCTGTTCCTGACTGACAGATGCATCGGAGAACTGCAGTCACATTTTTAGCTGCAAGAGTAGCACAGCCACAGGGTCCTGTGAGAAGCAAGATGGATTTACTGCTGGAAATCACATGCTTCTCTTCCCTTCTCTCTCTTTTGTCTGTTGTCTTCTATTTAACAGTTCTTCTCCTGCTTTACTTAGATACCTAGAGGGTCCTGTGCTACTTACCTCCATCCTCCTCCTATTAACTTGACAGAGGCTTTTGCCAGCCACCGAGAGAAAGTAATTCTTTGCCACCCCAGTTGCACACCACCTATCAACCTCATACTGGAAAAATCCGAAAGTAATTGCTGGGCAGGAGAGCAGCACACTGTGCTACTGTAGTGGAAATGAGAGATCCTTGTGCTCAGGAAGGGCATGCCATTTCCCTCCTGGTTCCCTGGGAGCTGCTTAGTGTCTGTTCAATTGGGGTTTGTCTCACAGGACTTAGATGTCCGGGAAGGACACTCCTGTTGCACAGTCTCAGCCGGGGCCGAGAGGATCAGCCAGTCTGTTTCTAATAATGCTGTGCAACAACATTATTCATCTCCTCCCATGAGCTGCACTTCCTAAAGATAGGTGTCACTCTAGTGAAAAGCGTGGCACGGAGAAGTCAGGCAGGACTTGGAACAAATACACTGAGCGTATTTGTTCCTAGCTCTGCAGCTTGCACCTCAAACCTTGTGTCCTCATTTTTAATTATCAAATGAGAATGATTAGGCCTACAACAGGAAAAGTCTAAGCTGTGCTGTTAACAGGATGATGTCAAATTCAGGTGGTGTCCAGCCCTTGTGCTGATCTCCGCTAGCCTGCCCTTACGGCTCTCTCCTCTGTAAGCGGGCATTTTGCACTCACTGAGACACTACCCATTCATCTAGAATGAGTTACACTGCAGAGCCACAGCAACAAAGGCTGGAAGAGACACCTTGAAAGGTCATCTCACGCAGCTCCAAGCTTCAGCGATATCTAAACCAACCCTGTGACTCCAAGCAGATGCTGGTCGGGGCTTGTCTGTCTATCAGCACTTGAGGTTTCCCTCCCTCTCCCTAAGCAATCTACGCCGCTGCGTCATACTCCACTGACCGTCATCTAGGGCACCACCTTTGCTCCACCCCACCTTTCAGCTTTGTCAATGTTTGAGTTCATATTTACCCCTTGATACTGTAACCGTAAGTAAATGCAAGCCCAGTTAACTAAAATAAATAATATTTTAAGAGTAAATGCACAAAACAATCAAGAGCAAGAGGACACTGAGAGGTCCGTAGAAAAATAAGGACTGTGGAAAATGACTCTTCCGGATATTTAACTACATGTGCTATTCTGTGAAATGATATGGTAAAGTGCTCTGAGAATCCAAGAGCAAAGAACAAGCCCTTGGGTTTATAAACTCTATGTAATTTACCTTAAAGCACTTGCAAATTACCTTACTGTGTTTCCTTCAGCTGATACTGAAAGGCAGTCATTGCTGAGAGGAATACGAGGAGCCATGCTACAGCACCACACACTTTTCCAGACAGAAGGTCTCTGAAATAAACAGAAAAGAGGCAGAGTGGTAAAAGCCAGTTAATCACATGAGAATTTAACCAGGATGGTGCCAACAGTCCTGCTTTTGCCAGAGCTATATTGATATCTTTTTGTTTTCAGCTTCATCTAGACACTGGTGGCTCCACCACAACATCCTCAGAACCCTGATGGCTGAAGCCACAGTGCTCCCGCAGCTCACAAGTCTAAGGTCGGCTATTTGTTTTGCCACTGCCAAAGTATTTTACTGTTGTTCAGAAGGCTGAACAACAGTAAAATACTGGAGAAACTGGCTGCTCATGGCTTGGACAGGTGTTCTCTTCGCTGGGTAGAGAACTGGCTGGATGGCCGGGCCCAAAGAGTGGTCGTGAATGGAGTTTACTCCAGTTGGCGGCCGGTCACAAGCAGTGTTCCCCAGGGCTCTTTTTTGGGGCCAGTTCTGTTTAATATCTTTATCAATGATCTGGACGAAGGGATCGAGTGCACCCTCAGTAAGTTTGCAGACAACACCAAGTTGTGTGGGAGTGTTGGTCTGCTTGAGGGTAGGAAGGCTCTGCAGAGGGACCTGGACAGGCTGGATCGATGGGCCGAGGTCAATTGTATGAGGTTCAACAAGGCCGAGTGCAAGGTCCTGCACTTGGGCCACAGCAACCCCATGCAATGCTACAGGCTTGGGGAAGAGCGGCTGGAAAGCTGCCAGGCAGAGAAGGACCTGGGAGTGTTGGTTGACAGCCGCCTGAATATGAGCCAGCAGTGTGCCCAGGTGGCCAAGAAAGCCAATGGCTTCCTGGCTTGTATCAAAAATAGTGTGGCCAGCAGGAGTAGGGAAGTGATCGTGCCCCTGTACTCGGCACTGCTGAGGCCGCACCTCGAATACTGTGTTCAGTTTTGGGCCCCTCACTACAAGAGAGACATTGAGGGGCTGGAGCGTGTCCAGAGAAGGGCAACGAAGCTGGGGAAGGGTCTGGAGCACAAGGCTGATGAGGAGCGGCTGAGGGAGCTGGGATTGTTTAGCCTGGAGAAAAGGAGGCTGAGGGGAGACCTCATTGCTCTCTACAACTGCCTGAAAGGAGGTTGTAGAGAGGTGGGGGTCGGTCTCTTCTCCCAGGTAACAAGCAATAGGACAAGAGGAAACGGCCTCAAGTTGCACCAGGGGAGATTTAGACTGGATATTAGGAAATTTTACTTCACTGAAAGGGTTGTCAAGCATTGGAACAGGCTGCCCAGGGAAGTGGTTGAGTGGCCATCCCTGGAGGTATTTAAAGGACGTTTGGATGAGGTGCTTAGGGACATGGTGTAGTGGTGGTCTTGGTCGTGTTAGGTTTACGGTTGGACTCGATCTTAAAGGTCTCTTCCAACCTATACGATTCTGTGATTCTGTGAAAAACATTTGGATATGTCAAGTACCCCACAAACACATTAAAATAACTACACTGTTTCATGGATGAAAGTTCAGGTCCTCCCTAAAATACAGTTTGATTTGAGGATTAGCTTTATCTCACTCATAACTCACATCTACAAAATGCACATTGTCTCTTTTTCTTTCAAGATAAGTAAGTGGTATTTTACTTGTGGAATTTCACATGGTTTGCTATCTAATCTATCCAGGAAAAAAAAAAATTCTCATCTTGTCATGTGGTTAGTCTTTGTGTTCTCTGTTATCCTGTTAAACAATTTATTGCCTAGGAATTGCAGCTGAATTGCAAGACAGTTTTTCTACAAGGCCATTTCCTTCAGTTGTTTACTGTTCCCTGTAGAACGCTGTATTCAGCCAGTCTCTCACTTCTCTTAATATCATCATTTGACAAGGTCTGGCCTTACAACTTCAAGTAAACCAGAAGACTGCAGTTTCATTTATGCATAAATAAATAGTGCATGCTTCACTAAAAAGGCCATTCACTGTACATACCCCAGGCACAAGTTTATCTGCTGTACACTCTGAAGCGCACCACCAGTCTGGAAAGTCAGCAAACGTGGTATCTTAAGGCTGCCTGATCTTGTGCCAGGGACTCTGGATTAGATATGCTCAGTCACAGATACCTGTTCTACCTGCCCGCTCTGCTAACTGCACCCAAAATGCCAAAATCAAGACAGGCTTGGTGGTCACCATTACCAGGGTTTTCCTGCAGGCCAAATCAAGTCACACTCATGCCTGCAAACCCTTGGTCACCAGTTTTATTAACCTGGTTTGACTCAGAGCAGAGTCCAGGTGATCAGATTTTGTTTCAGTGCTGCAATTAGCAAGTGGAATTGATGCACAGAGAAGAGATAAGCAGAACTGGCAAACAACAGACCATCCTTACACCATCCCTTCCCACGTGCACCGAAACACAACTTTAAATAACATACCTGCCAATACCATTGTCTAAGGGACCCAAGGAGCACACTCTCAGTACTCCAGCCACCTCTTTCTCCAAAACTAGCTGTACACACGGCTATTTTGTGATATTTTGTGCTCACAAAGAAGGAAAAAGAATCGAGAACACAAGACAGGCAGCTAATGCAGCGTCTTATCCTCTGGTAGATTTGTTTAGAGAAAGAAAGAAGGTTTGTACAAGGGGGTCTTGAATCACAGCTCTGCTATCCCACCATGTGCTGATAACCCTCTAGGTTGAGGGGACAGAACCCTGCCATTACCATCACCACATGCTCTCCCACCTTAGGACAACATGGTGGATCAGTCTTGGGCTCCCAGATCCTAACCCCAAGTGTCTACATGTGTGTGCCCCCCCAGACATTGAAACAGTCACTTTTTCTCAGCTTAGTGAGCCATTATGACTGCAGAGGGCAGGATAAAGCCCGCCATATTTTGATACAATTAGCAAGAGGGTGTCTGCCTCATCTATTGTTGCAGAAAGGTAAGCAGGGACATCAACACCATCGTCACTGGCTTGTCAGTATAAATATTACCAACCTGTCATGCATGATGCAGATCATTCCTGGGTACAGAATATCCACATACAAACAAGGATAACACACCTTTTACTAAGAAACATTTGCCACAAAAGGCTATAGGAGGAGCTGGTAAAAAGGATGGCTGGAGCCAGAGAGATTCTGCAGCTCCATGGGATCCCCCCCAGACAGGCAGCGTCACTCACCTGCAAAGACAGACCTTTGTCATGAAGGAGCCTGGAAAGGGAGGGGCCTCCCAAGAGAGCACTTCTGCTGGAAACCAGTATAAAGGGACTGGATGCAGGTCCACCATCTTCTCTGCCTTTGCACCCAAAATTTTGCAGTGATAAAGATGCCACTCCCCACCAGCACCAGCAGTGGAGCAGCTCCACTAGCAGCCTAACACGGCTTAAGGGGCTTCTCATAAACCTGCAGCATCTCTGCTGAGATGACTGCTGAGCTGCAGGTGAAATAGCAAAGTGCAAGAGGAGAGGGACCATCCCAAACTTTGTCTGCACAAGTTCTCAGCCCTCAGAACAGGAAACCACTTGCTAACACCACAGCTAGCAGGATCTCCACAGCCGTGACTGCACTGCATCCCAGGCAGAACACTTCAGTGGTGAAAGCTTCCCAGGAGGTATTTCCTCAAGATCACCGCACAGGTCCAAGAGCCACTTGTGCAGGGTTTTCTTTTTATGACTTTGTATCACACAGGAATTCCTCTCAGCTGCAATAAGTTACATTCTCAGTTACATTAACATCAGATTTTCTCCCCTAGTTTTGCTCTCTGATATGGATGTTCATCTGTGAGAACAGATGTACGGGAGAACAGAAAGATCCCTTGCAGATCTCAGGGGCAGCACAAAGGACTGCTGGATCTTCCAGTTGCCTGAATGGTGCGTTAAATCAAACAGCCAAACAGAAAATTTCCCACCTCAGTGGCCCTGACAAGAATTAAAAAAAACAAAAAAACCAAAAAAAAACCAAAAAAACCAAAGGAGGTGTGTAGGACAGTGTGCAATTTCCTTGGGACATTTTAGGGAACCATCTCATCAACCCACTCGCAGCACTGCCAATTTAACAGTGCAATTGTAGGGCTGTTGAAACTCTCATGGTCTACATACAAAATTAGAGTAAAGGACTGAGGCCCAACGCTCTTGGGAGTTCATAGGCAGCTTGAAAATGGCTGAAAGATAAATAACCTGCTAAAAACAAGTTTTCAGAATGCCTCTGCTCCTTTCTCAAGGTCGCTGGGTTCATACACAGTGGTACTCCGCTCCTTCACTAACGTCATACAGCTCCATCCTGCCACAAGGACAGCAGATGAAACGCAGAAATCCTTTACTGCAGGACAAAGAAACACAGCCCGTACAGGAGAATCAATCGGCAACACCCAACCTACAATTTTCATGCAGTGCTGCCTGAAATAAAGTCTTCTTGCTCATGCCAAAAGTCAAACTTCACCACTACAAAGTTGATTTAAGTGCGTGGGTGTGAAAATTTCAGCATAGTGTGTACAGAGAAAAGCTGGGGTTTCTATTTTCTCCATCCAGTTTCCACTGGTCTTTCTATTGCTAACACGCAGGTAACACCCTGTGTAACTCATCCTGTAGCTTCATACCACAGTGGAAAAACAAACAAAACAAAGACCATGGAAGAGGAACGGACAACATCTACCCAGGCCAATCAAAACCAAAGTGCATAAACACACACAGAGGAGATCTTTTAACAAAAAGACAAAGCAAACTGAAAGTTCAGAGATCAACAGGTGTGAGTCTCCCAGCCACTCTGATCACACATATACCACATCTTAGAAGTATCCAGAAACTATAACTCCTCCATTTTGCAAAAGACATAGCTCTGACTTTTAGGACTAATGTCAGATGCTGGGACAAGCTTAGGCAGTCAGTCATTCCACCTCCCTGCAAATCTGTTTCCCCAGGCAGTGCTGGCTTATCCATCCAGTCACATTTTCAGTAAGTCCCTCTTCCCTCAAAAGGTCACGATCATCTCCATTAGCTGCTGGGCTATAATGTTTCTCCTCCAAAACGAAACAGCTGGATTTTTAAATGGTCCTTGCTGATATGAAAGGACACACTCCACACAAACGGAGTGGCAGCTAAAGGGAATTCAGGGTGACAGGAGGGATTAGAAAGATCCTGTGCTTCAACGGGGAACTACTACCCTGAGTCCAAACAGCTTACACTACGATGAGAAATTAAGGCATGAATCTGATGCTGTCATTCATCTGAAGTCAGGACTTGCTTCAAGTATGAACCACTGGCATCCTCAAAGCAAGATACTACCTCTTCTGACCTCTGCTTTCCCCTCACATTTGTAGCAGCCAGTCTCTAGACCCTGGTTAGACACACCCATGCATGCATCCCACCAGATCAGCTCTCGATTAGCTCAGACATGGCTGCTGCAGGAAGACGGGTACCCACGAAAGCCTTGCCAGTAACACAACATAATGCTCTGTGCTGCACAACTGCCATCACACAGGGGTTTTCTACCTGTATTCCACAGACTAGCAATGGTCATCAGGAACATCTGCTGCCAGCAGACTGCTGTTTTCTCTGCGAAGTTCTCCTCTGCTACCAGAATTCAGGGTATCTGGAAACTGAAAGAAGCTGATATGCCATCCCATGATGCTGGAAGGCACTAAAAATTCAAAGTATCACCTTTCAGAAGAGTTACTGAACCAATGAAGCCATCTTCACTTACTACAAGCTAAACACTTTCACAACTTCCTTTCCAACCCTCCCATTTCCTTAAAACCAGCATCTTGAGTTAATTTCTACTACCATCGATTATCAGCAGCAGAATTCCAACAACTGAGTCATAAGCAGAGCTTGCACAACAATTTCTCACACCACACAGGCTACTATTCTTTGTTCCCTTTCCAATAAAAGGCTGTAACAGTGTTGACAAGGAAGACAAATTACAGAGGCAATGATCCACAAAGTCCTCTCCTTTGTAAGGATCGCAGTTATATCTTCATGAGGGAGTTATAAATCAATACAACAAAAAGTTCAAGGACATTAGAACAATGTCACATAAGTCGCAAATACCTATTTCAGATCTTATCTGATGCTATGCTAGCTGATGCTATGGCAGGCAAACAAAATTCAAACTCAAGTCCTGGCTTCTGGAAAGGTGGATTCATCAGAAGAATGTGTCTTCTCTTCCCCCACAATGAAGTATAACCACAGACTCTGAAAACAAGCTCTTCCTAGCTAGCTTACTGCACTTGACTGAGCCAACAAATACTCATTCCACAGGTGAAACAAAGCTTAACTCTTGGGGGCTGAGAGATTGAAGGAAGTTTTAAATGAGATTTTTAGAAAAATTCTGGTCCTGACCAGGAGGAATTACTCAGAAAATATGCATTTTCCCATCTGCAGTCATTAGCTAAGTTTAGCCGGTCTCAGGAATGCTGGATAACAGGTGGATCACAACATACAGGATTTGTGAGAGACTTGCTAAGGAGAAAAGGACTGTGCATATCCTTCTTAATTCTCTCCAAAGCAAAACAGTACTTGAAATGTCCAGTCGGAGCTATGCAGGACCCTCTGCTGTTTGTATAAAACAACAGCACCATCCAGTGGATAAACACTACTCGCTTTTCCTCTCCCACCATCTCATGTTTACCTACATTTATCTACAGAAAATGCAGTATATAAACTTTCTTCCAATTCTGGGCACTTTAGGGTTTCATTTACCTTAGCCTTGGCTTCGAAAAGGTGAGACATTTCAGGAGAGTGGTAAAAAATAGCTCCAAAAAGAATCATACTTTTTACTGCCAGGCAGCTCTGTCAGCAGCACCGTCTCTCTCCAAGCGTTACCTTTCCTTGCAATCTCTTAACCACTGCAGAGGCAGAAAAACTGAACCCAATGGACGCAAGTACTCACCATAGCTCACCCTTAGATTTTACTCCTGCAAACAACCTCACAGCCAGACGTGCTGCAGTGAGTCCACACGTGACCACACGGAGAAGGCACGCAACCTCCCCCGCCATGTTTGGCCCAGTTCGCACTGCCAATTTTGGAGACGTGTTGAGACTGCTTAGGGTTCCCCAGGATGATGTCGGTTGGCTGTTTCATCTCATTCCATAGCGGCATCCCTAACAATTTGGCTTAATGTGTGAAAACAGTCACAATCCCCACAGTAGGTTTGACACTACCCTCTCACGGAAAACAAAATCAATTATCCCCTTTCTTTGAGACAAATGGAAGATGAAACAAACTATGTAATACCTCCTCTTTGTTATTTTATTGTTCCCAATACAAATTAGCAGTTAACAAATGCAAGCAGTACCCAGCATTCCCAACAGCTGATCACACCATGACTGACTCACGACACATACGTATCTCAATGACTGCATTCCTGACCTACTTTGGGAATTAAGAAAGCATTTCAGACAAGAGATTTTTCCCTTTAGAAAAAGGAGTGTCCCACAGCTATTCCAGAGTTGTTGGCTGGGATCCAGTGACTGGATGTGTTTGATGTGCAATAGATATATTCAAAGCTTAAAAAGAAAAAAATCCCAAGGACTTCCATGTTTTGCTCCATTCCCATCCTAGCAGAAAGCCAGATGCAAATCCATGGCACTAGCACTCCATCCCCATCTCCTGAGCTTATCTTTAGGAATTCTTACCATCTAGTGCTGCTTCCGTAACTCAGTCTGAACATGTACTCATAGATCAGAATCTCTGCTGTTCCCTTGACATTTAGAGAGGACTCACAAGAAAGATCACATTCCTGAAACATGTCAAAATCCCTATAAAAACTCACATTTGTGAGAAAAGCTTTAGTCACATTAGGGAGAAAGGAGAATAAAACAAAACACCATTCAGTTGCCACAAACAGAAGGTAGCAGACACCACTGTACATTTTCCACCACCTCTGAGGTTATGTTGGTCAAATAACTTCCAGAGAAATGCAGGTGGAAAAGGCTACAATACCAAGGGGTTTATAGTGATTTGTCTCTTTGGCCCATTTTTATACAGTCCTTATATCAAAATGTGATTCACCAACAAAAGTGTGGGTGGTAATAAAGGTGAAGCTGCCTTCTTAAAACAGGAGATGCTTATGCCACATATTCATTGCTTGATTACTACATAAATTCCTTATAGTCACCAGTTACTGCAAATTTCAGAACCAATTATTTCACTCTTCAGAGGAAATTATATTCTCTAAAATGGGTTGTTATCTACAACATGACTTTTGAACTTTGTTCCCACTGTTGTTATGGGAATAAACCCAGTCTACTATAAATTCAGAGACTGTAGATTTAATTCCCTGTTAAATGCATGTAGCCTGGGTACAGTGATTAAAAGACATGAGGGACTGGGGGGAGGGGGGAATCAGGAATGTGGGGTTTTTTAGTGTTATGATAACTCCAAAGCTGGTCTGGAAACTCCTACTTGTTCTCCTCTGGTGGATATTAATGAGGACTTTTGCCTTTGATTCATTCTGAGAAATGCCCCAGAGGAATTTATTCGAAATATTTGACATAGTTTGCAAAAATCCCAGAACTCCCTTTAACAGCACAGAAGGCAACATAAGATGGAAAATAATCTTGTAGGTGCAAAAAGCAGAGGGTTTATGGTGGGTATGTGGCCACACTCTTTCCCAACAACAACTATTCCCATTTCCTTCAAAGGAAAGGACAGTGGAAACCCACCTCTTCACTATCAGATACACTTGACAAGTTCACTGGCACAATTCCTCGTACTGTTGGCACAGCCATCCACTTTGCCTACGCTGCTAATACACTGAGCCAAGCCCAATTTACATAACTTACACCAGCTCCAGAGTGCAAAGCAGATGCTATCACATCACGGAGGATAAGGTTTACCGATTCCAGAGGCAACCTATGCAAAAAACCTCATTTAAAAGATCCATAGAGAAAGTCTCCAAACCTGAAATCCTTACCAAAGCTACCTACAGAGCCAGAGGAGGGGAATTCTGCTTTCTCTTTCCCCTGCCTTCACCTCCCCCACCTACTAAAGCTCCTTAACTAAATCATTCCAGACTTTTTTTAAATCTGGACCTGTTTGGTGCTCAAAGACTGCCTGAGCTTGAATGAGAAATGAAACGTGTCCAAGAACACTGAGGATGTGGAACAAAACACTCTCATTCTCTGATCTACCCAAGATTAGATCAAGACAACACAATCTATTCCTTATCTGCAGAATCAAGAGTCATAACACTAGATTACACTAAAGCATGCTTAGTGGGGTGTCAGGAACACACATAAATAAAAGTACCAGAAAAAATGTCGCTACAAAACCTCTTGGCAAAGTTCTAGGATGAATCGTTCTTGCCAAGCATGCCAGTGGGCGCAGCAGCACACACTTCACATTGCTTTGGGCACTTTTAGACGGACAGAAGATTCATTTCCAAGGTGTCAGCACAGATAGATCCCAAGACCATCACCGAATACGAATTTACTAAAAAATATCTTAAACCGTGGTCACCTCGACTTATCTCACTGCACTGCCACTCAAAACCCACTGAAACGAACATCCTGACGACTTCAATGGACTTTGGGTCACGCTAAACACCCGGTGAAAACCATTAGTGCACAAGCAGGTTAATCTGGGTGCCTCACAAACTCGGAGCCCGGCGTGCTGCGTGTCGGCTGGTGAAGGGGTGGCAGGTGGCCTAACCCCCCTGCCTCCCCCACAGGGCAGCCCATATCACAGGCACCGAAACGGACCTCTCCGAGCGGCCAGGAGCGCTGCCGCCCTCTAGCCAGACATTCACGGAGAGCTGCCCTCGCCGCCTACGAGGGAGGCCTCAGCCTCCCAGCCGAGCCCCACCGCCAGCACACCCCAGGCCGTCCCGCCACTGCCGCCATCTTATTGTGAGGCGCGGCGAGCGGCCCCGCCCCGCGCATGCGCGCTCTACCCCGCCTCAGGCAGGCGGCAGTGGTACGTCACCTGTAGAGCGTGACGCCCACGCAGTGCGCATGCGCACTACGACAACAGTTTCGACGTCTTCCCGGTTTGCCCCCTCCACGCCGGGGGCCATGGAGGGTTACGGGGGCCGGCTAAGGACAATCCAGTCCCGTTTCGCGTTGCCGTACGGGTGCCAAATGGGGACATGTGTGTCCAATAGCGAGCGGCCTGGGACAGCCGGGGGCCGGTTGCCGTAGCAGCGGGTCCGCGGGCCCCTTTTCCCCCGGTCGCCTTCCCGGAGCGTCCGCGACAGCCGTGGGCAGGAGCTGCGCCCGGCCGCGGGAGCGATCCCGGGGGGGCTGAACCCCCCCCGAGACGGGCTCACAGGAGACGAGGCCTCCACGTTATGCAGGGCCATGAGAGGCCCCTCAGCGCGAGCGCTGATTCAGGATCCTCCCGGCCGTGTTTGCAGCCCCAGAGCTTGTCAAAGGGGAGAACGGTTTCCCCAGCGGCCCTCAGAGCGTGCCCCCACCCCGCTACCCGCGGTGCGCTCGTAGGGCCGCGCTTGTACCCTGCAGCCCTGCATTAGGCTGCGGAAAAGCAGCCAGTGTTATTTAAAGGACAATACCCAGAAAGGGAGATCCTGCTGTAGCAAGTGGTGAAATTTCCTGTATAAATATTGATGAGCCCAGAGGCAAAAGGAAATTAGAAGCTGGCCGGCCAAGTCGGGACATACCCCATGGCAGCCTGCAGCCTCGAAGGCGGCCTCCGAACGCCCTCCCCGCTGCCGTCCACAGAGCACCCACGGACGCGTCCACTGGGCTCCTCTTTACTACAGCCTTGCGCCGCACGCAGAGAAAATGTACCTTTTAAACCCCATGGGTTTTACATCTCGACATCCCTTTTTTTCATCTCTTGGGCACAGGCTTCTTTATTTAGCTTAATTTCTTTCTTAAATTTGGGCCTAGTAAATGACAGATCTTTTACCGCTGTCCTGTCATCAACAGCATCTTAACGCTTTGGTGACACAGCTCGGAGTTGGTATGGGCAGGACAGCTTTAATGCCAGCTGCTCTTCCGTATTCAGGGTTATCACTGCTGGCAAAACGTGAAGCTGAGGAGTTTGAGGAATTTTTTTCAGAAATGTTCCTGTTCAGAGAAGGCCCAAATGTAAAAGAAGACATATAAAAATACTTTGGAAATAAACTGTAAAGTTTACAAGACAAAGACTAAAAATCAACTAAACCTTAAGACTAAAAATCAACTAAACCTTAACTCTCCTTTGCTTGCTTTCAATAAGAGCTTTGGAAAAGATCCTGCTTTTCAGTTTTGAACTAGGGAGAAGTCCCACAAACAAATTTCCTACATTTCTCCCTCTGCACAGCTTGACAAAGGAAATTGTGGCCTAGGGACACAGCAAGCTGGCAGTCTGCTTGATGTTTCACATCATGAGATTCCTTTTCCCACTTAATTCCTTCATGTTGAATAAGAAGAGGTAATTTTCAGCCATTAAATTTAGATTAAGTCATGACTTGGTAGTAAACCCAGCTCGATCTCATAATCAATATGCCTTCACCTAAGTGAAAACAATTAGAAGATAAAATGATTCTTAGAAGTCAAATAGTACAGTGTTATAGAATATACTGTAGTGAGAAACAGTGACCGGATAATGGGATATTTGGTTTCTCAGACTCAGAAGAATTACACAAAATGGAGCAAAGTTAGTCTTTTAAGAGATCATTCCCTAAAACTGGGTCAGAAAATGTTGCCTCCCTTTGTCAGCAGTTATTAAAACGGAGAAAATCCTTCCTGATAATAAAGTGTTTAACAGGATTTCATAGGTGAGGGAAGTACACCAGAAGACATTCAGTTAAAATTAGGAATGATCATCGATTTACTCTATCCAAACCACAAAGAGTTAGTCAAAACGGTGCAAAATGCTTGATACATTCACAGGGCTTTCCTAAGTATGTCATTTCCCCACATAATTTTTTATTTTAGGAGAACAGGATCTGAATTGGACACAATCATCCTCGTAAAAATGCCAGCCACCTTTCTGGACTACTTTTACCAGTGTCAAGAGGCGAAGAGATGTTTGTGTTTCCAGGCTGAAGTTAGCTGCTGTTTTCTCAGGCGTGAAGATGAGCTCAATGGGGTCAGCCAGAACCGACTTGGATTTGTTTCAAAAAGCCAGTGTGAAGGAGGATGAAGTGTTCCTTCCAAGGAGATGAGAATGGCAACTCACTTCTAATCGGGGCACTAATGCCTTGGCTTTGGCTATTCATTTTCTAACTGTAGGATTGGAAACCTCTCTGCCAAGAGAGGTTGTGCAGTCTCCATCCTTGGAGGTTTTCAAGACCTGACAGGATAAAGCTCTGAGTAACCTGGCTTGATCTCATCGCTGATGCTGCTTTGAGCAGGAGGTTGGACTACAGACCTCCTTAGGTCCTCTCCAACCTGAGTTATTCTACGATTCTATTATTTTCATCCTTTTTACATCTATCATCTTTGGCTTTCCTCAGATATCAAGCTGATAAAGACTAGGTTTGAAAGTTCATTTTTATAAAGCATGGCCAGAAAAAAGTTGCGAGTTTAACTACTTTGTATAACTGAGACATATGACCCAGCCAGAAAGCCATAAAAATCTCTGTATGAGATTAAAATATCATGATAACTCTTCAAGGAAAAATGATAAGAAGGGTGAGAAATTACAAGTCTTTTGAAATATATGTCACAGGCCTATATGCGTTTGCAAACCAAACTGGAACTGCAAAATAGCTACCAAAATATGTTTATAGCACTACAGTCTCCAGTGTGCTGCATAATAAGGGCCAAGATGACTTTTGGGCATAGTCTCCACTGGCTGCAAGGTTATATATCATACAGTCTAAGCTGCTCCTTCATGTCTCCTTCAGACATCTCTCCAAATGTGTCACTTTTTTCCTTCATGAGCCTGAAGATGGCAGCCAGCTGCTCTCTCTGAACCCTGTCAAGAAGAAAAGGAGAAGGAATAGCCAGTCCCCAGAAGGCACTTTGAGCAAGAACATCATGGACAAATGAAACACGAAGCCAAACGCAGGTCATTTTACAAGCCTTACTGGCTGCAGGAAATCTGCCCGTGTGAGATGAGAAAGAGATAGCCTCTGGTTCTCCTTCCTCCACCTTCCCATCTATCCAATAATCCTGCACATCTCTCTGCAGTTCTTTAAATATGGAGATAAAACAGACTGCTTTAACACCAGCTTTGGAGTTTCTTAGGGCTTATCTGTGCTCAAAGTTTCAGGATAACTCGACATGTGGAATTTCGTAAGACCAACATGTCCCAATTTAGCAGAATCCATGATGAAACTGGAGTAAGCTTCATCAGCACGGTGTCCTTCCAATTCTGTAATGAGGGTATGTAGATACGGAGTAATTCAGGAATAGCTATTAAATTTTAAATGCATACACTACCTTAGAACTAGAGACTAGACTACCTGTCAGTGTGGACGTGACTTTAATGAGCCACTGGAAGATGAGATCACAGATTCAAATCTTTGATTAGAGTTCGTCTGCCAATGTCAAATGGTGAGATGGACTCATGTAGCCAGTCCAGCAACGGGGTGATCCCTGTGTGGGCAGCGGCTGACCAGTGAACCATCTTGCTCAGATTTCCATCCCAACAAAGTCCCATAGTAGATGATTAACTCCCTTCTCCCCATAACAGATGATATCTTGATTTTTCCCTAACCTGAAGCAGTTAACCATTGTTGTACGTCCTGCAGCACAAAGACTGGTATCTGTCACAGGGCTTTATTTGAGGAAGGTTTATAGGAGGGCTTGTATTGGTCATACGTCTACTGATCATCACTCAGGGATACAGAATGGTGGACAGCATAGGAGTGTCCTTTGTTTGCAAGTAGCTCATGAACTGATGCAACTTATTTTGATGTCTACAAAATCCTCTTTTAGGGCAAAACGGATGTGCACCTTGGCTCCAGTCAGGGCTGTGGGCTGGTTCGTTCTCACTGCTGGACTCCTACCTGGTTGGGACCAGATTGCAGTATTGCCTAGCACACCTCCTACCTGACTCTCCTGTGTGACATTAAAAGAACTAATGAGGTTGTGCTGCTCTATGGCTGTAACAAGGGAGAAGCAGTTTCTATTACTTCAAGGCTCATTTTGCCCCTATGTGACTGTGGGGCCAGAATTCAGCGATAGCCCAGCAGCTCAGAGCACAGATCTGCCACAGTCCCAGCTCCTCCTGCTCATTTAGCATCTTTAGACCTCCCCTGCGCTAGAAAGACAGACTCTGGCTTTTCCTTCCACATGGTCACCCTGTCAAGATTCCTCCGTCCCCGTCACAGCCAGCTTTCCGCATAGGGCTTTAATACACTGTAATTAATCCATTTAAATGCACGCCATTAGTTAACCTGGGGTAGTCTTCCTGCAAGTCCTGTGTGGACAAGCTATTAGCTGGTCCAGTAACAGGAGGGGTAGAAATACCTATTCACAGGCAAAACCAGGACGCAATCTTTGCTTGAAAGAAGAGAGGACAACATCAACACATCAGAAGCAACCACACCACGAACAAGATCAATGGAAGGAGACAGTCAGGAACAAGCAGAGGAGCCTTCGCATGCTGAGCTCCTGCCGAGTGGGGCTCTGCATTCTCCCCTCTCCTGGACTAAGCCCCAGCAGAAGCAGGAACAGCAGGCAGTCGTCCCAGCACCATTGCAGCAGGCAGGGCAGGAAAAAAGCAGATCCTGGCAAAAGCTCATTTGCCAATTCTTTTCTATTGCAATTAAAATGCAATTGTCCTAAGGCCAAACATATCCTGATAATGATGTGGGATCTTTTGGTTATGAAAGCTCTGGCCACAGGCTGTCAAGCGCCTGGATTTTTCTGTCTCTTCTGTAATTTTTTGTGCTTACATGAATAGCATCCAGCTGCCCTTTCTAGACGAGAGGAAGGGAAGC
This sequence comes from Mycteria americana, assembly GCF_035582795.1. Classification (NCBI taxonomy): domain Eukaryota; kingdom Metazoa; phylum Chordata; class Aves; order Ciconiiformes; family Ciconiidae; genus Mycteria; species Mycteria americana. The sequence goes on along the minus strand of NC_134380.1, from coordinate 5,694,294 downwards.
ACAGTCGTTAGTGATCAATATTTTATTTTAGATCAGTGCTGGGCACCAGAGGGCACATTTCCAGTCTAGTGTGGAGAAATTCAATACACAGCTTTGCCTCACGTGTCTGAAATGCATGCCAGCTGGGAGCGCTCCACACAGGTCTGCATCCCTCGCTCGTTATTTCACAGACATTAACACTGTTGAAACCTCCCCAAAGGCCTGTTTCCTTGTCTCCAAACCTCCAAAATCAAGATCACAGACAATATTCACTCTATTTTTTTAAGTGCAACATCAATGCATTTTGGCTCTCCCCTCAACTTTAAATATCATGACTGTGCATTTGAAAACCAGAAATAAAAAAGAGCTGTTGCTGCTGTTACTTCTCTGTGCTACATAATCTACAACAAAGAGGGAGCAAAACAAAGATAAAGAGAGAAAAGAGCCTGGGAAGGAAGAGTAAGGCATCAAAAACATGAAACCGATTTCAAAAAGGAGCTTCTCCTATCAAAGGCGACCTTGTAAAACAACTTTGTACTGCTCCAGGTTGTATTTTTTTTTATTATTTCAGATCAAACCTACCCCATTCACAAGTAAAATTGTTCTCTCTTCCCGTAAGTGCTGTCCTCAAAACTACTTGGATTCAGGTCAAACAGAACTTTACTTATTGCTGACAAAATAGATTAATTAAGGATTTTCAAAGCAGCCTAATTCTTCTTGATAGGCAATTGAATTTGCATACTTAACTCCCTTAGGCTCTTTTCAAACATTTCAGTCCAAGAATTTTACAATTAACTGGAGATTTGGGGCAGTGAGCCATAGGTATATTAAAGGAGATCTACGTTTCAGGAACTGCTAGGCATCCATGTTCACAGCAGCTGAACTCCTGGGCAGAGCTCTGCATTTAGGAACGTTGCTAATTGCTCCGCAGCCAAACAAGATCAGGATCCTGCTGCAACGCTCACTACGTTGCTCCAGCAGAAATAAGGGAAAATCCCTGACTTTTGCCACTGGTCTGACTCTATTGTTAAGGAAGCCAGTGGAATCATTTATGGGGTAAAAGGCATAGGAGGGCAGAATGTACCTCTAACCTAAAATCCGGATTTTCAACACAAATCTCTTGAGGAAGAAGTTGCAAGTTGCTGGAGGCAGGCAGAACAAGCACAAACCAAATAAACTATTCAAAGGTTTATTGGACCAAACAAAGGCAATTTTTACAGATTCAAGCCACTAGAATTACAGTCCTTTGTATAAGAGCCACCATCAGATACAAAACAAACAAACAAAACAAACAAAAGTAAAAAATACCCAGACAGCCATTTGAGTTGAAGAAATAGTTTGACTCGCTGCCACTAGCAAAAATCTGGACTCAACTATAGACTTTGCTCGATGTACATATTGCCATGTAACTTAAACACAATGTATATAAGGCATTCTTTGCATAGTTGGGTGCTTGGGACACAGAGTCAGCTAGCCAGCACCAAGGGGAGACAGCGGCTGTACCAGCGGGATGTTGAAGCAGAGGGTCCAGATGTGCCTAAATTCATATGCAAACTACTGAACACGCTTGCAGTTGTCGGCTGGGAAGGGGCAGCCCAGCCTCTTCTAAAGCTGAAGCCTCCTGCTGTTCTTTAAATAAGCCCTTTTATGAAGAGTTTGCCAACCCCAGGCGCTGGAAAGGACAACTGTGTACAAGGTTTCAAGTATTGTCTGCATAGGAATTAAAAAGGGAGGGGAAAAAAAAAGAACCAGCCTGTTGGGTTTCTGATATGTTTGCAGCGTTAGCCAAGAGGCAGATGTCCTGCAGTGAGAGAGAAACTTTGAAGGACACATCCCTACCCAGCCTGGTGTTTCTACATCATCATTAGAGGACACAGGCTCTCTTCTCACTCTCACAAACCAGCTGGGTTTGATTTGAAACCTGCTATGTCTGAAGCAGGTATACACGCCCAGCCAAATTCACCTTCTGTATGTGACAGAGCTGAGGAGCAATGCTGAGCTCTGGCTCCAGTGGGCAAGCCACAGGGTTAGCAAGAGAAGAGGGCACTGGAACAGCAAGCAGGCAGAGGAATGGGGAGGGTGTCTTTTCCAGGACCCCCACAATCTTATCCCGAGCCAGAGGGAACCCCTGATGCCATAGCTACCTCCTTGGGTCTTTCCTCTTGGGAACTGGAATAGGGAAAAGTGAGAATCCAGATATTAACAGCAGCCAAAGTGTGGCCTCCTAAACCTCCATCACAAGCAGAACAGCTAAACTATCAGTCTTCGTCACTTCTCGAGTCATTCTGTCTACCTACAGAATCAGCTCTCTGCTAAAATAACTACAGAAGCAAGATTTGAGTCGGTCCAGCTACCATCTGCCATCCCTCACTTGGACCCCACTTTGTCCCTCCACCCCTCAGAATAAAGCAGCATTGTACAACATTTGAAATCATAGGCAGTTCCCACCCCCCAGCAATAAAGAGGAGTTTGGCCCCAGGAAGAAACAACTTGATAGTCTGGTATAATGTCCAGGCTGGTCTGGGAGAAGAGCTACGGCTCGCCCACCCCAATAAAGGAACAACACAGATTTCATGGCAGGCCTAATACATGGTTATGAACACAACTAATAGACTTGCTGCATATTTAGTGTCCAATTTAGGTTCTGTTTGGGGGAGAGGGAGGAAGGTTCATCTCCTAGGACATCCCAGTCCCCCAAACACAACTCAAGTCACTGCTTGGGCCCAGCCCCAGTCCATGGAGCCACACAACAGGATCTCCTCAAACTTGACACCACAGGAGTTTTTGAAGAACTCCACTTCAGACCAAGAGGGGATCCCAAGTTTTGAGGGTTTATGGATTTCTCTTATGGGTGTGTTTGGTTGGTTTTGGTATTTCTCTCAGGCCTTTAAAGATGTCAAGGGATGCCTTTAGGAGGAGGCTAGGGACAACTTCATATAGTCTTCAGTTCTGCAAAGAGAAACAGGGAGAGAAATCATTTCAGTCATTTCACCCCTCAGGTTGGTTCATTATTATTCACATAAATGAGCAAGGGGAAAACTCAGTGTGTGTGTGTGGGAAGGCAAGGCAACTTCCCACCTCAGGGCAGAACAAGCCGCTGTTTGCAAACCTCATGCCTCTAAGGAGGAGGCACTTTGCTTCATCAACTGCAGCAGGATAGTCGAAACTCAGTCAGAGGTGTAAATCCCCTCATCTGGAACCAAGTCTAAGTTACAACCCTTCTGACCTACTGATGAGAGCTGGAGAAGCCCAACTAATTGGAAGCCTTCGTTAGCTCCAGGGGTTGCTGCCTCACTGTCCTGTGCAGAGCCTCCCTGGGCTGCTGGCAGTCTTGTCCAGCCCAGATTCCTCCTCCCACCTGCAGCCAGATGAGGCAGGAACAAGTACTGCTTTCACAGGGCAGTGTGCCTCAAGAGGTCAACCTTTCTCAATCTTCCTACAGATGGGTCTGTTCAAGGGAAGAAAGCAAAAAACCCCAAACTCTCTGCAAGTCGGGGGGCTTCCTTTTGATGGGAAGCTCTCCCAATGTCCCAGGGAAGGAGGGTGAGATGATTAGATGTGTTTTATGGGTGGGGACACCCAGGCACTCCCTGAGATCTTGCAGCATGTTGTTAGCAGAGCCAGGGCTAAAAACTGTGGTCCCTCGTTCTCAGCTTGAACCTTTCAGACGTTCTGCCCTTACTGCCCCAGCATCTCTCACGGCCCACCATCCACAATGGGAAACACCTGACAGTAGGCTGGACAGCTGCCCACAGACACACAGACCTGCACTAAGGTAGAGGGAAGCTACAACACACATTACCTAGGCACTTACAAACACACACAGATGCGCCCCAGCCTAATTCCTCCTGAATGTGATGGGGTTCACTGCCCATAACGCCTGAGCCCCATTTGAAAGTCCCCTGCTCCTGACAGCCACAGCATGAAGGCAGATTACAGTCTCATCTCTTCCTCAATCATCTGCAAAAGGTTGCCTTCTCCAGCAGCCTCACAAGTGCAGCTGGCGACCCGGATCCCGGATGGGAGACACAGGCTGAAGCTTCACTGGGGACTGGGGTTACTCAAGCAACGCTGCAGAGGCTCAGTGGCCGGCCCATTAGGACAAAGAAAGGAAATTCTCCGGAGTGGATAATCGCTCTGCAAGATTCGCAGCACTGAGGATCGGATCATCCCGCTCAAGTCACGCAAGCATAATCAGATTTCACGTGTGAGGGCATAAGCTTGTTGCCATGGGGGCCCAGAAGGAGAGGTCCCCTCCAGCATGCTGCAGTTGGAATGGTGAGGGATGGAGGATGTCAGGGAGGGTGGATGGGGCTCGGTTGCAGCCCCTCACAGGGATACTCACCTCCAGGACAGGGCCAGGCTGATAGCTGGGGTAAGAAGATCTTAAACCAAGCATGAACTTAATGGAGGACGTCCATCAGAGCCATAAATTCCCCATCTGCACAACAGGGATACCCCTTACTGCTCTTGGAGCAAGCTGTGAGGGGGATTAGACTAAAGAGCATGGGACAGTCCATCACTGGGGACATCAGGGCCATATAACCCCTCAGACTGGGAAGCTCTGTCATTGCTGCCACAAAGCCTGAGAGACTTAATCAGCTTGGGATGGAGGCCGAGAGCTTTGAGCCACTGCTTATCCTTGGCTCTTCCCTCCTTTCCATTCGCCTTGGACAATGAGATCAACCTGTTTGGCATGCTTTCCCCTAGCAGCACATCAATCAAACCAAGTTAGAGTCTTCTTTTGCTGGAAGCCTGTATCCTCTCTTCAGATACAAATTATCCAAATATCTCTGCTCTGGCCCCAGCTGAAGGCCAAGTCAGTAAATTGTATGATTTGTCAGCTGGACATGGTTCTGTGCAAGGAACAACTGGAGAACAAGGAGCTCAGACAAGGGCAGGTCCTGGCTTATGAGGGAGGCTCAGGTACTGAAGGTCTCAAAAGACCATGCTTCTCCTGAAGCATGGAAACTGGATGTTCTTCTGGTGGCCTCAGAAGCATTCCCCTCACTCCAGCTCAGCCATGGCATCAGCACAAGGGCATGGGCTTCTTCCCTTTGAGAGCAGACAGCATCCCAGCACTGACAAATGGGGTGGGCTGGTGGCATTCCCATATGTGTTTATCCCTCATGTGTGCAAAGTCTGCAGCAGGAGGTCAGGAAATCCTGTAGCCCATCCATAGACCATAGCTTTCCAAAGGAGTCCTGACCCCCTCCAAGGAGATCCCAGAGCACCTTGCTGTAACCACCTCTGGCAATCGCTTGTGCCCTTTTCAGGAATCACTTCACTCAGAAAGCTGATTTTCTGAAGTGCGGACCATTCCCAGCTCCTTCCCCTGGCAGAGGGACCAGGTGCTCAGCTTCTCGGGAACATCAGTCCTCTGGTCTGAAATCCTGGCAAGGAGGGCAGACAGCAATCTGGCTCCAGACTCTTTTCAATCCAGACAGGCTAGGATTGACCCTTGAGGATCGAGAGCAGTGAAGAAAGGCCCTGGGTGCTGGGCAGACCTGGCAATGGGTGGTCAAGCTCTCCCCAGGCAGTTCCCTCGCATCTCACTGCTGGGGATGGTCCCATCACCGCTGCTTCCCATTTCTCTGTCATTGGGGCCGCTACCATCTCATTTCTGGTAGGGACCAAAACCCAGTCTTGTCCAGGATCGGGGTATTGCAGGAAGAATATGAGGAATGACATACTAAATCTAAGCTTTCCTGGTGGTCCCCAAAGTGTGGGCCAGTTCATTCAGCCAACAGGTAAAACATGGAGAGAGAGGACTTAAATGCAGAACAGGGAGAGACAGTCAGTGCTTAGAAAAGGGAAGAGCGGGACAGTGAGAGGTATCAAAGGGAGCTTCTATCAACACAAATCTGAAATTCCTCCAGTGGGACAGAAAGGTCGAAAGGTGCACACAACCTCGGGAAATACCTACTGCTCCTCAGGAACAGCAGGAAAGCAGTCAAGGCTGCCAGAACCTGTGCGACTGGGGAGCACAAGTCCCATCACCTTTAGGACAGGGGCCGGTGAGGAGTCACTGGGGTCGGGGACCGCGTCACCCCCGGAGCGGACCTTGCCCACCACTGTTTCAAGACAGAAGCTTCCCATGTTTCCCAGCCGCAGCAGCAACAGCCAAAAAGGCCAGAGCGCAGCCAGGAAGGTGGCTCAAGCTCCTGGCCACCTCAGCTGAGAGGCCACGATCGCCTCCTTCAGTTGTGTGCCCATCCCCTTGCAACACTCCTGACCCCCCCAGCCAACACCGCAGCAGTGGGGAAAGCCACGGATGGGCCAGCCTGTGCTTTCCTCTGTCGCTCAGTGTTTGTGCTCCAGCTCGCTGTCTACCAGTTGGCACGCAGCCTGGTGTGATGCCCCGATTCCCTGCAGCCCTCGGTGTCCCCTGGCCACAGGGGAGCCGCAGGAGAGGCAGAGCCAGGCTCCCAGAGAGTTAGCAGATAGAGAACGGCAAGCTGCCCATGCCACACAGGATTAAGCAGAAGCAGATGAAGACAAGTTGTGAGCGCTGGGTGAGGGAGACACGGAGAAGCAGCCACAAGCTGGGACAATTCAGGACCTGAGCCAAAAGAAAAAACCCGGGAGCTCAAAGCAGAGTCGCTGTCTGGTCTGAAATCTCATCCCAGGGCAGGGTCAGAGATTCACACCCTGCAAAGGCTACGGGGGAGCTTGCAAAAGTTTCCTCTCTCAGACAGGAGAGGAGGAGGAGACGGGGAAGGGGCTTCCTGGCCTCCCCTTCCCCTGGGTTTCCGAGGGAGGCATCCTGAGTTGCTCAGTTTTTAAAGCTGGTGGGGACTCATGACTCAATCAGATGCTCTATAAATAGGGCCAGAGCTCAACTCCACTGACATCTCGTAGGTCAGAGGACATTTTTCCAGGGGATATGGTGGAGGCAGGGAACAGCACTGGCCCACCAGGAGATCCCCTTCTCATACGAGCGGACTCTGGCAGCTACGAAAGGAGCATCAGAGCAGTGGGAGCTCAGCAGGGACCCCCAAACACACAGTGCCCCTTTCCTACAAGAGGCAGGGGGGAAGGAAGCGTGCCTCCTGCGCTGGGTGTTTTGCGGCTGAAAGCAGCCTTGCCCATGGTCACTGCCATCCCCGTGACTGGTGGTCGCAGTGAAGCAGTGGCCAGCCTGACCTGAAGAGTCCCATGGCCCTAGGCTTTGTGGTCCCTTGCTGCTAACTCCTCCTCCCTCAGCCCAGGACGACTATCGTGCTGCAGAAGATGAAAAGCAAACAAATAATAAAAACCCAAAGAAAGCCCAAACTTACCAGCTTCCCTCATCCAAAAGAAGCACCATGCTTGACAGGACAGGACAGCAAAGCTGCTGGGTTGGGGGTGAAGGTTAGCAGAAGAGAAGGCAGGAGAAAGAGGCCCAGATCCCATGCTATACAGAGGGGGGAGCAAGCAAGCGAGCCAGGGCTATGTGATGGCAGTGCAGGGGGTGGACGGGGACAGATGCCAGTGGAGAGCTCTCCCGAAATGCAATCTCCCCCAGCCCAGTCCACCCGCTTATTTTTGGAGGGCCAGTAGTGGAGATGTGCAAAATAGGTCAAGGTCTGTCAACACGGTCATTAAAACCCTGCAGCTGCTTCCTGCCCTTGTGTGCTCCAGAGTTGTCATCACGAGCATTGTCTCGTTCAAAACTGAGCTTCAGCACGGTTCTCCCTCAAGCCACAGCTGCATCACCACTTTGATCCGGGATGTCTGGCAGAGCAAGGAAAGGTCTCTCCTTTCTGTCATTCCCTAGAGCCAGGGTCTGTCTGGGGCACCCTGCCTTGCTGAAACTCCAGGGTCCAAGCCCAGTTTTATTCAGTGCCTCATAACCAAGAGGTACTCTGAACCCAGCTGGGGAGGAGACAGATTTCCATTGCTAAATTACCACCAAGAAAAGGACTGAGTGTGAGACTTACAGCCATCCAGTTCCCCTAGCATGAATTCCAGCTTGCAGCTGAGCCCTAGGGTTAAGTCTAGCCTGGATTCAAGCAATGGCTCCTCAACCTACCCATGGCGAGCCAGGAGATGAGAGGAGAGGATTGGGAGGCAGGAGGAGAATTCGCTCCTGGAATGGGTCACCTGACTGCGGGAACTGAGCCCATCAGCCAAGGAAACTGGGAAGCCATCCCTACCTTCTTCTCAGTCTTACAAAGGCTGGGGAATCACCTGCTCCATCCATGAGTGCACCAGCAAACAGCGGAGCGTGTCTGAGCAGTTTGGTGCCATTCACTCAGACTCCCCTCAGCCCCAGCTGAGGCCCCATGGGGCAGCTTCTGGCTCTCCACCCCCACCTCTTCCTAAACCCCAGAAACAAGAGAGAGGACAGAGGAGAGACCTTTCCACAGACCATCACATGGGATCTGCTCTCCTTTCTCCAGCCAACACACCTAGCAAAGAGTGGCAAGGACAGAGCACAGACAGCTCAACCCCTCAGCATGACTGAGGCCAACCAAGACTTGGCTGGGACCTGCCCTGCCTCATGGAAAGAGAGAGCTGAAAGCAGAGACCCAAGGGAGTTGTTTCTCGTGATTGTTTTCTCCTGTACCTTGAGTGGAGCCTTGTTGCAGCTGTCAATGATCAACACAGTCCTGATCATACTCCTTTCTAACTGCAAAAAGCCCCCACTAACCTCTTTCAACCTTTGAAAAGCAGCTGGCAGAGACCACTTCAATCCATCCATGCGAGCCAGGCCCTGAAGGCACACTGGGGAGCCCTTTCTCTTCCTCCCTCATCTGCCAGGACAGCAACACCTAACAGTCAACCCTTGTGGGCTGTCTCTCATGCCTACACAACTCAGCCCTGTCTGAACGGAGGCAAGCTGCACCACTACAAGTCATATTTCTCAGCCTGAACTAGTGCTTTGCACCATGGCAGCTACAGTTGGCAATAGATGGCCAAAAGCCTCAGGTGCACAAGACAATGATTTGGGAAACACACTGTGCTGGCTTGACTAAGGGCTGCATCCTCCCCCTGCATTCTTCCCTTTCCTGTCCAGACTATTTTTCTCCCCCAGGGGAGCAAACACTACGTGCTTTTGTTCTAGAAGTACTGGTGACCCACCAGGTGTGATCAAGCACAGCCACCACCCAAGCAGATGTATTTCCCAACTAGATTTACTGTCCTCCTCCCTCACTGAGAAGTCCCTCTATTTTTTAAGACTGAAGTAACCAGAAGCAGGAAGTTGTATCACTCAGTAAAGGTCACATTCCTTCCCCTTTTAGTCCAGATTTAGCGCCAGTTTGAAGCCGCAAGACTCAAGTGAGTACTAGGCAAGACAACCGCAGCTTCTGGAGTGATGCATGTTAGAGCAGAAGTGGGTTTTTGGTTAAATAACCCAATCTACTGCATGCCTGTCCTCTGCTGTCTGAAATCCTATAGCTCTTCCTGCAAAGGCAAGTAATTCTTTCAGTGGCACCTACAAAATCAGGGGTCCCCAAATTAAGACTTGTGGACTAATGATCACCACAACAAGTAGCCTCAAGGAGGTCTGTGGGACCCACTTGCATTTTTGGGGATGTTGCTTACAGGCTGCTTCATATGGGAACCCGGTGGTCCACAGGAAAACTGGAGGGCTGACAGGGCTAAAAGCAAAGACTAAGCATGTCTCAGCTTTGGCAACACACCTTAGGACTAACTACCCACTCACTCAGCAGCCCTGATTTTCCAAATCGGGAAACATGAGTGGTGGTGGGATGTCCAACTTCAGGCATCCAAGATGGAAGGGGTGAGCATCCACACGTGAGAGCCCCCACTCCCCCCAGAGCGCTCATGGAAAGCGAGATGGAGGCAGAGGGGAACGGACTCATTAATCTGTTATGAGGAGGGAAGGGGGAGGGAGGTGGGGAGGGAGGTGGGACAGGCAGTCAGTTGCAGCTCAGAAACAAGCCCTCCCCCAGAAAACAAGACCCCAAAGCAAAAAAAAAAAAACACCCCACATTAGCAGATGTTATCAGTGGTACCACTACTTCTAAGAAACAGCATGTCCTTACCAAAAAGATTTGCAAGAATATTTGTGGCCGAGGACCTAAGGTACTTGCTACAGAGATGTGAGATCAGAGGTCAGCTCAATCCTGCAACATAAAGGTGGCAAACCTGGGTCACAGCAGGTCAGCAGCACGGTCAGGGTGCATGAAGTCGGGGAGAGGGATGGAACTGCTGAGGGAGAAGGATGCAGGACTGGGCTGAGCCACTGTGCCCAGCTTGCCCGGGAGCTTACCTGGCAGCAGCCCTGCCCCCTTACACCACCTGCAAGGCCTGAAAGGAAAAGCTGCTGATGCCGCAGTGAAGATTTGGGGGGAAAAAAAAGTAAGCCAGCAACAAAGCAAGACAAAAAAATACTCACAAAGCTGCCTTAAAGAAATGAACAACACAAATATGGAAGAGGAGAAAATAAAGGAACAGTAGGAAAAATATGTCTGCCAATGGCCCTCAGTGTAGAAGGCTGCTGAGAGCCTCCAAGGGACCACAGTGTCCAGGCACTGTCCATCAGTCCTAGGTGCACTGTCCTGCCCTGGGAGTGCTCCAGAGGGACGTGGTCAATGATGCCTGGGAAGTCCCACAAGCCCAGGAAAGGTCCACCAGCCCCCAGAGTGGGTTCTACAGTCCTGAGTACAAAACCCCCATCCCACTGCTGTCCGTAGGTAATGTCCCCTCAGTGTCCCCAGACGACAGTAGGAACATTTGTTGCCACAGAGGAACCAGACGAAGGCCCTGCAGGGCTCGTGGCCATGAAAACCTGAGCAGTGATTGCTCAGTTGGTTTGGATGGAGCTGGTGATGCAAAGGATTTGAATTTGTGTGCTGCAGATAGATTTTTTTTTTTTTGCATTGGTGCTTAGCAGGATCCTGAAAAGCAATTTCTGTTGAGCCCCACAGGTTTCACTCACATTCACTCAGTTCATTCCACCACCACCTTCCCGAAGTGAAAAATACAATGATGCTAACAGACCTGCTTAGCGTTTTACCGGTTGGGGGCTCCAGGCATGATAAAGATATAACAAAAGGAAGAAAGCAAACAACATTTTTTCCTGATGCCACCAATGCAGAATCAACCCATAGCCAGAGAAAACCAGAGCTCATTTCTGTTGCTGATCCCAGAGCACACAGCCCTTGCAGTTCTTTGCTCCTGGCAGTGTTACAAGGCAGGTGAAGCCCAAGATTTGAGGACAACTGGGAGCTCAGAAGCCAGGGGAGAAAGGGAAGACATCTCTTGATGCGAAAGTCAGGTTTGACATGGAGAGAATGGCTGTGGGCTGCAGGCTCAGCTAGTGAAGGCAGCCTGCACAGAGCCCTGTGCACCACCTGAGTCTCCCACGGGACCGGAGTGAGGACACGTCAGTGCCAGCCCAAGGGCAGGTCTCTGGATTTACGCTGCATACTGCAGTGCCCTGCTCAGGCCACGGAGAGAAAGCCTGGCCAGCCCAGCCACCAGCAATGGGGAGATGTTGCCCAGAGGTCTCAAGGCCAGGCTTGCCAGCAGGATCATGCCTGACCCAGGGGCAAGGGGCAATCCCTCCATCCTTGCCTTCCCTGCTGCGATCAAGTTTCCACTTAGTCTGTGTCAGGCCTTCATACCACGCCAGTTGTGGTGGTACCCAAACCACGGCATCAGAGGCAAGGGGTGACAAATTCCCCCGAGTCATCCCAGGAGTTGCACACCACTGGGTAGAGAATTGAGTCCCATAGCCCTTCGGACAGCAGTGGAGAGAACAACATCTCCCAGGCTTGCCTTGAGCCACCCCTGGGAAATCGGTTCCTTGTAGCTTGCCCAAGAGGGAAGGGGTACGAGCTGCACACGTCTGCTGGGGAGCAGCCTGCCACAGAGCCTGCTTGTAGGGCAAAGCCCTTGGCTGCAGGGTTTGGTGTCTCTGGTTTAGCATGGGCTCTGGGTGCCCGTGGGCTGAAGGACTCCCTCCGCACATGGGCAGAGACTTCACACTGACAGCACAGAGTGGCTTTGGATAGGGCTTTGCAGCTCAAGGTGCAAGGTTGGGTTTCATTTCCCTTGTACAGGCTGGGAAATCTTTAGCTAGAAAGCTTGTTTTCGGTAACGGGACAGGCTCTTCCTTTCTTCAGGCAGGGCTCAAGCTCAGGAGGAAACTTTAGCAAAAAGTGCGAGATGGACAATTCTCCTTCCCTGCCAGGGCCACTACATGGCAAATCCCCACCATCACTTACAGCTGAGGAGCCAGCCCTAGGTATGGACGTTCCCAGTCTCAGCCGTGTCACAGTGAACTCTAAAGCTCCACACTAACTCACTTTGCTCCAGTATTTCTGAGCTATGCCCACGTCCTCAGTTTGGAGGCCATCCACAGGGTAAAGGGACGGGAAGTAGCTAGACATCAGGGCCTCAACAGATAAAAATCAATGTGGTACTAATGGGATCAGGGGAACTACACCAGCTTGCATCAGCTGGGAGATTTGGTCTAAGCATCCAGAGAAGGAGCTTGAACAGGTCCAAGGGTATGTAGGGCCATGGTGTCTTCACCTCCTAATCAGTGTGACTTTATTTGTTCTCATGTCTTCCTGGGTGGGAGAGGTCTGGACCATGGTGCAATGAGATGTTGAGCCCAAGGCTACCAAGGTAGTCTGGGGAGAGACAGGTCTGAACACACCCCGCTTGCTTCAAGAAGATGCCAACCAGATGGCCTTGGGCAAGAAGAAAAAGGAAACTCAACTTACCTTTGTTCTTCCTCAAGTTCTTCTTTGGTCATCATTGACTTGTACTGGTTTCCCCTCAGCTTTCCAGGACTGTATTTAAAAGAGAACGTCTCATCTGCAGCTGGAGAGTAGGAGAGGGAGAGACAAAGAAGAGCAAGAGATTGTGTGAGCCAGAGACCTCCCGAGAGCAACAATCAACAGCAGTGGGCTTGTTCCCTTGAGCTTCTCGCTGACCCCTGCTCCCACTCACACACCCTAAATGCTACGACCACCCCAAAAGATACTTCCACAGTCAGCTCCCGTCTCCAGAAAGCCTGGGCAGTGTCGGGGAAGCTGTGTGGATTGCAGTGGAGAGCCAAGGTGTTGCTGGCCAGAGGACAGCAGGAGTCCCAGCTGGAGCTAGCACTGGAAACAGCGAGGACTGCCGCGAGCGAGCAGCCCTGCTTGGAAGCAGATACAAGTAAATCCTACAGCACGGGAACCATATGCTATTGCTCTCTTTGGATTCGAAGCCTTGCAGGCGCATCTTGGCTTATCAAGACATGCTAATCCTGCCCTGATTAGCTCACAGCATTTTCCGCTTCTCCTCTCCAGACTTGCATTCCTCCTCTCTCCCTCTCCTTGTCTAGGGGCCCTTTCCCATGCTTGGGGTTCACAGATGGTGCCACGAGCAGAGCTGTCCCAGGCCATGCAGCCCAGCAGCTCTCCTGCAGTCCTTGACAAAGCTTGGGAAAAAAGGAGGTGCTACACTGCAAATCCCAGGGCTGCAAATAGAGCTGAGCCGAGGCAGCCCCAGGAGCACCAACACAGCGGGGTCCAATTCCCTCTGTTACCAGCCAACAGACCTAAACAGGAAACTGAGGTCTCCTTCTCCAGGCCTGGGTGCTCTCCTACCCGGCTCGCCAGCCTCAGCCCTGTGCTAATTAGAGCACCGAAGCTCACGGACTCTGAGCCAAAGCCGATCCTTTTCCAATCGGATTTTGTTCAAGCGCTATTTGCTTTTAAAAACCTCTCCCCTGCTTTATCTTCCTATAGATGGGAGAAAACAACAGGAGTGGAGGTCAATCCAAAGGGCAGCCCAGGAAGAGCGGCTGCTTCGGGTAGTTGCCTTTATTGGTTATCTGTGGGCTGTTTATCTGTGAGCCTTTATCTCCCAAGGACTGCAGGACTCGGCTGCCTCACATCCAGCCATCTAGCATTGCTGTTTCCACATCCACCCAGAAACATCTGCTGTTTCCACCAACCCTCAGAGCCCTGGGGATACTTCTAAGGGGTCCACAAAAAGAAGATGTTACTGTATTATCTGCATGGCCCTGAAAAATTGCATGTTATCCATAAACCAAATACCCAGGATGATACCTCCCAGCACCAGCAAGACCCCAAGAGTGGTGAAACTCCTCTGTCTTCTGTGGCAGGAGAGAAAGCTCCAACTTGTACATAACCTATTCCCTGTCCCCAACCACCTAGGAAGCCCCTTCCAGTCCTCACTGCTGCTATTGCGGGCACCACATTCACGACAGTCTCTCCTCCTCCACCTGCCCAAATGAAAAACCCCCCACAGCCCCTCTCCTCCCTTCCTCACACCCAGAAGGATTCAGCATCAGCAGCTTCCCTTTATTTTCTGACCAACAGTCCCCTTAAGGATTTTCTCCCCCTGTCCAGGGTCCACCGCTTGATTTAGTGATTTCTCCAACCCCAAGCTCACGCATGCACTCAGCTGCTGCCAGAGCTCTCGCAGACTTTGGGGACCCCAGGTGAACGGCGAGTCAGAGCCTCATTTTGTAGATGGGGAAACTTGAGATCTCAAAACCAAGCTGTGCAAGGCTGCACGGGCAGGTACAGGACCGAGCATGCCGACCGCTGCAAGGTCACTGCCACTAGTGTTTGCAGCGTGCCTGGAGTGATGTTAGTGGGCTGGGAATTTAACAGAAACCTCCTCCCTGCAGATATCCACATCTCCTCCCTTCTTCTCCACATCTCTGCATCCCTCACCTTGGGAAGCTTCCCTGGGAAGTCCTGCGGGATTACTGTTCAGTTATTGATTTGGAGCGTTTCTCTAATCCCAAAACACCATTGGGGCTCCTGGGGGAACGACGAGGCAAACGCCTTCCCTAGCGTCTTCACAAGTGTCCGAACACAAGGACCCCCATGTTCCGATCCCGCAGCCCCAAACATTCAGCTTGGCCATATCTCACTTCCCTCAGGGGAAAACCCTCCGAACCATCAGACAAACAAGTCCAGCCAGCTGGAAACAAGCAGTAATGCTGCAGCTTATCAGCCCTTCGGGTGGCTGTAGAAGTGCACGGAAAGAAAATTCAGCTGGCTGCTGCTTTGGGAAATATTAAGAGAAAGAAAAAAAAAAAAAAAAAGAGGGTGTAACATCCTGTTTCTTACCCTGATGCAGAGCAGGAGCCGTTTCATTACCTTTGTATAGCTCGCCTGATTTCAAGGACAATTAAGAACATTTCCCTCACGTGGTTTTCTGCCAAGTAAATTGAGATTTGGGATTTTGCCTGTCCCAAAAGAGGCGGTTTAATTGCCACCCCACCAGAAAAGAATAAGGGAAGAGGGAGGCGAGGAGGCTACCCATCTCCCTGCCCACATGTTGTGGTTAAAAAGGAGCCAGTGTGTGGCTTTGGAAACCACTGGATGTTTCCTGAGCTCAGGAACTTTCTTTGCAGACTGAAAACAAACTTCAGGAAACACACGGAAAAGGGGAGGCTGGGTTTTCACATGGACAGTGAAAACACTACAAAATATGAGGTGACCTACTTACTCAGAGCCTCCGTGAGTTCATATTAAAGAAAACATTTGTCTTTCATCTCTCTGCCCTTGCATTGCCAGCACCGTGACCCTGGGCTCGCAGGGTGAAAGCAGCCTGTCAAGTGCACCTCTGCTCCGAACGTGCTTGCTCCAGCGTGCCCCGTGCGCGCAGCAAGTACCCGTCTCCTCCCTGCCAGCTCCCCGCGAGCCTTGCTGCCTGAAGCGGGGAGAAGGCTGCTCTGGTGGTTTTGGCCACCGTGGCAGCATCCTGGGCTGGTGACAGACTGCCCGTGCCATCCCCGTGTGCCCAAGGGGAATCTCTCCTCACGGGCTTGCCAGGCAGCAGCTCAGTGGCCTGAGTTGGGCTAGGACCAAGCGACGCGCAGGAGACACAGCGAAGGAAGGGGCGAGGTTTCTCCCCAGCAAAGCCGGGGCACCACCGTTATTCCCAGCTGCACACCGCTCGCCTCCTCATCATCAAGCTGAGCCATTCCTTTACCCAGTCCCATTAAAACACCTCAGAAATGGTGTAAATAATAGCCTCGGGAGAGGAGTCGGTGGCTGTCTGCAGGAGGTGCTTAGGGGGGATGCTGGGGGAGCCACGACCCATGGCCAGGGGCTGTCGTCTCCGCCTGCTCCCGAGCCACAGCCGCTTCGGGGTGATGCACAGCAGTGCTGGAGCAGCCCTGAACAGGGCTGAACTGAAGGAGACAGACCCTGGCAGAGCAGCATTACTGAGCATCCGTTTGGCAGGATACGTCCATCATTCCTCAGCCAGGTCTCCCACAGTCCCACACAGTAACATCCCCGATCACCAGCGCTGCGAGGAAGCCTAAAGGGGTGGAATAAGCGTCTTTTGGGAACCTCATCTCCAAAGGCGCTTCCCCCACCTTGCAGGCACAGCACCAGGATTAAAATTTGATTCTCTGTGGCATTAGGTGTAATCCTCCCGAGCCAGGGGATTGCCACACAGCGCCTTAAAAAGGGCAAGCGGAAAGTGGGGCAGGGAAGGGGGAACGTCCCAAGCTCTCCTGCTGCCCACGGCCACCCCGGGCAGGGGCTCTTGGGGACATCCCAGCATCTCCAGGGCTGCTCAGGAGAGCAGAGTCCCCTTCAGACACACACTCTTGCTTGGCACCATCTGTTTCATTTTCTTACAAGCGCAGCATTTGTCACCCCAATTAGTCAATTAATCATTTTCCAATCAACTGATTGGCTAATCAGTTAAACAGTTAAATCAGTTAAACTAAAGCCCTTGGAGATCGTCCTGAACGCGAGCAAGGAGCTTTTGGGGCAGCTTCATCACAAAGCTACCCGATGGCAAACAGCCCAAGGGCATCTGGGGAAGCAAACAGGGGCTGCTGCCGGGGTAGGAATTTCCTCTGCATTTCCTGGAGGAAGGAGACCATCCCCAAGCACTCGGGGCTTCAGTCCCTCAGACCCGTCCGTACCCTCCCCGCAGGGTGCTGGCTTGCTCAGCACTCACCATCTTCATCCTCCGGCTCTCTCATCACCAGCTTCTCGTGTTCTGAATCCAGATCTTCCTCCTGCAGAAGTTAAAAACAGAGCAGCTGTGAGAGAAGGTGCTGTGCTGAATAACCCCTGCTCAGCCAGGGCACCAGAGCCTGCAGGGCAGGGAGGCAGAGACTGGAGCTCCCGAGGCCAGGGCTGGGTACCCCTTCCCCGCCTCCTTCACAGAACGGGCCAAAATGATGCTCACTAATGAGCGAGGTTCGTTAGCCTGCTTTCTTCTCACTTCTCAGCGAGGGGGATTTGGCCTTGCTTACTGCATTCCCACCCAAAGCCTGCGAAGTGCAAGTGCCTCCCCGTAATCGAGGGGATATTGAGGTTTTTGAGAAGAACCTGCTATCCCGGTGTCCCCAGCCACAGCCTTGTGCCCGAGCACCCTCCCAGGCTGGACCCCCTGCCAGCACCCCCCTGCGCCCCCCACCCTGCCCAGGGGACTGAGCCACAAGCCGCAGGGAATTCTCCTGTGTGCCCCCAGGCCAGGCGTGGATGGACCATCCCAGCGCTAGGAAAAGGCAGGTCCCCAGCAAAAGCTGCCTTGCAGCCACGGGCCAAGCAGCTGCTCTGAAGCACAGGAGCAGTCGCCAGCCGGGACCAGTGGTCGAAGGCGACGCTGGGGGGTTCGTGCTGGGACCCCGCCAGGAGCCCTCCCAGCCTCGCCTGGCAGCAACCCCCCGAGACACCGCTGGCTGCTGGCCACGGACCCCCAGCCCCTCGCTCTTCCAAGACGTGCCTGCCCACACGCGCTGCGGTGGCACAGCCGATCTCTGGAGCACAGACAGCAGCAGCACGTTATTTTTATAAGTGCAAAGCAATTTTGGAAGTTTTGGGGGTTGCCTCCTACAAGCTACGACAAGCTTGGGGTTGCCTCCTACAAGCTACGACAAGCTTTATCGAGCCCAGATTCCTTCTCTTTGTGGTACACGCAGCAGAGCGTCACGCAAACAGCAAACAGGGAGGGAGAGGACTGCTCCAGCTCTGGAGATAAGACAGGGACATATGGCAATGACCCCACATACGTGCCTTCCTCCCGCAAAGCACAGCGCCCAGCACCCTGGCTGCAAACCCCCGCGAGCTGAGCCCGGGGGTCGACAGCACCCCGAAGCACACGTCCTCCGGCATCCTCCCCGGCCCCATGCATTTGATTCGAAATGACGGGGCTTGCGTGCAAAGGGCAAAGCACGTGGGAGAGAGGGGAAGGAACATGGAGGGAGCCCGGCAAGCCACCACACTGTTGAGGACAAGGGAAAAGTCAGGGTGATGGAGACCCGAGGGAAATGAAGACGGTCCGGGAAGGACCCTGCGCAGAGCTGAGCGCTGGCTTTGCAGTACACGGCTTTAGATAAACTGCTGGAGTGCGGTATGCAGCCCTGACCGAGAACTAGGTTAGTTTGTCATCGGTGAGGAATGCGCATTATTCACAGCCATTTGGCTTCTTCTCGCCACCCTGCTCTCGGGCTCCCCAGAAGGACATGCCGCCGAGACCCCCACCCCCTGCACCCACCACTGTTTTGGGCCACGCTCCCAGACATGGGCACTTCCCACTGGACACCCGGGCTTCCCCCAGGGATGGCTGGGAGCAGGGCAGCACCCAAAGGAGAGGCCTCAGGGAGGGTGTGGGGAGGGGACGCTCAGCCCTGGCCCGGGGGACTCAGCCACAAGCCTGGGGCAGTGGTTCCCCATCACATCCGTCTCTCCCTGTGAGCCGGGATGCCCCCAGGGAGACCCGACCTTCCAGGAGCTGGCACAAGAAGCAATATTTTAGCCTGTTCCCTGCCCAGGCGTTAGGAACTGAGCGTTTCTGAGCATTTAACAGTGGAAGCAAGTAGGAAATATGGGTGCCAGACCTCTAAGGAAGGAAAATATCTCCGCTCCAACCCAGAGGAAGAAACATTTGATGGGAGCAGAGAGGGAGCAGCTGGGGATGCCAGGCTGGCAGGCGACAGCAACGTGCTGTGGCTGTGGCTGTGCTGGGAACCCCGGCTCGTGGCAGCCGGTAGCTCGCTGCAGCGCAACGTTTTTCTGCTTGGATGGCTTAGAGGCAGATGCCAGCACCTCCCTTCCCCCTGTGCTGCGGCCCCAGCCTCGACATCCCCGTCCGTCTGCCTCGCCGGGGCTGCTCGCTCCCTCGCGCCCATTGCTGCCCCACCGCCAGAGCCCCCCAGGCTGCCTTAGCGTGATCCCACTCGCTGCCCCCCCAGGAGCCAGGCATCGCTCCCCGCACATCGGAGAAGCACGTTTGCACCTGGAGCACTGTTTCTCTCTGTTTTAAATGGACCAAGCCATTAAAAGCCCCCCCAAACCCCCCTGGGGGGAGCACAGCAGGCAAGCTTTGCCCCCTCCCCCCCGCCATGGCCACTGCTACCCCGGGATGATCTCCCACCCATGCAGGGACACCAGCACACCGTTCGCTGTGCCACCCTCCCCAGGCCAGCTGTCCATCCCATGCACCTCTGCCTTGCTGGAAAGCACTGCATGGCCGCATCCATCCTCCGCTTGTCCTGTGTGCCCGAGGCTGGACCCAGGTGAGGCACCCAGAGGTGGTATCTGGAAAGAGGCAAAAGCTTTGAGCACAAACGCCGCCGAGCCCTCCCCGTGCTCAACCAACCAGCCCCAGCAGCACCCGCACATGTGGACTAATCTCTGGATGCGGCCAGCAGCCCACCTTGCCCCGGTGCCCGAGCCCATGCCGCCTCCGACCCGTGTGCCAAGCCATGGCATGGCTGCTAGAGTGAGGAACACCAGAGACCTTCAATGCCCAGCTCCAAACCCCTGGAGACAGGGTTTGGAGCTCATGAGCTGCCCTCTGCAGCTGCCCCAGCCTTGCAAGTAGCCATTGGCGAGGGGGCACAGCTTGGCCAGCACTTGGCCAGCTTGGCTCGCACTTGGCCAGCTTGGCTCGGCTGCCCGGGTGTCCTGGCAGGGCTGGAGGCAGCTGCCTGGGATGCTGATGCAGCAGATCAGGGCTAGCAGGAGGGAAGAGGAGAGGAACAGCACAGTATGCTCAGTTCGTTAATGCTTGCAGGGCCTGCTCTGCCAGCTGCCTTCTCCATCACAGGGTAATACTCCCTTGAAACCCTCCCGTCCTCCTGCTGCAATCCCGGAGCCAGGGCTTCCCTGAGCTCTCCGCCCTCCATCAGCTTTGAACGCAGAATGGCCTCGACCCTCGTGCAAAGCCTTCCTTCCCCTGCCCTCTCCCGGCCCAAATGCTTCTCAGCTGAACCTTTGCCCACTGCACCAGGAGGGCGGCCGCGGAGGAGGATACGCGTGGGCAGGGAGCGAGGACATCGGGTCCCTTGGCCTTGCAGCAAAAATACCAGTGCTGGGCTGGGAGCAGGCTCCGGGCTGGCTTGAAAAACGGTCGGCAAGGACAAAACCCCCACCCTGAGCCTGGCTGTGCCCGCAGCCCCTGCCAGCCGGGGCGGAGGGGAGCGTCCCGACAGCCCCAGGGAGCCTGCCCCAAATTTCAGGGCGTCTCAGCCCTGCTGTGGCCGGTGGGTGCTGCTGTGTCAGTTCCCCTCGCAGCCGTGGGGTAGGAGCAGCTGAGCCGGGGGCTGCCGTGCCCCAGGCACAGGACGCTCTGCAAGAGCAGGGCAGTGTCCTGCAGCCAAAAAATGGAGGGGGACGGTGTTGGGGCAACACTGGGAGACTTGACAACCAAAGAGGACACTATGGCACCCCAGGCACTGCTCTTCTATATAAAACACAGCCCAGGGGCAATACAGGGAGACTGTTTTGAGCAGTGGGGAGCGAGGGAAGCATGGACCGGGACCAGACAGCAGCAGGAGCTGCTGGACAAGCAGAGACCCCAGTGCTCCAGCCGCCAGCCCACAAGGCAGCATCTCTCCGTGGTTGCATGCCGAACAAGAAGGCCTCCCCGCAGAAAAAAAAAGGGTGACAAGAAGCGCTGCAGGGAGACCACGCACATCATTATCTGGGAGCGTCTGGAGGAGACTTGACACAGGCTGCCCAGGCCAGCTGCTGCGGCAAACAAAGATCGCATTGCCACCGGCATCGGCAAGGGGACGCGTTCGGCGGCAGCTGCCTGGCCCCGAGGCCACGCGGGGTGGGGAACATGCCCTGCACTCCCTGCCTGCTCCTGCTTGTGGGCAGGAGGGACCCAGCCCACTTCACAGCACATCCCGTGCCCGCTTACGTCTGAATCATACCTCTGCACAGCTTGCCAGGGGCTTTGGAAAGCCTAGCACCCACCATCGCAGGGTTAAAATCCAACAAGTCATTTACCTTAAATACCAATGCCGCAATACGTCTGTCCTGGCTTTTGGCAGCTCTTGGCTTTAGGGCTGAAGCATTTGTTGGATCATCAGAAACATGTTTTTGCCCTTTAGCTTCCACAGCCAACAAGCGAGACGCCCGCGCATGAAGCTGACTCAGGAGCGAGGACAAGACCCCCAGGGACATTTTGGGCACGGGCAGCACCAACCACAGACAGCCCCAAGTTACCCAGCAGAAGACGGCTCAGACACAGGAGCTTGGTGTTGTCCCTCCAAAATCCTCCTTCGTGGCTCTGCTGCCACGCAAGCCCTTTCCCAGCCCTTATGGGAGATGGAAGCCAGGCTCCCCATCACAGCATCATCTGGTTTTCAGCTCATTTCTGGCCATTTCCTCCCTGCTTCCTCCATCCCCAGCACAAACCCCTCTGAGCAATGGGTTTCCCTTCTCGGAAGGCACACGAGGAGCCCGTGGGGCTGATGTGTTCCTCTCCCTGTCCTCAGTCATAGGGACAGCCCCGGCATCTATGGGCAGGATGGGGACAAACGAGTGACCCACTCCCGCTCCGGGAAAAGGGAAGATCCCAGGCTGCAAAGCAGAGGAAGAAAATTGTCTTGGATTAAACTCCTGGGCCCTGCGTGTTGCCATTTATGGCTGCACTTTCTGCTCCAAGCCTGATGCAAGATGTTGCAAGAGGGAAAGAAAGCAGACAGGAGACAGCCAGCCAGAAAGAGAAAAGCCAGGAGGAAAAGGGGAAGGAAGAAGCCTTTAAAAAAAAAAAAAAATAATAATGTTGGGCAGAGTTTAGCAAAGCAAAGCAGCTGCTATGTCGGCTGCTCCCTTTCACCCCACCGCTGGTGCTCTTCATCCTCCCACCAGCCAGAGAAGCAGCTGCTACAGAAGGAGAGCAGTTTTCCTGCCCCGGGCGATGGTCCTGCCAGCCCCGGGGTGCCTGGCGGGGACGCGCCTCGTGCAGAGGCAGCGCTTCCCAGGTCTGACCCCCCCAGAACGCGGGGAGCATCTGCTCCCACCCGTCCCCCCATCACCACCGCAGGCAAGGACGAGCCACAGAGCGGCCAGAGCCCCGCTGAAGCTCCGGGGCCATCCAGTCCCCGGCGAGGGGTCAGGCAGCACCAGCTCTAATTAGGAAAACACTGGCGCATCCCACAGCAGGGTGAGGAGTCCCGGTTCAGGAGCACCCATCCCCACAGGCAGTGCCATGCTCCAGCGCAGCACCCCCAGCAGCGCACCCAGCCAGCTTGTCTGGTGCTCTCCCGTTTTTGCTCTGGCCTCTGGCAAGCAAATGCCACAGGCACCAACACTGGGACATCCCTGGCTGCCACGGATGGCCAGATGGCATCCTTGGGCAGGGAGCAGGGCCTCAAAGCCTTACCCTGCGGCCGTTCACATGGGTGGGCACTTCAGAAGGCAAAGAGCCCTCGTGGTCTCTGCTCCAGCAGTGCACCAGCTCTGGGCAGGCTCCTGGGGCCATACCCAGTCCAGAAGGGACTGAGCAGCAGCCCGACCTCCCCGACCCACTGGAGGGGACACAATGTAAAGCCCAACGCAACCGTGCCCCACACCGTGTCCCAGCACCAGCCCCGTGCTCCAGCCCCAGGACTGGGATGGAGCGGAGAGCACGACGCATGCACAGGCTCCCTGGGGAGGTGACACATGTCCTGCCTTGCTTCCCAATTTGCAGACACTGCAAGAGATGATGCATTCGTTATCGGCACGGACTGCACCGGGTGAGAGCCAGGGCACATCCGAGCAGTTACGGGTCCAGCAGCAGAGCCCCGCATCCCGCTGGCAGGGGCCTGTGCTGCTGCTGAGGCTGCGACGAGGGGTAGCACATCACCGCGTCCCTCCCCACCGCGCTGCAGGACGGCAGAGCTCCTGCCCCAGCCCTGCGGCAGCACAGAGGCAGCCTGCACAGCCGCCAATTAAAGCCAGACTAATTAGACACCCTCTCCCTTCCAGCACCGGGAAGGCAGGCAGGAGGTGTTAGAGGGGGAGATGCTGACTTCTTAAATTTAAAGAGAGTCCCTGCTGGGAGCTGGGCGGTTTGTGCTTCTGCCGCCTGGTGTGTCCAGGGGTGCCGAGAGCCCCTGGGAAGGCACAGATGGGGGTGGGGGGCACAGGGAAAAGGTGCCGGGGGCTTTGCAGAAGAGGCAGGTGACATCCCCTTCGTGCCTTTGCTACCTGGGTGACAGCACAGCACAGCACGCTGTCCTGAACAGGCAGGGTTTACACGACTTGCCCTGGCCAGGACGAGCTGGGCACCTCCGAGTGAGAGGCCCCCCCTTGCCAGATCACCTCCAGGGCTGTCCCCTCTCTCCCCACTGTCACCCACTTGACCCTGCTCTGTTTGAAGCTGCCAACTGTGGTTAACCCTTGGCAAACCAGCCAGGCTGCTCTGGCCGGCAAAGAGCCTGGCACTGCCCGCTTGCCCTCCCCATCTCCAGAGCATCCTGGCCAGGATGGCATCCCAGCGGCGGCTCTGGACCACCACTGAAAACCCTGCCCTGTCCCTGCCATCTGCCATTTCCACGACAGAAATACTCATTAGAGAATTGAAGTTTTCTGACCGTTCCTTGCAAAAACAAGACTCAGCAGCCCCAGCAATGCTGCAGTTCCCACCCAACAGCTTTTCATTAGGGGATCGCTTTGACAGCGCTGCCTCGTCCGTTAACGAGCTGGGGATGGGGATGAGAACAGACAGCGACACACTAATTAACTTTTTTTCAGTGATGGAAGCCAGCAGAGACAAGGGGAACCACTACCAGCAGTTAATGGAAACAAGGACTGCTGGGCTCCTGTCCCTGCTCTGCCACTGCTTCATTTTACAGCCATGGGCATGATGCTGCAATGGTCCGTTCCTCCCAGAGAGGGGCAGGGAAGCCTCGACCCACACTGATTTTAGCAGCCGGTTGCACATCACAAGCTGCCTTGGCAGGAGGTGGGAGCAGGAGGGAGACTGAGCCACATCGCTGCCCCAGCTCAGGGTGCTCAGCACATACTGGTTTGCGTGGGCAGGCAGAAGGGAAGGAAGGAGGCAGTGGGATGCACAGCTCCAGCCAGCCATTAAACACATCAAGGCTGCTCTCCCTGAGCGGGTTCATCCATCAGCATTTTGGTCTAGTAGTTAATGGCTGCAGTGAATCTGAACCAGCCCGGCGCAGTACGTGCTGAGCAAACAGGAGAGAGAAAAAAAAAGGAAAGAAAGCTCTCCAAGTGCCGAGCACAGCTCTCTGCTTGCTGATGTACCGAGTCAACCAAGAACCCCTGAGCCTGCAGCAGCCCCGACACTGCTGGGAGTCCGCAGCCAAGCGGACGGCATCTGGGAGCCTCGTCTGCTGAGTCACATCAGGGGACCTCGGCCCTCAGCAGAGCCAAGACGGGTTTGATAGGGCACATTTCCACCAGCAGCCGCCTGCAAAGCACTCGCTGCTCTGCCCAAGGCCAGTCCCATCCCTGCCTGTAACATCTGCTGGGCTTGGCCTAAGCAGTGCTGGAGGAAGAGGATGAAGCAACTTAGAGAATGTTTGCAGGGAGCAAAACCAGGGAACCCAGGGGAGACTCTGCAGAGCTGTGGATGGTCTCCCCGACTCTGCCCGCAGGATCGGCCCCAGCATCAGCAGCCCAGGCACTACTCCCCACTCACACGTGCGCGGTGCCCGCTGGAAACGCACGTACTCCCTCCGCCATGCCACCCAGCCCTTGGGACTGCCAGCCCCGGCCAGGCAGCCTGTGCCGAGCAGTCCTGGCAGCTGCAAGATCACGCGCGGGCCGGTGCTCCCAAACACTTACTCAGCAGCGAGAAGCATCCCTCCCCCTTCCTGCTGCTCTCCACCACCACCCAGATCGCAGCCACCGCCTGGTCCCCGTCCTTCCCGAAGAGATGCTGCTCAGGTCCAGGGCAACTCACCCTGCCTTGCTCCCACAGCGAGGCAACCATTCCCAGGAGGAAAAACTGGCCAGGACCCTACTCATGGGGCCCAGCCAGGCTTCTGGAGGGCACAAGACCCCCTGGGCCTTGAGTAAGGGCTCACCTCCAGGCATGCAAAACCCTTTTATCACACTGTGCCCAAGCGGGGATAAAGGAGCTGAGCCCATCTCTGAAGGCAATAAGCATTGCAGCAGAGCCTGTTCAAGGAAATCGGGACTGAAGAGCAGCCAGAGGGGAGGAGAAACATTCCCCAGAAGACTCAAGCTAGCGAGACAGCAGAGGAACCCGTGAGCTCTGGCAGCACTGGATACAGCCATCTGTCCCAAGAGGGTGCTGCACTTCATCGGGGAGCGCTGGGTGTGCCCCGGGCCCCACAGCAGCTCCAGCCGAGCGGCCAGCTTTGCTGCCAAGCTAGCCCAGCCAGGACCCAGCCAGCTAACGGCAGCCCAGGGGCTCTCCAGCTTGACAAAGATCCTGGTACCCAAAGGCACCAATAAATCATGTGGCAGAGGGACAGATGTGGCTTCCAGGACGCTGGGATGAGGGAGGAGGCTGCTCGAGAGCCGAACCCACGGCCGAGGGGTGCCAGGAAGGGGGGAAGAGAGAGCTCTGAGGCTCAGAAACAACAAGGGGAGGTGAGGAGGAGCACAGGGAGGCAGAGCCGTGTCCCGGCCCCGAGAGCGGGTTAGGAGGGCTCACCCCTGGGCATTGCAGAGCATCACGGTAAGGAGGGGGTGCGCAACCCCCTGGGACTTGCCCAAGGCCATCCAGTGAGTCAGTGGTGATGCTTTCCAAGGCGAGGGTTGTCTGCGCACTGCCCAGCAGCCTGGATACAGTCGCTGAGGATTACAAATGCTGCTAATAATAGCCAGCAGGCGCCTGGGCCCCAGGCCTGCGCTCCCCAGCTGAAACACGCTGCCTGCACGCAGACGAGGCATCGCTCCTGGATTTCTGAGCCACCCCGCACTCACTTCCCCCCACTGGGACAAGGGGCCGCCCCGGGAGAAGGCCACCAACACCACGAGTTCAGGCACCTCAGGTTGTCACCGAGTCCCATCCGAGCCCGGCAAGAGCAGAGCAAGCTCTTTCACAGATGCTGGGTCGCCCTTTTATTTTTAAACAAGATCCGGTGCTGGAGGAGGATTTACCGGGCATTTATAGGCATCGCTGCCCTCCCCCCCCCCAGCCCCCCCAGTTCAGCCAGGGGTCAGACCCTGGGGCCAGCGTCCTGCCGGGGCTGGGAGGGAGGGGGAAGCCAGTCCCTTCCCTGGGGCAGGCAAGGACAGCCGGCCGGGAGGAGCCTCGGGGAACCTTGTGCTGGCAAGGGGACAGTTTGCTGCAACCCACAGAAAGAGGATGCAGACGGGAAGAATAAACACACCCACCCCCCCAGCACCTGGATTAGCTCTTGGGAGAAGGAAAAGCCCACTCCCAGGCGCTGGACGTGCAGACAGGGGAGGCTCACACAGACGAACGCTTCTCTTAAACCTTCGCTATCTTGATTATTTGCAAAAGCATACCTTGGGGGCCGTGGTGGAAAGGAGCCCGAAACGCCCCCCCACCGCTGCCGCCCTCGGGGACAACGGGCTTGTCCCCACCCGAGGGCAAACCCCGGCGTTTGCCGGGACCTCCCTCGCCCTGGAGGAAAACCCCGGGCGCTGCGCTCCCGCCCCGCCACCCCCGGGCACCGGCCCCTCCCGCGGGGACGGAGGCAGCCGGGAAGGGACAACGCGGGGGGGGGACAGCGGCTTCGGGGAGCCCGGCGGGCCCGGGGGACGGGGAGAGGCTCCGCAGGGAGCCGGCCTTACCTTGCTCTCCGCATCCTCCCGGTGCCCGGGCTCCCGGGGCTCGGCGGGCGGCTGCCGGGGGATGCTCTCGGCCGCAGCGGGGCCGGGCTCGGCCGCGGGGCCCGGCTCGGCCGCCGCCTCCCGCTGCTCGCCGGCCGCCTCCTTCCCCTCCTCGCCCGCCCCGACCTCCTCCACCGGCACCCGGCCCCCCTCGGCCTCCGGCCCCTCGGCCGCGGCCGGTCCCGCTCCCTCCGGCGCCGCCGCCGCTTCGCCCCCGGGGCCGCCCTCCCGGGCCGGCTCAGCCGCCGCCGGCTCCCGGGGCCGCTCCGCCGCCCGCTCCCCCGCGCCTCCCCGCAGCCTCACGAAGACGGAGGCGAGGACGAGGGCCAGGACGGTGAAGAGCAGCGAGACGGCCAGGTACAAGTCCACGGCCACGTCCATCCTGCCCTGCCGCCGGAGCCCGCCCGACCCGACTGCGCGGCCGCGGAGGGTGCGCGGCCAGCCCGCTCAGCCTGCGGCGGGGCTGGGCAGGCTCTCAGCCGGCTTTACCCGGCGTCATCTGCCTGGGCCCTGCCCACAGCCCCGGCCCCCCCTCTCCCCGGCCTCGGCACCCACCTCCCGCACGGAGCCGGCAGCCAGAGCCATCCCCCCCTGCCCGCCGGGGATGCCACCCGCGCCCACTCACAGCCACGGGTGGGATCTGGGCGAGGGGGACCGGGCGAGGAAGGCTGCCTGCAAGCAGCCCGGCCCTGCCCGATGTGAGTGTCCGGCTCCGGACAGGAGGATCTTGCGTTAGACACTGCCCTATATCCAAAAAGTCGTTCCCAAACGTTCTGCGCACGCACTTGCATCACTTGTAACTGTTTGACTCGGAAAGGTCTCTGTCTCCCGGGATGCTCGCCGTGGGCAGGCGGGCACCCACAGCTCGGTGAGCTCAGCATGACTGCAGGGAGCTCTGTGCAGGCTGGGGTGTCAGCTGGCCTCCATATAGTGCTTGATGAGCACTTGCACCTTGGCTGGGTAGCGGAGGAGCTGGCAGGGCAAGGGAAGGCTGTCCTGACTCTCCTCGGTGAGGAGCATCTGGCAGCGCATCTACGCCAAGCTTCAGAGCGTTGCTCCACCTTCCCCAGGAGCTGCAGGTGATATCGGTGGCACGTTTGTGCCATAAACTGCTGCCGCACCCACCAGGTAAGTGGGTGCTGAGAGTAGCAGGGCTGCGAGAGCCGCCCCCCAAGCGCCCTGCTGCTGGGGCGTCTGAAAAACAGGAGGCTCAAAAGCCAGAATGTACCCAAAAGCCACCACAAGCTGGCAAGGAGACTGGCCAAGGCGTTGTCGGGTCCTTCCAGACTCTGCCACCAAGGATTTCCTGCCTCTTGAGACTGCTGGGAGGATTAGCCAACCTTTCACAAAGCAGGCTGAAATTAGAAGGCCTAAGCTATTCCTGCCAGGGTAAGACCAGCATGGAGCTTTCTCCCAGCTGGGTGTGAGGGGAGCAGACATGGGAATCCGCCCCCAAAGTTTCCTCCAGGGAAAAGGCTTTAGAGATATCTCTGGGAGCAGAGATTTTTATTGACTGGCTAAAAACAAAACACGAACAAAGATGGGATTAAATCCCCGGGGTGGGAGGAAGGAAGTGAAGCCATGATCCTCACTGCGGTTTGTCTTTATTGGTAATCCTATCAGGCAGGCAATCATTAGCGTATGGATAATTGTATTCTTAGTAACAACCAGCCATGGTACTTATCTTCCCTTCTCCTGCATAGCTTTGCATTTCCTGGGCCCCGATCATCAGAACTGCTCTAGAGCTCAGCCAAAACATCCAGAGATTGGTAGCATCACAGCGCTGTTTGGTTCAGCATCCTTTTTGATGTATATTTGGTCCCTTTGTCTCCCTTCTTGTCCAAATCCACTCTTCAGCTTGATGAAACTACCAGCTTCCAAAAGTTTGACTCACTAGATGGAAGTAGTGGGATGAGGGATGTGACAGCTAGGACTGCTCCACCAGATCAATACAGAATCACAGAATCGTATAGGTTGGAAAAGACCTTTAAGATCATTGAGTCCAACCATAAACCTAACACTACCAAGCCCACCACTACACCATGTCCCTAAGCACCTCATCCAAACGTCCTTTAAATACCTCCAGGGATGGCGACTCCACCACTTCCCTGGGCAGCCTGTTCCAATGCTTGACAACCCTTTCAGTGAAGAAAAATTTCCTAATATCCGGTCTAAACCTCCCCTGGTGCAACTTGAGGCCATTTCCTCTTGTCCTATCACTTGTTACCTGGGAGAAGAGACCGACCCCCACCTCTCTACACCCTCCTTTCAGGTAGTTGTAGAGAGCGATGAGGTCTCCCCTCAGCCTCCTTTTCTCCAGGCTGAACAACCCCAGTTCCCTCAGCCGCTCCTCATCAGCCTTGTGCTCCAGACCCTTCCCCAGCTCCGTTGCCCTTCTCTGGACTCGCTCCAGCCCCTCAATGTCTCTCTTGTAGTGGGGGGCCCAAAACTGAACACAGCATTTGAGGTGCGGCCTCACCAGTGCCGAGTACAGGGACACGATCACTTCCCTACTCCTGCTGGCCACACTGTTTTTGATACAAGCCAGGATGCCATTGGCTTTCTTGGCCACCTGGGCACTCTGCTGGCTCACATTCAGGCGGCTGTCAACCAACACCCCCAGGTCCTTCTCTGCCTGGCAGCTTTCCAGCCACTCTTCCCCAAGCCTGTAGCGTTGCATGGGGTAGAAATACAAAGGGGTAGAAATAGGTCTGGAGTACAGCGAGACTGAAATTCTCTCTCAAGCAGCTCCTGGAAGACCCTTCCAGGGGCAGAAGGAGCAAAGAGCTTCAGGTTTACGGCAGAGCCTGTCCGACAGGACGGGGTGATCGTTGATTAGAGCCTGGCACAGCCTCGGGTACGCGATACATCGCTGTGTGTTTGGAGAGGCAGTTTGGGCATCGGCAGTTAATCAGGTTTGTTTGTATTTCTTCTGTTTTTTAAGTAACCTTGGAGCTGAGCTGACCACCTCCAGTAGCCACGAAGGCGTCGTCCCAAATCCAATGCATCACTTGCTTTCAGAGACTTCCCCTGAGCCCTGGAAATTGCTCACAGCTGGAGAGAGAACCAGGGTGGGGAAACTCACAGGACTGGGTCTTTGCTCCTGTGCTGACACAGACTGTCAGTTTTGGGGACAAAGAGGAATTTTGGGCGAGACTGCCACAAACTGGCCACTGTGGCCTGCTAGTAGGTGCCTTGGGGTGTTTTGGCCTTACACGCTGATGCACACGTTTGCAGCTGTTGCAGTGCCCTCGATTACTGCCGACATCCAGGACATCTCCTGCTCTTTTTCCCTGGCACCGTACATTTTCCGTGGCTCTTGGTTGGAAGTCTGTTCGAGGGTGTTTGCCTGCGCAGGAATGCAGTGGCATGTGGCTTGCATTAACCCAGTGCAGAGAGGGAGCACTTCAGCAGGTACCCTCCCAAGCGGGATTTATCATCGCCTTAAAATACGAGGCGCTGGCCCTCACAGCTGCTTCTGAGATCGGCACCACTGATGGGGAAACCAAACAGGAGCTACAGCCAGAAACGACCATTAGCGGCTTCTGCCTTTGGACCTGCAGTGATTCACTGTCAGGTTGCTGGAACCTGCCGCACTCGTAGGAGTCGTGAGAACTACAGGGCTCAGACATCTCTAAAAAACAACACTCCCGGTCTTGAGAGGAACAGCCAGGAGCATCAAGGACACATCTGCAAGGACAGCTGCTCTAACCGAGCTAAATTCATACAGTAACGAGGTGGCAGAATCAGCAACAGGGCTCAGCTCCCCGTGTCCAGAGCTGGGGTGAGAGCTGGGCTCACCTGCAGAATATGATCCGATCTGATGGGGGTGATCCTCCGAGCAGAAACCAGGCCCAGCAGGTCCCGTGTGATATCCTCTTGTCCCCCCCCTCTGCATGGGAGAACCATGCAGATAACCTCTTGTCCCCTCCGTGGCTCTCCAGAGGTAACTGGACAGAGTAAACTTGCCCTGATGCAGCAAGGCTCCCACTGGGAGGGACAGAGGTTATCTGCATGGTTCTCCCATCAACTCACTCCTAAAAACATGCTGCTGTCTCTCTGCACTGCCAAGGTAGATGGGAAAACCTGATGTCCAGCAGAGCAGGTGGCCCATGGGAGCTGGTGGTAACTCTCTTGTGCCTCCCTGGAGCTGGGCTGGTGTCACAGCCGCCTGGGCTGGACTCCCAAAGGATGGCTGTCACCGAGTCTCTCCAAAACTCAAGAGGGGGGACTGCAACCCAACAGCAAGATTAATGCCTCTGGCTCCCACCACGCAGCCGCACGCTCCGGGACAGGAGGGGACGGATTCACGCGCCAGGTCAGCCAGGCAGGCTCCCAGCCAGGGATCCCTGCCCCGCTCCTGCCCGCCAGCTCTGGGAGAGACGAGCTGCGGAGGGGCTGTCGCAGCCTCTGCACAGAGACTGCTGGCAAGGGGGGCTCGGGGAGGGCAATCCTCCTCGGGTACGGCATCCCCGGCCCAGGCCGGGGCCGGGCTGAAGCCGGGGGTGCCAGCCGTGCCGTGGGCAGCCCGGAGCGGGGAAGCCGAATGAGCACGCTGCCCTCTCATGGGAGGAGAACAGCTCTGCACCGGCTGCGGCCAGGGAAGGGGCTGGCAGGGAAACGGCTCGCAGAGAGAGCCCCGGCCCCGCACAAAAGCTGCTTTTCAGGGCTGTCAGCGCCGGGCCGCAGCGGGGGAAGCAAAGGGCTGGGTAACAGCTGAAGAGCTTCACCAACAAAGCGGGATTCAGGGGAGTCGCGGTGACAACTGCTCCGAGGAGCATCCCCTGCCACGGAAAATGCTGTGCTGCAAATCTGCCTGCAAGAGGGATTTAGCTCGGTTGGCTCCCTGCAGCCCAGGCCACTACGGTCGGCACTGCTCCCGGTCTGCCGGGTATAATGTGCTGAACAGCTGGGAGAGCTTTCTGTAGGCACAAAAAAGACCTGATTTACCACCTTGCACGTTCTCTCCCACAGCACGTGAACTGTGCAGGCAGTAGCTGTTCCGAGGTCCTCTGCTTACACAGATGCACCCCTCCCACCCAAAGCAAGAAAGCGGGCTGAAGCAAGCCGAGTTTCAATACCCCTCTCTCCACCACAGCTGTAACCCAAGCATGGGTCAACAAGACCCTGTGAAGTGAGGTGAGCAGATCCACGCTGGTTTCTAGCAGGGAAAGCAGCAGCTGCTGGTTTGCACAGACCTTAGCGACTTCAGACAGCGCCTGTTCCAGACGGATGATTCTGTGTTCCCAGGTTCTCCAAGAACCCATTTCCCCTCATGTGAAGCTTGAGCACAGACTGGTCTGATAACTGGTCCAAACTCAGATCACTTCTGCAAGCCCCAGTCACCAATACCGCTTTTTCCTTGCGAAGAACGGCAACAGCAATCCTCTCTGCGTTGATGCCCAAAATTAGAAGCTATCCCAGGAAATGTCACTGTACTTGCCCTGTTCTCCAGCTGACACAGGCTCGGAGGTCACTAACCTATCTGGCTGGCTGTTCATTTGCTTTTTCACTCCCGGCTGTGTGCTAGCCCTGATGCTGCAGTGACGCTCAGAGGGCTGGTTCAATTCACGAGTGGCAGAAAACTGAACACCACAAGAAGAGTTCAGCTCACCAAGAAGTCCGAGCCAGCACAAGGGTGGGGATGGACATACCTTGCTCCCACTGAAAGGAATGATCCTACCAAAGAGGTCTCTTGTGAGTGCTTGTTTCTATACCTTCTCCCTCAGCTCCCATTACTAACCCCTCTGCTAGCTAGGCCTCTGGTCTCACCCAGTACAGCTCTTCTTCCACCATGTTAAAACTCCTTTTCTAGTCTAATCCCTGAGCTAGGGCAGGCTCCGAGTTGTTGTTGATGATCTTCCAAGTTTTGAACCAGCTGTACGATTGGCCTTGCCCTTGAAGGCAAGCTGATACAAGCTCAAAGTCCTACGAGTGAACCAAAAGCTCATGGATACTGGCAGCC
The DNA here is from genome assembly GCF_035582795.1 of Mycteria americana. Taxonomy (NCBI): domain Eukaryota; kingdom Metazoa; phylum Chordata; class Aves; order Ciconiiformes; family Ciconiidae; genus Mycteria; species Mycteria americana. The sequence goes on along the minus strand of NC_134380.1, from coordinate 5,661,366 downwards.
AGTCCAGTCCCGACTGCAGCAGAACAGCTGAGAAGAGATGCAGCCTTGGGTCTAAACAAGGCAGCGCTGCATCAGAAAAGCAATCCTTCTGAAATTCTCCTCCAGCCCTGGTACGCCTTCCCTGCTTGCACAGCTGGGACGCGGCTGGACCGGCTGCTGCTCCTCCCGGCAGGCTGCACAGACGCTCGCTGCGGTGGCAGCCCCCCAGTTTCGGGTCCTTCTGTTAAACGAGAGGACACACAACTGTTACAGCATCACATACAGGTGGGAGCCACCAGCTCTCAAACCAGAAGGGACACGGAACGATTATTTCCTTTTGAACACATTTCCAGTCATCTCTACCTGCCTCAATTTACACCTCTCCAGAAACAGAGGAGGTGCAGTCCCACAGAGGAGTCTTTACATGCCTTGAAAAAGAGGTGAGATTCTGCAAGCATATTAGTTTAGCCCCAAACCAGTCTTAAAACACGTAGCTGCTTAGTGCCGTGGCTAACGCTCAAGAAGGAATGCAGCCCTGTTCTCTTTGTGACTTGCTTTCTAACTGCCACAAAAGAAAGAGCAGTAGTTATTTGCTTTTACATCAAACTGGAGGAAAGGAGCAAGAACATCAGCATGGGTACAGCGTAGACAATCCAACCCCCACATTCCCACTCAGGTAACCTTGTCCTGTTGGCTCCCCGCTAGCAATTAAAAAAATCAGCATGCCGTCCTCCCTGTTGAAATGAGGCATTGGGTTGCAATTGTCACAAAAAGGAAGACAGGTAGATAAATCAGAGTAATAAAAATAAATCAAGTCCTGATTGCAAGGCCACAGAGGCACTGAAGGAGGTACCAGTAGTACCTGCAAATCAGGAAGAACAATGGCATCATCTTAAAGCTGGGAGCACACAAAATCATCTCTCTTGGGAATGAAAAGCAGAAGGAGATATGTTATAAAAGCGTTTCTGCAATGGCTCTACGTTGCTTTCAGCCACCACAATTCACACCATTTTCTGGAGTTGGGTCTTGTTAAACACCAAGCACAACATGCCCGGAGTGCCCACAGGGAGAGCAGGGGCTCATTTGCTAATTGTGACTGCCTGGCTGCATTGAGCTAGACAGCATCTAGCAGAGGATGTGAACAGGGCACGGGGAGAGATCTTCTGCAGAGCAATTGGAAAGCAGAAAAAACCATTGGTTTTATAGGTGACAGTAATCAAGAAGAGTGTTTACATCAGTTTGGGAAAGGAAGGACACAGGTTTATGCAGAAATTGGCAAACTCACTGTCTCCACAAAACCATTTACTCTTCAAGGAGTTTCATTCTACAATACATTCATATAAATATTTCAAAAGCCTCCAGGCTGCTGTCCCACACTCTGCTTCAGCTTATTTACCTACAGTTACTGGTTTCAACAAAGCTCACTAACAAAATATACAAGTTTTTCCACTTTCCCAATCCTTGTTCCACTACATAGCCAAATTCATTAAGAAGCAGCTTCAGACACACCGGAGCGCCCTTGGAGGCAGCGCTCTCCCTGAACCCCCGGGTATGGGGGGGAAGGTTGGTCAGCTCTCTGCTTGGAGTCCAGCCCTTCCACAGCGACTCTCTGCACTGTGTGTCTTATCTAGAAGCTAAGCTGAAAGCAGCATGCGACACCTGGAAGATGAAACCCCCTCTCACCAGTATGAGGTGGCAAGAGAGATGCAACACAAGGCTTCTTGTAATACAGCCCGGGGAGGATGGGGAAGGGGCAAAAAGCACACCTTGCAGCCTGGTAACAAAGCTACGACACCAGCCTTCTCCCAAAGCCACCACAGCCCCAGCAGCTTCCAAAACACACCTCACCATACAGACGTACTAATCATGTGCGAGAGCACTAGAGAAAGTCCCCAAAGCACCCCCATAGCCATTACCTGAACACCATTTAGCATACTACGGTACTTTGGGAAACAGAGGTGTACACCTGTAGTTTTTTTGCAGATCATGATATGAAAAAAAGTGACTAGCCAACAGGGTAATGCAAAATAATTGATTTTATTTAAAATAAAAAGCAAAAACACAATCATCCAAACAAGACAATAAAAGTATCCCAGCTCTGCTGGATGGGGTGATAAAAGCAGCTAACAGCAGTGGCAGGGCTTGGAGCTGACAGTGTGACTGTCAAACGAATCAGTACACTCTTTCCTTCCCCCCTTTGCAAGGGGGATGCCAAAAACCTCCCATTACAATTAGCCCACACAGGCGTTTCAGATTTGATTCAGTCAACGGTCTTGCTTCCTGCCCCACGACGGCTGGGGATTCAGGGAGGAAAAGGGTCTAGGTTAATTATGAAAGAGGTTGCTGTCTTTCTTCTAAGCATTTGGAAAGGCTTAATGTAACTGAGAAGACAAACTGGAGCCATCGTACCCAAGCTGGAAAGGGGAGGAAGGTATGCCAGTGCTTCCTCGGCGTCACCTGCTCCCGCAGCACTTGTGCAGAGAACAGGTGCCGAGATCGGCGTGCCTGTTGTTCACATCTACAGTTCTGACGCGGTATTTATTCGTTTACTCCTGAAGTGTCATAGCAGACAAGCCCGTATTGGTTACCAGACTCAGAAGCACGGCCAGAGCTCACAAATCCCTTTACCTTTCGCCAGAGAGGGCAGGACAATGACACCCATACGCACAGTACAATCAGGAATCCCACAGTCCAAACCCAGCACGCGGCTCCCTATGCCTATTCCTGCAGAACAAGGCTGCCCGCAAAGCACCACCAGGCTGACAAAGTGCCGGCAGGGGCTGAGGCAGAGCAGCGCTGCTGCTTTGGGGCTCAAGGAAACGAGGGGCCCACCGGGTCTGGGTGCTGGACCACAGCAGCCTGCTATATCCAGGGGCTCGCAGTACACAAAAGCAGTGGGGTCAGAACAAGAGACATGGATGCCCCAAGAAGCACAAGCCTGGAGAAGTGAGAGCACAAAACCCACTCTCCCCAGTCAGCCTCCCAGAAGCATGGAGCTAGGCACAAGGGGAGCACAGTTTTTAACTTTATTCCTCATTCACCCGACCTGGAACGAGGGCCTGGGAAGCACCAGCTCCCCCCCTTCCTATAAGGCCAGTGAAGCTGACTCCCTGATGAGAGATAATTTATTCTAGTCCTATTTTAAAAAAATCCCGATCTAGCAGGACCTCCTGTTTAGAGCAGGCCACGAAATGCCAACAGTTAAACTCTGGTGAAAACAAAAAGCCTTGTTCTGCTACAATTTATGCACCACACAGCAATTCTGGAAGGGCCACCACAGAACACCACGTGGCCAAGAGCGCTGAACAACATCCCCAATGTTTTCTGCTACAAAAAGCTAACACCCGGTTAGGAAGTCTCAGGTTGCTTAGGATGTCTGGAACACTTTTTGTGGGAGGACAACTTCAAAGCATCTTACACAGTAATTACATTTCAGCCTCACAACACCCCTGTGAGGTAGGTATTTTCCTCATCTACTGAAACAAAGCTCACCAATTCGGCTGAGGCAAGAGCCTGTAAGCAGAAGAATCAGAGATCCCAGGAGTCCCAATTCCCAGGTAGCCTAAACAGACACACCTTTGTTTCATATCAGAAAGTGCCTTGTGGAGAAGTCAGTATAGCATTGCTGGTATCACGATGCCTGCAGTCCATTTCAAACACACTGCTTTTCTGCGAGAGGTGTCAAACGAACACAGGCTTCAATCTGAAATTGTTTCATTTCACTCCATGGAAGAGTTCACAGGCACGGAAGAATACTCTGCACTCTGGATCTTCCCACTCTGCTTCCGGTGGTAGAGGTGTGGCTTTCCCGGCACAGTGATCAGGCCTTCACGCACATGTAAGATTTTAAGACTGCGAAACGTAACCGTGCATGCCAAATGCAATTGCAAGCTACAGCATAAGCCATCTTACTGACATACTAACTGTCAAGCCACCAAAGAGGGCAGTGGACAGTTCTCTAAGGGCTCTTCTCATGGTGACAGAGCTGAGACTTCTGAGCCTTCGCCTCTCCAGGCCCCCACATTCCTCCAAAAGGCAGCAGCTGCAGGCTGCTCTGTCCGAGAAGACATACAGATTGTGCAGACTCCCAGGCTGTTCAACCGGGCAGGAAAAAAGGCAACCTTGGCCAAAAATGCCAGGAGTTTGAGAAGTTTTTTTTTAAAATGAAGTAATCTTGTGGAAGAATCTGCAGCAGTCTACAGAGCAAGTGCGCTCACTTATGCCTGGCTATCACAGGAAATTCAGGAGTCTGGACAGCTAAGGAGTGTACCAAAAACCCTCCCCCTCTCCATTTTTCCACCACCACGCTGCTCCTACACAAAGTGACTGGCACAGAAGATTCAGAAACAGAGATCCTGACAAACGTATTTAGGATTCCCTTGTACAACAGGATATTGCCTGGTCTCCAAGAAGGGAGAGAGTGTTTAAATAGGAAGAGACAAGGTTAAAAAAAAGATCAGAAAACCCAGACAAGCAATGTTCTGGGCTCCATCAAACCCAACATGTATAAGAAAGTCACAGTTAAGGCTGCCAATCTGCTTTTTAATTCTGCTACCAGTGCCTGGGCATTATTGCATGTTTACTACACGCACACCACTTCTGCTTTCAAGTTTCCTCTCCCAAAGAAGAATGGCTGAAGTGAGATCTAATACCCACCTCCTAGGTCTCAGGAGAGCACCCAAGGAAGCACCCCAACCCGGCTAGCTTTTGGCTATGCTGTTCAGATAGAGAAGAAGGATCATTTCCTTGCAGCACACCTTCAGCCAGACAGACCTCTTCGCTGACACTACCAGCACAAGCCCCTGCTAAAAAAACCCAGCAGCTCCAACAGATCCCTTGGGGATGAGAGCTTTACCCAGCATAATACAAATGCACCTACACAGACTTAAGCAACACATTGCATTTTTAAAAAGCATAAAACAACAATATGTCCCCCTCCCAGTCCTTTAAAATTGGCACCGCAAGTTCCGGAAACGTCTGAACCCATAACCTCAAAGAAAAGCCATTTAGGTATGCGAACTGCACTGGCCTGAACGAGCCCATGGCCCTATCACTGCTTGGTATTTAAAGCCCAGCAACTGTTGTTATAAGAGTCAGACTTTGTGAGTTGTTGCCTAGTGCTAAACATCACGCCTGCACCTAAAGGATTGTAATTACTGGCAAATGCTGACTTTCCCCCCATGGTTTTTGCTGTGCAAGAAACTCCAGGATTCTCCTGCTTCATCGAGCTTCCTATCGCAAGGTGCTAGTGCATCTTTGTTACCAGTCATCATAACAGACACAGAGCAAAAGTAAATGGACTGTTGCTGGTTAAGGTGTTCCACCTTAGTTGTATGCATGTAGATTAAGACCACGAAAGATGCTTCAGGTCGGTGGTCACCTCCGCTGAAGTTGCTTCAGTGTTTGGAGCATTCATACCACCTTCCCCTCCTGAAATTCTGGTGCGAGATCCGCCGGACGTTTAGATAGGCCAAAAGGGCTGGTGTTCCTTTCCTCAAGTGTACAGGACAACATGTAAACATATGACAGTGTCAAAGCAAGGCAGGTTTTTACATTTACCTGCTGGTTTTAAAAAGAGTTCTTTAAAAACTGACCGTCGTCTTCCTTGCCAGTTACGTGAACCATTAAATACTTGGCGTGTCCTTACCCAAAGTTGGGTTATTAGTGCACTCACTTGGGGCGCAGAGGGGACAAAGCATTGCACAATAATGTAGAGTCGGGGCATTCCCCTAGAAGTTATTAAGGAGCCAACCTTCGACAGCACATAATGAAGACGGATGTCTGGATCGAGGAAGAGTGACAAAAACTTAAGGACTGTGAAAAATAGAAGCAGAAGGGGGTAGAACAGAGCTGGCTGGCTGCTAACGGAGCTTCGATCGGCAGCTGCCTCTAGGTGGGTGTTGTTATCTCTCAGGGGTAGCTGCGGCCTCCACAAGATTCCCTAATCCTGTCAAAAAAAGTACAACTGCCTGTCAACAACTATAGCATTTCGCCTCATATCAGGACAAAAGATTGCAGCATGCAGGTTAATTGTATGCTTATTCTTCCTACAGAATTGTACAAACTATGTAAGATTTTATGTTTGGAACTGTTTCTATCAACTAATCTATCACACAGCTGGAGCAGAAAGCCCACCCATCCTCACAGAGTGAAACAATCAACGTACAGAGGAAGAATAGTGAAACCTGGAAAGCAAGTGTTCTAGGCAATGTGCTAGTTTTTAATATTTAAGGTATTCATTTCAAAATTTGAGGTGCAAACAACTGAAAAATGCACAGGATTTTCAGAAGAACAGATCTGCATGTGTGCTCCGCATTTTTACAGCTTTTTTTTTTTTTTTTTTAAAAGCAGGGTCTACATTAAAGTTTGTTATCTTCTGCTGCTCATTCCCTGCCTGAAGTCACACTGGCTGCTGAAATGGGATTTGACAATGTCTTAACAAACAAACTGTTAAAACCTCCAGGGCAAAATAAGCAGTCAGCAAGATAAATGGCTGCGAGATATCACAGCAAGATAAGTGGCAACACGTACAGGAGCAAACAGGTCTTTAGGCAGTACCCTACACCAGGAAGTCAGGCATGATACTGGGAATAAGGACCTCCTCAGGTAAATTACTACTGCACACCTTTAGCAGGCCTCACAGTAAGTCACCACAGCACTTGCATCCATGCTAAACCTGGAGTATCCAACAGCTCCGTAACTAGACAGCACCCTAACACAGGCAGGCAGCTAATACAGCAGCACCAGTTAACCAAACTGCAAGGAGTTTGCTTAAGAATTTTGGCAACCCTCTGCTATATGAGAAAAATGCTTCATTTAGCAAAGAATTTCTAAGTTCCTCCCTGCAGTACACTCCCAGATGCCCAGTGTTTCACTGTTTTTAACCTGGCAAGTCCAGAGAGCTTCCTTCCTCGGGAACTTTACCCTAAGCAGTATCTATTCGTGGTTCTGCAATATTAACTTTCCCTCCTTTCGGACTGACTAGAAACTTACTCTTTTTCCTTTTTTTCAATAGGTAAACACAGAAATTTGGGATTAATTTTGCCTTTAACAGATAAAACAGTGGGCCAAATTGAAGTAATCCAAGCAACAATAAAAGAAAACATACAAATACTTGAATGTTTTCCCTTTGGACAACAAGGCATTGAAACCTGAGTCTTGCCTGATCATTCCTCATCTTTAACTGTTTACTACTCATTTGTGCTCTCTGAAGAGCACAGTTAAACTATTCCACCTCTCCCATTAAAAAAAAAATAAAATACTTTCTCTATTAAAAGACACAATTAGGAAAAGTAATAAAACTGTTCATTAAATAAAGTAAAAACCTCATTTTTAAAAAATATCAAGAATCTTAGTTTTCAGTTTGGAGCAATTAAAATAAATCATGGAGGGAAGATATCACCACTGGCCAACTGCTTTACATTCTGTAAGGGACCCCTTGCTCTCCATCCCTCTGTCCTGATGAATCACCCTACCATAACTCTGCCAGCTCTGCCTTGTATTGTCTTTTGCTTGTTTAAAAACAGTTGCCATCGGGTCACCTGGAGGAGCTGCGCTCTTTGCTCACACAGTCGTCTTGGGAAGTTGTATCACCGTTACCCATCATGCTGCATGTTCTCCTCTTTTTCCTCCGGTGCATCATCCCCTCTGTCTCAGAGCCAGAGTCGCACTGAAGTATGAAGAGATGAAACCAGAATTCAGAGAAACCTAGTAAACTGTTTGTGCTGTGGAATTCACCATACGAGCTACCTCAGCAACCCTGAATAATCAATATTCAAAGAACACGCTATTTTAGGTTAGACACATGAAATAAATTTTAAATTAAGCTTTAAAAAACAAGCACAGGTATGTTCTTAGATTTCATCACTGACTAAGCTGGCTTGGGGCAAGACAATTGATGTGTTCATTTTGGCTTTCCGAGAGCAGACTCAGTGCCTTCTGAAGCACTTAGGTGCCTAGAAGAGTCCCCATCATAACTGACAGTCTCTGTTTTGGATCTTGTTCCCCTCCCCATTTTTAAAAACACTCATTTTGCAGCCATTTTACACAAGCATGGCTTAGCTAAACAAGCAACAGATTTATATGCAATATAAACATAGATCAAACAAACCAAATTCATTTAGCAATATAAAGAGAGGCTCCAGCAAACAGAACCTGCTAAGACCAACAGGCTCCCCCACCATGTAGATTTGTTTAGTTGCTTTCTATTAATTTCTTCCCTAAGACATGAATATTAGGATGAAGACACATGATCGGGTATGGAAAAAACCAATATAGTTGCAGGATACAGATCACCTACTGTATTAAAAAGCATTACCTCTGAATCAGAGTCTGAGGAGCTGGAGCTTGAGGAACTGGAAGAATCACTAGAACTATCGGAAGCAATACCAGTAGATTCCTGCAGGTCAACTGAATCAGCCAAGGCTGCCAAGTCAGGATGTTCCTGCTTTAGGATCCTAAATACAGTTGAAATTTCAGGGTTAGCCTTTGAACAGTAACACTGCACGTAAATGAATAGGGTATTTTGGGGTTTTGTTTTAAATAGAGAACATGAAAAGCAAGCTACTAAGTCTCTTACCTGTACCATTTCCGTGACAATTTGGGTCTCCCTCTTACTGTCTTGTGCCACACCACAGGGAAGTTGGTACAGCTGGCAAAGTTTTGCGTGATGGCAATAGTTGTGTCAAGATTGAGAACTACATGCCACCAGCCACCTAGAAATACACCACCAATGACCATTTCTGGCTACATAGCAGAAAGCAAGTTCAAGAACAGTCATGAGCACTTTTTCCATAGCACAGGTGGAAATTGGACCTTATCTCCCAAACCCAGGTGAGTTTGCCACCACATCATCTTTCCTCAGTCTTATTTCAGCATTCACTACAATGCTTTACAGATTCTTGTTACAGAGGGCTGCTCAATGCTCTGACCAAATTATCCAGCTCACGAACAGTACTGAAGGTCTGACTTGACAGCAACACACTGGCTACTGACAGCTTATTTAATAGCAAGAGCTATTGTAACCCAGACTGCACAGAGACCTCTCTGTTAAGCTGGAGAGCGCTTTCCATGCTGATTTAGTAAGGTTCTTATGACTACAGACTAACCTTTCATTTAAAAATAGATGCAAAATTGTTTCCCCACACAGGATAAAAATAGACGGTGGTGTTCTTACAACCCACTTATAACCTCATAAAAAGACTAAGGAAACAGTTTAATGGAACCTGACAGCTACAAAATCTTAACAGAAGGTACACCGAGGAGTCACTAATAAGTGCCAAGACAATCACAAGGCACTCTTCAAACATGAAGTCAGCTGTGTGTTAGAGACAAGCAATGTGGATAGAAGCTATGGGCCATGCTGCACAAAAATGCTGTGAGATTGAGGTTAGAATTTGTCCCTGAACTCACCCGCTTTATCCACTAGCCACCTCACCTCCCAGTTATAACAGGCACACAATGTGCAGCCACTCGAAGAGAATGGCATCCTTATCAGATCTTTCTTTAGCTTTTGATTTCAAATGCAAGATGAAGCATAACCACAGAGAGGTGGGTGGAAAGTGTCAGTGCCTTTAAGTAGTTCTTTTTCCACAGCTAAGAAAAATTCATATGCAGTCAGACTACCCAGGCTGCAAAATTCAGTCATGAATTTCCTACAGTGTATATAAACTCAAACATTTTTGTCTAAGAAGTTACTAATACTCAAACACCTCTACCATTTTATGCCTTGACGGTTTCCTATTACTGCAATTTAGTTCAGGATCACATTCCTGTGATGCTGCAACTGAGGTCCCATTTGTTTTGTCATCTGTACCACATGCAATCCGGTGCTACAGGCCATATATGTTTCAGGACATTCAGGAAATAACTGAATAGTCTCAAAAAGTGCCTCACAATATATATCCCTTTTGAAACAGCTCAGAATAGTTTATTTTGTAAGAGATGGCCCATATAAGAAAACAAATATTCTCTTGGTCTCTACTACATACAAACGTTAAAAATATGCTTTTCTCTCCTAGAATTCCTTACTGGAGAGATTCGTACATACCTGGCACAAAGACTGTCTCGCCTGGTTTCTGTAAGATTTCCAGGGGTTTGAATTCAGGGGGCCAGGTGGGAAGCTGCGTCCTAGGATATATGACATTGAACCAAGTGATGGCCTCATCCTGCTGGTTCCCTCCCTCTTCTCGTGTCACTTTGATCAGCTCTCTGGGAGTGCTGGTAGGGAACAGGCACCAACGCTTATGTCCCTGGACTAAGGCATTCCACGCACTAGTTCCCAAGGGATCGATGTGAATTCCTGTTCCAGAACGAGGCGGGCCCATCACAAACCATCTGCATGGGAGGAAAAAAATCCTTTAGTCATAGAGCAAACAAGTAGCTACCTTCTCTTTTCTTCATATTAGACAGAAAATTACAGCTGTTAATTTCACATACAGTTAGAAATCAAGGTAGTTACAGTTCCTTAATTTATCTTCTTGAGACTGTTAGGCTCACACTACAGCAAAAGATACAACATGGGTTTAACCTAAAAACCAACATGAATTGGCACAGGAATGACTCTGGGACAAGAAAGTGAAGATAGCTTTTTAAAAGAAAATACAGCTATGGAATATAAACACTTCTTCAATAACATATATACTTATTTCAAGGTTTATGAATGTGGTTAAGTCGTAACAGCCTGCATTAGAATCTTACTATGCAGGGGGATTCTCCTAATCCTATGTTTTTCTAAAATTTGCTACTCAAACGGATCCAGAACTGCAGAACAATGAGGAACAAACAAAAGGCAATATAAGTAAGGAACAGAGCAAAGTTACACAACCCTGGCCTCCCTCTGTGCCTTCTGTTCATTTACAACAGGCTTTTCATTCTAACATTTAACTAGTTGGAGCTTATTCTCCAGTGACCATTCAGGATTTGGTGTGTATATTCTCATTCCCCATTCGCAAGGTTTATTTCTCCCTATGGAGAACTTTATCTACTACACGTTTAACAGCAACAGTACCTTCAATTGCTCGTTTCCCCTGTAACAGAACAGTAAGATCTGCCATACCAGATAAAGCAATGTAAGTGAGGTGACTTAGTACCAGGCGTCAAGAGGAAAAAAAATTGGCAATAATTGTTTATTGGGCAGCAGAGAGGGTAGAAACTAAAGCACCAACAAGACCCCTCCATCGCGTGGCTGACAGGCAGGCAATACCCAGCAAGAGGAGTTCAAAGATTCAGAAAATATCAGAAGTCAGCAAGCTCTCCATCTCCCCTTTCCAATGCAGGTGTAAATTAAGCTGGTTTCCAAGTATCACTTGCTAGCACCAACCATAGGACTGTAAGTTTGGTCATCAAGCTGTGCTCTTCCTACTTCACAAAGGAGCCATAAAAACGTAAATAGGCAGGCGTTTGTCACTTCTATTGTCAATTGACTCTTTAGATTCATATTAGCCTTGGAAAGCTCATTAAACCACAAGCAGAACAGTTAAAGCTTTTACTAAGAAGTCAGAAGAAATTAAACACATAAAGATCTGTCTGGTACACAGATGCACTGTTCAATACCATTTTTCTGACTGTAACCTGAATCTACACACAGGGAAGATTTTAAAATCCTTATTTAGCAACACTATCATTTACCAGCATCTTCCTCCAGGTGTTTAATTTACAATGAACATAACCCAGTTTGCCACAAGACGTCAAATTTACCGTTAAAAACTTCACAACCTGTAACTTCAATTTAAAAGCAAAAAACCCCAACCCCAACCTGCCCCCCCAAACTAAAATAGCTGCTTCAGTAAATGGCTTCCAAAAATTACTGCCTTTATTTCAAAGAGGAACAACTCCAGTAAAGATGCTCTAAATAGCAGAAGTTGTTACTTTAAGATCTATACACTATTATCAGACAACTCTCAATCCAGAGGTCAATCTGTACAGTGCATATCCTGATCATAGTAGAAAGCACCACTTTCTGTTGGATTTTCAATTATGCTCTTAAACTACTGGATACTCTTCATCCGTTTCTGTACCTAGATGAAACCCCTAACTCCAGGAGGCATCAGTGTGCTCTCCTGTATCATTCACCTCTTAAAAAATGATAATAGCCTCAAACAAACCCACATTTTCCAGAACAAAGTACAAGAATTGTGAATACCAAGATCACAAGCAAGGAGCTCAGCATGTACCTGTAGGTGGGGAGGGTGTGGGGGAAAGAAATATCTATATAAGTCAGTCACAACCAGATTATCTGGTTTACCTATAACTTGGATAAATGATTCCCAGTTCTGTAAGTGGATTCAGTTTCTACTAAAGACTACACCTGGTGTGCTTTTGCATTTGATCACAGCATTGTATGTTCTTCTTAGTGCTAATTATAAAAAGGGTCTGTAACAACACTGTAAAAACACCTACTTCAGTGATCTTAAATAGAAGTAGTTTCATGCTTCACTCCTGCAAAAGCACAACTGGACTACAGACACGTGAAATATTACAGAGAAGAGAAGAGGACCATTATTCATTCCTTGTTCTACTTTATTAAAAAACCTGAAACACTAAAACACCCACATCACAGCCTCATGTCACTTGAAGGGCAAGGCATTCTCTGACAATTATAACGTGGCTGTAAAGACTCTAATTACTTAGGAGCTTTCAGCTTATGCTCATACTGCTATGAAGCGTTATATTAACATAGATGGAAATCCTTTTTGTATCTAACAGCCCAACTACAGGGTTTTTGCATTTGATTTCAGGAATGAAGTGGCATTTCAATCCTTTTTCAATCAGATGCAAAAAAAAGAGTTGAAAAGACCACATGGATGTGAAATATTGTTCTCTCTCAAAATCATCTGAAGGGGAGCTAAGAACTAGTCTCCACACTTCATAATAATCTAGCTTAAGATCTTTACCTTAAAAGGACTGACTCATAATTAAACAAAATCCCACTATGTACATAAGCCACCGGGGCAAAACCCAGGAGCTAGTCCTGAAGTACTTAAAATTTGAAAGCCAGAAGGCACACAGAGCAAGAAATTAATCTTCATACCATGTAATTTTTTCAAAATCTAAGAAGTGAGGTAAACTGACTTTAAAAAAAAAGAAAAAAACCCCGTTGTAGCAACGCCAGTGACAGAACCAGAAACTGTGATACATAAATCTGCCCTTTCCTCCCTCTGGGTTACAGATGTAGGCTCATTTCAAAATAGCAGACGTAAAGCTATCACTTTGTTTTATACAAGACAATCATACCTATTTAGGAACAGCTAACAACATGGAAAATACCTACTTTTATCTTGCTGTCACTGTACTATACCTGTAAGGCGGCCTTCGTTTCTCCCCTGCATACTGAAACAGATCATCAGTGAAGAATTTGGGTACTTTGTAGTCCTCCAGGAGTTTCCTGCGCTTGGGATGCTCTCCATAACTACTGTCAAAGATGTAGAGCGGGCTGTCATCACGTGTGGTTTCCATATACTCTATGTAGTATTTCATCTTCATCTTCACAGAATAACCATCATTGTCCTCCCCACATTTGAACTTCTGGTTCCTATACTTGCGTTTCAGTCGTTCCAGAGTCCACTTCTCTTGGGCAGACCAGCCCACCTGAGCATTCAGCAAGACTACAGGCTTGTAAGGTTTTTCATAACGCTCAACAAATTCCTCCACTGTTAACTGGAGTGCATCTGCCCTCTCCACGTTATCCTGTGAACCCAAGAGAGGAATACAGAACAAATGTTAGGACAGACTAACATCTTAGAACCGCACTTTCTAAGTCAGTGTGGAGGAGCTTCACACTCATACTTTGCTCCGTACACCACGAGGGTATCAAGCTGCCTACGTGTTATTTTAAGCTCCCGAGGCTGCAGTCCTATTTCTCACGCCCCGCTCCTTGCGCCCATCAGTGACACCAGCAGGCCGAAGCCATTTGGCACTCCTCCCCACCGAGGTAACTCCCCAGGCGGAGAAGCCACCCCTGCCCTCTCGCCCGACACATCCCTTGCTGCATTTCACCCCCGCGCCGCCCCCGGGACCCCGGGGAAGGCGCCTGGGAACTACGTGGGCGCACCGGCACTGAGGGTGCCCATCCCACGCCGACGGGCCGCGACCCCCCCGCACCCCTCGCCACGTGGAGGGAGGAAAAAACGCGGGTGCTGCTTGACCTCCCCCTCCCCGCCCCAGGACCCCCAGGGAGCCCCGCCAGCTCTGAGGCAACCCCGGCCTCAAGAAAGGGCCCCTTCCCCGTTCCCATCAGACTTCCCCCAGCCCCCGGTTCCCCTCAGGCCTCCCCAATCCCCTCAGGACCCCCTCAGTCCCCCGCGCCCCCCCCCCGTTCCCCTCAGGGCCTTCCCATTCCCCTCAGGCTCCCATTCCCCACCCCGTTCCTCTCAGGCAAGGAGGGGTCACCGCGGCCGGAGCGCACCTTGCAGGCGGCGGGGCTGAGGGGGAAGGTCTCGCAGTAGTTGTGGCGGGTCCAGTCCAGCGAGTCCTTCAGCTCCGGCCGGGCGCTGCGCTTCGCCTCACGGATCCGCTTCTTGCTCTTATGATTCATGGCGGCGCTGTTAGCGGCAGCGCTGGGGGCCGTCACCACCCGCCGCCGCTGCCCCCGGCGTGCCCCAGACTCCGCTCCGCGCCCGGCCCGGCCCCGGCCCCGGCCCGCCTCGCCCCAGCCCGGCCCGGCCGCCGCACCTTCGAGAAATTTCACCCCCTTGCCGCCGCTGTCGCCGCGGCCCCGCCCCCGCTACCCTCCCATTGGCTTGCTGCGCCGCCGTCTTCCGCCACGCCTCGCCCGCCCTCCGGCGCCGATTGGCTGAAGCGGAAACGGGGCGCGGCCGGGCCGCCATCTTGGGAAGGAAGGTGTTGCGGGCGACAGGAAGGGAGCGCGGGCGCCGGTCGCCCTTGGCCGCGCTGCCCCGCGGCCGCTCGCGGGGGAGGTCGCCCCGGGAACCCCCCGCCGCCTCTCCCCTTCCCCCGCCGGGCTCGCGCTCCGCGCCTGCTGCTCCCCTGACAGCGGCGAACCGGCCGCGTGTCACCCGGTTCGTGCGGGACTGCGCGGTGCCCCTCACGGCACCGGCCCGCGCGGACGAGCCCGTCCAGCCCCGCCGGGGCGACGGCGCGGGCGGGAGCGGCCCGGTTTAACCGCGACGCTCGGGGGAGGCCCCTCGGAGCGCCGGGACAGGCTGCCCGCCGCGCGCCGAGCGACCGGGCCGCCGCCATCACCGCCCGCGGCGGCGCTCCGCGTGACGCCACCCCCGGAGAAGGCGCCGATTGGTCCGCGCGGCCTGGTGCCACACGTGGCCGCCCGCCATTGGACGGCGGCGCGGCACGGCCATGGGAGAGCCGCGGCGGGGCGGCGCGCGGCGGTACCGCTTCACGGAGGGGCCGGCGGCGCTGGCGCTGCGCATCCCCGAGGTACCTCCCGCGGGGCGGGGGGGAACGGCGGTAAAACCCGGACGTCGGTGCGACCGTCTCGGCGGCGGAGCAGGACCCGCCTGCCCAGCGCTGTGCCCGGTGTGTTTCAGGTGCTGGACTCGCAGTACGGCATGTACGTGTGGCCCTGCGCCGTGGTCCTGGCCCAGTACCTCTGGGTCCACAGGAGAAGCCTGCCCGGCAAGCGAGTGCTGGAGGTACCGCTGACAGGCCCCTCCGGACACCCCCCTTCTCTTTAGCTGCAGGGGTGGCGGCCACCCCTTCTGTCTACACGAGCACGTTGTGGTTTCAGATCGGTGCGGGCGTGAGTCTCCCCGGCATGGTGGCTGCCAAGTGCGGAGCTGAAGTGATCCTGTCCGACAGCGAGGAGCTGCCCCAGTGCCTGCAGAACTGCCGGAGAAGCTGCTTGATGAACGACCTGCCCCACGTACCTGTTATAGGGCTCACTTGGGGGCGGGTCTCTCCAGAGCTGCTCTCACTTGCTCCTGTAGACGTTATTTTAGGATCAGATGTCTTTTTTGACCCAAAAGGTATGTTAATACTCTCAGGTATCTTTGATTTGTGACAAACTGCAAGGACTTCACGTCCAAGGAGTACTGGGAACACTGTCAAGAGATCAGGTGACAGCCTGTATGGTGATACTGTGCTATTGAACTTGTTGTTCTTGGGGTACTTGTAGCATTAAGCTATCATAGGAATACCACCAGAAAGTGGGTGCGTAGAAAATGGAGCAGGTCAACTGCATCTGTATGAGGCCTGAGAAGCATGGCCTTAAGCAGTTAGTTAATTTTGTATTGATTTTTAATTACCATTTCATATAACCAGGCATATGTAACTATAGCTAGAATCCAGAGACTAACCAAGACTGACTGCTTGATCTCCCCAAACTACACAGACTTTGAAGATATTTTAACTACAGTTTACTTCTTGCTGGAAAAGAATCCACATGCTCAGTTCTGGACTACTTATCAAGTCCGAAGGTAAACTTTTGCATATTGAAGACTCAAATCTTAATTCCTGTCTCCCTGTCTTAGCTCTTAGAGTGTTAACTTCTCAGAGGCACCACTGCACTGATTTCAGAGAAGCTCCTCACAGATTGCGAGTTAGCCAAGTAAATCCTAGGGGTACCAGACAAAAGCAGCCAAACCAGAACATAATCCAAGAACCACAAATTTAGTGTTGATGATAGAACTGTTACAAACTGTTTTGTGAACTGCTGTATTTAAGTTTGGTGACAGTCTCCTATAATTGCTGCAGAAGTTAAAAAGCTTGGATTACATTTTAACACACTGGTATTTCCTCCCCTCAGTGCTGACTGGTCAATTGAAGCTTTGCTCTGCAAATGGAAACTGAAGAACATCCACATTCCCTTACATTCGTTCAGTGCAGACAAAGAGCACTTGGCCAGCTCTTCTCTACCAGGAAGACATACAATTGAAATGATGATAATCTCACTAGCAAGATCAGATGGTACTTAAGTTTATTCCACTTGTTGGTTCCAATACAAGATAATACTTAACTGTTCACTGTAGCATGGATCTGCAGAAAACAGTCCTGTTTACAGCAAACCTCATGCATATTTTTTGGGAAGCAGATCCCCTTTAACAGTGATTGTTAAAACATGCATTGTAAAAATAAAGCTGTTCAATTGTTGAGCTATGGCTTTTGAGAAATTTGTGCTCCTCCCCAAAGACCATGTAATAGTTCAAAGACTCAATTCCATTATGTAAGCCACTAGACAACATAGCTTAACAACCTGACAATCCACAAGATCCAACTTAAATTCACAACTTCAGCTATGAAAAGTTAACTGCACTCTTTCAAGATAAAAAAATATCCCCATAAGATCTGTTTCCCAGGACTGAAGCTCTTTCCCAAAGATTCATATACAAAAGCCAGCCCCTTTGTTTTTAAATTCATCTGTGTAGACTGCCGCTAGCCATGCAGTCCTGGAACATACAAACTCCTCAAGTTTGTAGAAAAGTACTTTTAATCCTCAATCAAGCCAGACTGCAAGTATTCAGATGTTTCCATTCCCATTTAACATACATGCATAAAGTTAACAAGGCATTACAATAACCCTTGACATGTGATGGTTGAAGTTACAATTCATTTGGTATCCAAATCAAGAAAAAAAAAAATCACTGTAAGATTAGCTACCATGAAGCAGCAGCCTGTTGAGTCAGGGCAAGCACACAGCAAATGCAATTAGTACTGCTCCGTGTGTATCTTCCGTAACAATGTTCAACGGACCTGTCTGATTCTGTGTTTATAGTCTGGTGTGCAATACTTGCCATACAACATTTGGGTTAGTCACAACACCAATTAAGTTTGCCCGTAGTAATTTAAAAGCAACCCCAGTGGATAAAATTTATAAGCAGTAGAATGCATTTGTTACTATATAGAAGTTAAACATTGACAGTATAATTGCAGAAATCTTTTCAAGCTAAAAATAAGCTGACTCAGACATTAAGTTGAGAAAAGTTAACACAGAAAAATGTTTAATATTAACTACAGAGACAGTGGGTATAGTACAGAATGTCTTAAGCAAAAGATACACCAATCAGTACTTACAAAGGAATGAACCATTTCTTTTCTTAACATTACATTTCTCATATGTAAGTTCATATATGTAGGTTGGTAAGTTTTACCATTCTGGAAAAAATAAGGTGTGTATATCATCAGCTAGATGTGCTCACTGTATGCTCCATTATTTTTACGCAAGGCCCGGGTGACTGGAAGTGCAGTTGTCAGGCATTTTAATTAACTGGACAGCCATTTGTTTCTGCACGACAAGGCATCGTTACACAGGAGCAATCAGGAGAAAACAGGAAACAGCCAAGCACTCTGCACTGCAACACGCCACCTTAACAGCTAACCAGCATTACTCAACTGCTACACAACTGCGCCTAGTGCACAAAAATACATAAGAGAAGAGATTAGAATTGAGTCTGATAAAACAATCCTTTCAAATATCAACTGTCACCTGAAAAGATTTCTACCAATTTGAATTTGAAGATACTATTTGAATTCAAAGTAAAAAAAAAAGCATTTACAGTAAGTTTCAAATTGAAGTTTTGCAGAATTTTATTCAAGGAATGAAGACAAAATTGAGAATACTTTTTGACAGAGTTAGCTACTCAGCATATAATGGCTGCATGTTTCCTCAGTATGAAACTGGAGGCAGCAAGTTACCATCAGTTTAATTTCAAATAAAAGTCAGCACTATATAAACAAAAATGAAGTTTTACCTCAAATATCCAAGCCAATAATGAAATCGGTAGTCGTTCACTTCACTAAATTACAAGAAATTTGAATAACAGCAACAAAATGGCACATAAAATGTAAAATCTGCCACTTCAGGCGCAACTTAAACAAGTAAAAAGTTAGACAAAATGTTACAAAATAACCTTTTCAACAGCTGGTTGCTCGTGCCAGGGGTCTCTCCAACGGACTGAAGACTCAAGCGATCTTTTCCCCCCAAAGGCGTCCTTTATGTAGATTCTCATTTATCTGATGCATCTAGGTTTGAAGAAAGAAAAGTTCAGCCAGGTTTCTACCTCGTCTCTTTTGGTTGTGTGGATGACTTCAGGTATACTTCTAGTTGTGTTTCAACTGGCTTTGCCTAAGTTAATTAAGTTTTAGGAATTTCCATAGTGTTCCACCTCCCCCCACATGTTGCTTTACTTCAGAGGCCAAATGTAAGGTTCTGTCAAAGTATTTAGTTACAAAGAAGAATAAGCATCAGGCTGTAGATCAAGCCACCATTAACTTCAATTCAGCCTGTTCAACAATAAATTATTAAAAGTTATATAAAAGTTATAAAACTAGTACTTCTTCATAAAGACTTAACTAAACTCTAATTAGCATTCAAAACAGAAAGTGTGACTAATTTTGCTACAATTATCTAACTTCAGAGCTAGCTTAGGCCCTTTCCTTTTAAAAACAGGACCAAACAGTTTGAAGGGTTAAAGACACACTATCCTTTCCCCACCCGGTGTATCCTTAGATGCCTCTTCAAGATGTCGACTTGAGGAAAAACTAGTTTCCATGGTTTTCTCGTTGCAAGGAATTTGCCACTTTTCTAGAACAGTTATTACCTCCAGTCAGTATAACGGCCACTGAACCGATCTTCCATTATAAAAGGATAGTGTATCTTTAACATTTAAAGACAAACCTGCTCCAATACACGCCCACAGAAACTGGTCCCTGGAGGATCAGCCAAATCAGTTAAAATCTGCAATACTGGCCAATATTCTTTTAGCAAACAGGAGACCGCAGCTTTAAAGGGGAAAATGCAGATGTTGGATAAATACAGTAAGAAATAGTCATTTTCATCATAGGTTGCGTCTCATACAATATTTTATTAAAACCAAGCCATTAATCTCTCAATAAAACATTTTCTTTGTAAAAAAATTTCTCCGTAGAAAGCCCTTCGGTATTAATCTCCCTAAACCAATAACCAAAAAGCACTGCTCAAGAAAAAAAAAAGCTATCAACGTGCCCCGTTAGGATTCACTTGGTTCAGGCTATTAATACTCTAAGAACTACCCAACACCCCACCTAAGTGCTATAATAAAGTAACATGCAACATGTGCTGATCCCGAGGTACATTACCATGTTCCTAGGAGGATACAGCTCCTTCTTCTTCCGGAGACTTGGGAGGGCTCTTAGACCTGGATCTAGAGTTGGATTCCCTCTTTGAGGCAGGGGGAGGGCTTCTAGATCTGGACCGGGATCTTGACCTGGACCGGGATCTTGACACAGACGAGGACTTTGACTTGGATCTCCTGGCAGACCTGGACTTCGAGGTGGAGCGAGACCGAGAGCGTGTACGAGACCGGGATTTGGATCGACTGTAGCGGGACCGACTGCGGGATCTAGAGCGGCTCCTGCTTCTAGATCGGCTGCGACGGCGTCTTCTAGGGCTAAAACATACCCAGGAGGAAAAACCAAAGGGCGTTAGAAGTTGAACACGGGCGGCGCAACAGACCTCAGCGACTACTTCGGGACAGGGAGGGCGGAACGGGACCCACGTGGGCATGAAAATGAGCGTTGAGAGGGCGCCATTGTTCAGAGTGAGTGGCCGGGGGCTAAAACTACTACAGGGCGAAACCCTTCCGCTCCGAGGGAACTCCACGTGCCTTCGCTACCAAACCCCTACTCCTCCCTCCCAACCCCGCCGCGAAACTCTCTCGGGAAACGAAACAAAACGGAGCGGCCCCCGCTGTACAGGCGCATGCCTAAACCCCGTCTCCCTGCCTTACTACCGAAACTCCGCTGCCCGCCCTACACCCTTCCAAGCGCTCACCTCCGGCTGCGGCGGCCGTAGCCGCTGCTCCCGTAGCGGCGGGGCGGCGGGCCACGCCGGCTGTGGTGCGAGTCGGGGGGGCGGCCGTAGCGGGCCATCTGCACGCGGAGCTCGCGGCCATCCAGCACGGCCCCGTCCATGGCGTCCATGGCGTCCTCGGCATCGCGTTTATCGTGGAAACGGACGAAGGCGAAGCCGCGGCTCTCCTTGGTGTAGCGGTCCCGAGGGATGTACACGTCGCCCACGCGGCCGTACTTCTCGAAGACCCTCCGGAGCGTGTCCGGGGACGTACGGTAGGTCAGGTTGTCCACTTTGAGGGACGTCATGCCCTCCACGTCCGGCGGAGGGCGCCCGTAGCTCATGGCGGGCAACAGCCCCCGAGGGGCGGCGGCGGCTGAGGAGAAGAAACCCGAGGGAAGGGGGGCGAGTCAGGAGGCGGCGCGGCCCTGAGGGGGAAGCGCCTCACACCGGAGGGGGAGCGCCGGAGCGGCGGCCCAGCAGAGTCCAGAAAGGAGGGGAGCTACAGGGCATAGGGGAACGCCGCGGGGTCCTTAGCGGAGAGGGAGGAGCAGGCACCCACCTCTGGGGTCCGGGGGGGAGGCGGCCTAAGGCCGGAGCGGAGACGAAGCGCCAGCAACGGCCACCCCAGTCCGCTGCTGCGAGGAAATGAGCGGGGCGCCGCCCGCGCGCGCCTACTTAACGCCACAAAATGGCCGACGGCGACCCGGAAGCGAAAGCGCCGCCCGGCGCGCGCTGCCCCGCCCGCCCCGCGCGCGGCGGCGGCCTCCCCGAGCGCGGCCTTGTCCTTCTTTTTTTCTCCTTACCGGCCGCGGATCCCGCAGGCGGCCTTGGAGGGCGCACGGAAAATCGTCTTGTAAATTAAAAACCCGCCTGTCGTTGAAAGTGACCGTTAAGGCGGCTCCGCCGTGACCCGGAAGGACTCGGCGGAGGCGGGGAAATTTTGAACAATGTGTGCTGAAAACGGTAAAAAAACGGAAATAAGGCGAGGTCTGTCTTTGCTAGGGGGAGGAGGGGCGAGAAACCCTCGCCGCGTGAAAAAAAAGCGTTAACGACGGGGAGCGCCTCTCGCGCGGGCGGGGAGGTGACGGTTTAAAATGGCGGACGCGGAGGGGAGAGCGCTGTGAGGGGAGGCGGGTGCGGGCTCTCGGCTCGGGCTGCTGCTGTGGGAGCGCTGCGCCTTTCCTGCCGCAGCCGGTTGTGTGCTGCGGTTTCTGCCGTGCGTCGTGAGGCGGCCTGGAAGGCTGGCGTGGGCGCTTCGCGGGCTCCCCTTCACCTCCTGCCGGTAGCGGTGCCAGGTGAAGCCGCCTCGGTCCGCGCAGCTCTGGACGCGCCGCGATGGATGCGCGCTGTGGTGCGTTGGCTGAGCAGCGTAGGTGCTTCTGGGACAGCCCTGTGCCCGCACGCTGCCGGCACGGCCATCTCCACCGGCTGCATCGGTGCTTGTGAGAGAGCTGCGGGCCGAGCTGGGAAACGTTAGAAATCCTCCTTTACACACAGCGCTCTCCGCAAGTTCCTGCTTTGGCAGCACGCATGGTAAATTCGGAACAAGGGTGAGGATTAGCACATCCCTTGTGTAAGGATGACAAGCAGATTGCCTGAGTTTTGTCTAGGGAATTCGGTGAAAGCTGCTCCCCCATCCCAAAAGTTGTTGCTGTGTCATTTCAGGCACTGAATAAAATGCCCAAACTCTGAGTATGAACTATAATAAAGAGTTCTTATTTTACAACAGTGATAAATGTTTCAACCCATCGGTTTTGTAATACTATGTTAAAAAAAGAATAGAAACAAAGAAGAGACAGTTGTCTACTGATTTGTTTAATGCAATGACAGTATCCATATGAGAAAGCAAATTCAGTATTAGAATTTAAATCCTTATTCTTACTGTAATTATATTTAATATTTTTTGCACTGAAGAAGTATAAAAATAAGCAACGACATCAATACAACCTAGGAGTGATAGTTTGTTTCCTGCTACAAAAGACTTAAGAAATCAAATAAACTAGTATTGCATATTTTGTATTGCCTCATGCTATATTGTTCATTACTGTTTCCCAGAGGATTTTGATTAAAACTTTTCTGATTCATCTGCCGAAACCCTTTCTCTAAGGAGAAATTTGAAGTTTACCTTTACAATGATTTCCCTAAAATGACAGAGGGAGTTTCCTGTGTCCCTTATTCACTAGTTTTGCAGTCTCTTCAAATCAATACAAGCTGCTGCCAAAGGAATTGGTCCAGCACACCAGCCCAGTTTGCCACGCAGCTAGGTGCATGCTTATGCTGGCACAAGGGGAAGAAGGTGTGAGTGGAATGCAGTGCCTAGAGGATCTGAAAAATCTGTTGCTATAAATTCATAATATAGAAGAGGAAGAAGCGAACTTTGCTTGTGTTAAAAAAACCCCACCTTGATATTCTAATTGGATCTTTGTAAAGCAGCCTCTGAATAATCATACTGATTTCTTCCACAGGTAAAAAATAAATAAATCAATCTACATTTTTAGAAAATACAGTTCAGGAGTTCAAGAAGAGTTAAATATGTAACAATAGCTGGGATACGGATTTTATTTAAGTCCTTTACTGTAGATAGCAGAGGTAAAATTTGATGATTACTTCAGTCAATTCTGTATTTCCTTCCTTTCCTCTTTGGCCATCAGTTAAGTGGAGCTGATTTAGCTGAATGCTCCAATCCTCACTTGGAGGCCCAACAGGGTAGACACAGGATAGTAACAGTAAAAAGCAGCCATTAAGTTAATATAAGATGTGTGATCCTCTTTCAATTTTGCTGACGCTTTAACGGACATCTTCAAATCTTAAAGTTCAATAGATCTTAAATTTATTATTTAGAAATACCGTGAAGTAAAATATTAAGGGTATGCAATTACTAAAAACGAATGTTATTCCTTGAGACAAAGCAGTGAAAGATTATGAAGACTTTCCTGAGTCACTGAGACAATGAAAGGCAGATGCACTGTGCAGAGCATGTGTGTTGGTGGCACTGAGATGCTTAGGTTCTCCCAGGTGGGAATAATTTTCCCTTTGGAATGACTTTGTGTATGTTTCAATTCAGCTAATTAGACAGTTTTCTTAGACAACTTTATAAGACTTTTTAAATCTTGCTGAGTATCATTTAGTGGATGGAGATTATAATTCTTAAAAACTACTACAGATCTTTTTAGTTTAAGGATTAGATTGCCACCCTTTCAAGTAGAAGAAGTGTACTTTCATAAAACTGCATTTCCCATGGTGCACAAGGGCTTTCGAGGCTGGGTCAGCTGATCTAGATTGTGAAATGTTCCTTATTTCCTGTCCAACATGCATGGAAATGACTGGTGTGTACGAATGTCTCATTTTTCCTTCGTCAGGTGATTTAGAGGCTTTGGACCAGAATTCTCATTTAGAACAATGGCAAGAAACTGAGCTGATTAACTAGCTTGGTATCTGGAAAACTGCTTCGTTTGGGGAAAAGAGATGTCATGAAGAAGTAACATCCTGCAGTCTGCTCTGCTAACTTCATGGGAGAAGGTAGAGAGAATCTTGATCTTTTGTACCAGACCTTTATCTTTGTTTTTTTCGAGTTACTGATTTTGCTGTACATTATGAAGAGAGTCACCAGATTTCTTGATTAGTTGATGATTACGTCCTAGCAGCTAATAAGTAGCTCTAAGTAATCGTAATTTTTTAAGCTTTCATTTTTGTTTTATTCTTTTTGCTTGTTTGTTTTTAACAGAGGTTAAGAGGAAACTTTTAAAAGAAAATAGAGTTTTTCCAGACTGAAGCTGAGGACTTGGCAAGAAAATACAAAATGTCTCCTGAATCAAAAAAAC
Source organism: Mycteria americana (assembly GCF_035582795.1). Classification (NCBI taxonomy): domain Eukaryota; kingdom Metazoa; phylum Chordata; class Aves; order Ciconiiformes; family Ciconiidae; genus Mycteria; species Mycteria americana. The sequence goes on along the minus strand of NC_134380.1, from coordinate 5,636,823 downwards.
TTTTCAACATAATTATTTTGGGAGTCTCATTTATGTTTATATTCACTGCTTTCCAAACATGTGGAAATATTGCGGTAGGTGTGAATTTCAAAACATGCCACATTTCTATTGCAGTTATTCATCCTTTCTTGTCTTTCGTGTACTCTAATGTGAGAGTTGCTTTACTTGGGATTTTTTAATGTGCAAGATACCTTGACATTTTGTCTCCTTTCTTTTGGTTTAGTGTTACCTAGATTAAGTTGGTTAACTGGGTAATTAAGCAGTTTATTTCTTTAAGATATCATAGTTACGTATGTAAGTGTGCCTGATTGCTTAGAAAGTAGAAAATTAATGAATCCTATCAAATGTTTGAACTTTGAAATAGTGTCTGTTTTGTCACTTGCAATATTTAACAATTGAATTACGTTGGACCTTCCATATTTCTGATTATCCTATGTAGTCCCTTTCAAAATAATTGCGTAAGTTGTTATTATTAACCATGCCCCTAGTTTTTCCTAATCTAACATATTTTTCTGTTCTAACAAATTAGACATTGAGGGGGAGTATGAGGATAACATCTGACAAGTAGTCAGACTTCCACAATTGCTAGAACTGCCAAGTCACCTTCCATCTGAATAACCTACTGCTTTAGTATCGTGTATCTCTGCGTGCTGAAGCAAAATTTGGCATAACATAATCCAAATTTACTATTAAAAGCAGATTGTACTCTAGCTACTTCAATTTTTAGAATCCTGCTATTGACATACTTAGCCCAGATCCTCTTAACTTACTGAGTTGTTGGCATTGCTTTCAATATGAGTTATATGCCTGAAGGACAGTTTGATTTCAACATACCTCTTGAGCCTACAGGTCTTACAGCTTCTCTTTTCTTGCATGCAAGAAGAATCCTTTCTGGGTTCATATAAATGTTCTTCACTGCATTATAGAAATAACTACTTAGGATAGTTTCTGTAAAAGTCATAGTGCAGCGTGATACTGTACGTGAGTGCGTAAGTACAGCCCAATGATCTTAGAAGTTCTGAAATGAACTCACAGCACCTCACTGAATTGGACCTAGTGATCATGCAATCATGTAATTTATTGTCATTAAAGTCATTACAAGTGCCTTTCAATCAGATCTGTCCGCTGGTCCAACTAATTATGTGGTCTCATGATCACTAAAGCTGATTCAAGGGGAAAAAAAAAAGGAACAAGGAAATAACGGGAAACCAAAAAGAACAGAAACTCTTATCAGAAGCTCACAGTTAGGTCAAATTAAGAGTATTTTGAAACTTCTCCTTCTTTCTCTGCTTTTTATATTAAGATAGTCATACATATCTACCTAAGAGAGGTGTTTTGTAAAACAAAAGTTTTATGAAATATTTTAAGGTGTCTGATGAAATAATGATATAATCCTAAAGTGCTAATTACTGCTTCAAACATAGATGTTTCCCTGCCAAATATCTCCTGCACCTTCATTGTGGAGGTGTTGTGAGTTGTAATTAACACTGTAAATTATTTTAAGTACTTTGTAGACTCTATTAATGATTAATTCTAACATTTAATACTGACTTCAAACTGATGCAAGTGTTCTCAAACTACAAGATATGTTCTTACGTATTACAACATATGATTTTCTCCTCACAGCAAACTGTTATCACGAATTTAAACAACACGGATTTTCATGGCAGTGGCTACACAAGGTAATTTACACAAATCTTATTTCTGTGCTCCTTGCAGGGTGAAGCTAGTTATAATTTCATCTGGTAGAGATATACTCTCAAGAGATCGTAGTGTTCTGCTGACTTCACAATTTAATAACATACTTAAAGCAACGCAGGCTTCTCACATTCACTCTAGTTGTACTCTGAATTATTTCTAGTTGAACTACATATCTGTTTTGCATGTTTTGTCTGTAGGGAGAAAAAACACCATACGGTCATCACATTCTCAGCATTTTATCTTAGGAGATGAAGAATGTGGAAGTTATAAAATAAATAAAACTGCTAACTAAGGCCTTGGTTCTTTGCCCTTGTACACTTCTGTGTGTTTGTGTAGGATAGGTAGTGTGGATCAACTTCCAGGAAATACTGTAACATAAATGTGAAAGGAGCAGTCAGAAAGACGAGAAGCAAAGCCACGAAAAGCCATTCTGTTTGTTTATTGCACTGGCATAGCCAAACTCACCAAGCATGATCAGCGACCCATTGTAAGCCAAATTAAGCTGTCATATAGGAAAACCTCGTTGCTGCTTTGAAGGGTTTACTGTCTTAATTTAAACTAAAAATGCAACTGGCACAAAATGTATCTATAAAATTTCTGTGGTGTATTTGGCAGAAAATGAAAACCTCACTGATAGATGAATGAGGCTCTGGAACATTCTCCTCTGGAAGTACTGGGCACAAAATACAATAACTATTGTTAAGGCACAGTTTGACAAATGCATGTTGTAAATTACAAGACGTGCTTGCCTGCAGTAGTTTGGGACTCTATTCAGCAATCCAGGAAACACCGTACACTCCTTTAGTCCTATATAGAGTGCAATGAGTGAAGGTAACAGAAGAAAGGAAAGAAATGTTTGACCATGAAAGTTATGCAGTTACTGAAGTTATGTATGTACTTATATTGATACTTTGGAATCGGCTGAACATTCTTAAATCAGTTGCGCTTTTACCCTATATTTTATTTTAAGTACTTAATCATCTTTGGTGTTTATTTATGTAGCATGTCCATTATTTATGGAGTATTCTCTGCATCAAATCTTATATCACCTTCAGTGGTTGCGATAGTAGGACCTCAACTCTCCATGGTTGTTAGTGGCATATTTTATAGGTAAGTATTAATTTTGAATTTTTTTCTGCTTCCTTTGAAATCTCTCTTTCATTTTTTCACACCTAAGGCTACCATGCCATACATGAAATTGTACTGGCTAAGGAAGGGAACTGTCTGTATCAGTAGACGTGTAACTGCAGAGCACTTCAGCCTACCGGAAACAGAGTGTATTTTTTCCACAGCATTTCCAGACTTTGCTGACTGTGGAGTTCAGTTTGTGGTCTCAGGTTAATGACTATATAAAAAAAAATTCTACATGCTTAGTGGAGCAAAAAGATTATCTTTTTTCACATAGAACCTGAACTATTTTCCAACTTAAGAGAGAGTAGCTGATTTAGAATAAGCTAAGTGAGATATATGATTGTTAAACTTAGTCCACTTTAAGTCTATATTCAATAAACTGATCTGTTCTGTTCTAGCTTATACATTGCAGTTTTTATCCAACCTGCAACATGGGCTTTCTACACTGCTTCTGTTTTTATTGGCATTGCAGCTGCTGGTAAGCATTATTCTTACCCTGCTTACTATTCTTTGCTACATTTGAATCTACCTCCTAAAATATTTTTGTTTCCTGAGCAATATATTCTGTATATTTCAGTACTCTGGACGGCACAGGGAAATTGCTTGACTGTAAATTCTGATGAAAACACCATTGGAAGGAACAGTGGAATATTTTGGGCACTCTTACAGTCCAGGTAAGCTTTATTTGTTATCTTTTTTTTTTGTTGTGTACACAGTCTACTTCTTACATTTTTTGTTAAGTGGGAGACTGCATCTAAAAATACTCCACTGGTACCTTGCAGTCAGTGAAGTGGGAGGGAAGGCTGGAAGGAACATTGCTATTGCTATTGTGCATTATAGAACAATGAATGAAAGTTACATGTCGCAAGTCTCTGCTCTCCACATGCTAAAAAGATACATTTGTGTTAGGGGAGCATTTAGACATGTGTAACAGAAATCTTGTTGATTGTGGAGGGCTGTGCTAATTTGTGTCAGGATCCTGAGTGCACTAATAAGCCCTAATGGTCCCGAACAACCTCACCTGGGACCTCTACCACACCCTTCCCATCTGCCCATGGGCCCAGGCACCCCATTTAAACTCAGCCCTGGGTGTTCAGTTCCTCTGGAGCTGCATTGGAGGAGTACTGGTTTCTAGCTCAGCTACAGCTGTGCCTATGCCTGGGTATGGGTCCTGGTGGTCTAGACCCCAGTCCACAGACTGACTTTCTATCTTGGCTTTGTTCTGCTTTGGACCTGCTTGGCAATCACCGGGCCTGACTCTGGCCTGTGGACTGACTTCCTGGCTTGACCTCAGACCTGCCTCATTGACACAAACTTGTGTGATTGTCTGGACTCTTGGTTTAACCTGCCTATAATCTTTGGGTCTGCCCTGCTTGCCTTGCTTGAGTACTGTGGGACTGGGCTCTAGCTGATGAGGCACCTTCTCTGCTGGATGTGTTATCCCCCTTGACTCTTAGCCCTCCTTCCCCAAGGGAGCAGCTGGACCTTGCTGCTCACTGACAAGTTGAAGTGAAGATACTAAAATTGGACCTGGCAGTCAGAAGTCAGAAAATAGATCTGTTGTTGTTAGTTCTCTGATATTACGCTTCAAGTATTGCATCAACTAAAAAAGTCAACAAAAGGCTCAGGATCAAGAAAGGTACTGAGAACATGGTAGTGGACGCTGTGTTGCTGCCGCTGAGTATTTTGTGCAGATATGGTTTATGCCTCTCAGGGGAGTGTAATGTAGTTAGGGCATAGGTAAAAATAACAAAATGTGCAAGAAGATAGAGCTGCTGACTTGGAGAGACTAAAAAAGCTGGGACTCTTTCCTTTGGAGAAAAAGCATCTGAGGAGGGTTATACTGATGGGTTATTAAAACACGAAGGCAGCAGGTGAGTTGAGTGTATAGCTGTTGCTCACTAAATGCTGCTGTACTAGAACTGAAGTCGCTTGGTGAAACTAGAAGAGGGTTTGTTTGAAACGGATAAAGTGCTTCTTTACACAATGGGTGATTAATCTTTTGGAGCTTGCTGCCACAGGAGGGTGTGGAGTTGGACAGTGTTGGCAAGATCAAAAAGGGATCAAACGAATTCATTGGCAACAGGTCCACAAATGGTTTCTGAAGAGAGATACCTTTTACCACCCCTAATATAGTAGTTCTGGGTATTGGGAGATAATGAGGGGAATGAATCACAGAAGGTGTTTAGGCTGGTGGGCCTGCACTAGATGGCATTGCTAATGCTGTTGTGGGGACAGAATACTGGATTAGGAGAACATCAGTCTGAACCACTGGCATACTTCCTGTGTTCTTTAAGTTTCAGGTTCCAGAATTAACATATCAGTATGTTGTCAGAGTAGCAATTTCCACAAACCCAACTAATCGTGTGTTTTACAGTGAGTAAAATGCATGGCTTTATATGTGGAAACTTGACTCTAAGGCTGTTTTGAATCACTATTTATTCAGAATTACTATATTTCAGGAAACTGTAGGTAGGAACGCAGCATTTCTCTTGAGCTCTTAACAACCAATTTAGCATTGCTGGGGCAATACTTCTCACAAGACATGTGACTCTCCTAAGGAAGTATTACAAAATCATCTCCATAAATATGTCAGCTTTCTAACCTTAACCTTCCAAAATTAGAGAGAGAGGCAACTTAGATGCAGATTTCCTCATTTATGCTACAACCTTGTGTCTTGATTGCTGAAAATGCATTATGGGGAAGAATCCTCTACTGTGTTTGAAGTTTTATATAGAGTAAGCAGTTTACATGGAGAGTGACTAGTATCTTTATTTCTTTCACAATTGCACAGCACTATTTTTTGCATAGAATAGTATTACTGTGATGCTACAACCTTAATCTTACCACAAAAAGTGCTGTTCACCTTTGTTGTCCTTTTTGTTTACAGCTTGTTTTTTGGAAACCTCTATATATACTTTGCTTGGCAAGGAAAAACTCACATATCAGGTGGGTATTGCTTGTTTATTTGGGAGGCCATCCTTTAAAATATGGTAGCATGAATAAACAGATGAAATAATGAACTGGAAAGTGGCAAGAAACTTAAACAATAGCAGACAATTTTTTTCCAATTTATTGTTAGACTATTTTTGGAGTATGTTTTTGATTCAGTGTTCCATGGCACTTATGGCCCTTGTATTACGTATGTTGTTTGCCTGCATGCAAAGCACTTTGAGTACCTTCTTTGAGGATATTGTCTATGAAATTCTTCAGAATGCTAGTTTAGAATAAGGTTTTCCACAATAGCTACTCTGGGATTTTTCCCTGTGCAGACACGCTTATGCCAAAATACACATATTTTGGGGAAAAGGTATTCTGGAATGGCTATAAGTTTACTATACACACTATCCTGTTCCAAAGTAAGTTCCTGGTGTAGACTGTTCTTCCAAATCAGATTGGAGACTGATTAACCTATGAAATAAAGGAAAAGAAAGGAAAACCATCCCAGTTGACTTCATGGTTGCACTAATCATTGTGCTGGCATAAAGCAGCAGCAAGACAGAGGTTGAGATGTGCAGCTGGACTGAGAGTGGGCTGCTGCTGCTTAAACTGGCAGCATTGCTGGAAGAGTGTTTAAAGAACTCGGTCTTCCTTTCTTGGCATAGTTTATGAAGACTAACTTCCTAACGGGATTGTAATTAATAGTAGTTTTTTTCATTTGACATCATGCTAGTCTGGTAAAGAGCAGGAGAGAGAACAGTAAACTTAATATTCTTAAGAAGTTAGATAGTGGTTGAGACTCATTGGTTTTAAAGCAGAGACTTAAGTAGGCAAGGTAGGGGGGGTTATTGGCTAAGAAAATGGCAATGGTGAAAACAGAGCAAAATGTAAGATTTTAATTACAAACCCCGAGTACTGCTGGAAAACCAACATTTTGTAAATAAATAGGGTCGATTGTCCTGTTCTATAATGACTGTGAGAGTTTTCTTTATTGTAGTGTTAAAGTAAAATATTTACTAGAATGGTCAATTCTTTTAACACTTAAAAGATGAGGATACTTCTGCTGTAGTCAATCATGAATAAGATGTTGATTTTTAAATGATAATTATCAAGCTTTGGAAGTACTGCCCTGTTGAGATGAATAGTCCACTTCATGTGTCTGCTAGATCCATCTTTTCAGGTTCCTCACAGTCATGGGCTTGGTAGTGCAGAACAGGTTAATTTTTAAAGGTCAGCTCCCACGTTCCCTCATCTTTAACACAAAAGTTTAAATGTTATTGAAAATATTGGAGACACTTTGGATCTGGTGGGCCTGAAATTCTGTGCATTCCAAATCTCGTTGCTCTTTCTAACCCCAGAACAGAGCGATTATCTATGAGGGAGTTCTGCTATTACATTTCCCCCCATCTTTAAACGTCTTGAGACTTCTCTTTATTAAAAAATGTTGGTATCAGAAGGTCTGATGGTGTTTAAAAATCAATTCCTCCTTCCTTTTATTACCTAAATGAAAATTTTACATGCATTTCAAGGTGAAGCACATATTCTCTTTTTGATCTGTAATCATACATGTTATTTTTAATTGATGTAGAACAATTTTATGTTTCCCTTTAAGCTAAAAGGGGTAGTAAATACAAATGTAGGCAATGTCTTCAGAATCATACACTAGTTCAATCACAACTATTAGCTGTTTCTTGGGCGCTTTTTTTTCTGCCTAATATTTGTAAATGGGAATGACTTCTGTATTACAGACTTTCCCGTGCCAAACAAGTTGGTTAGTGCAGCAGAGCTCCTGCACAGGGCAGCAATTACCTTCCTTCAGTGGTGTGCTGTGTCAGTTAGGTTTCAGTGGTTTTAAGGCCTTCGTAGTTTCCAAGCCTACCAGTTTATGACGTTACAGTGCTAATATTTTTGATGCTGGTAAAGAGCTTTTTTTTTTTTGAAATCTGAAGGGTTTTGGGTTACTGTGCTGTGTCCACTCTGAATTCTGTAAATCTTGAGAGATGTACTTTCTTCTACTAATAATTTATGCACTTCCTTTGTTAATTGGCTCCTCCTTGGTCATAGCCTTTGCATGGCAGAAAATGTGAGTGACACTCTTTAATATGCTGATATTTTATTAGCATCATAAAACTGAGACAGGAATTTGCCAGCAGCTGGGTACCTTTTGCTCCATGTGGAAGGTAAGTTAGAAAATTAGTATGCATTTTAAACACTGTTACGTAGTATGTTTATATTAGTTCTTTGAAGGTAGTTGAATTGGTTTCAATTGCTTTTGCACATCTAGTTATGACTCTTTGTTTTTCCACAGAGAGCGATCGCAGAACTGTCTTCATTGCTCTGACTGTTATCAGTCTTGTGGGCACAGTTCTGTTCTTTCTGATTAGGAAACAAGAGGACACAAAAGCTCCAGGGGAGGAAGATTCTGCTAATGAAATCCTGGGGGACAGCTTGTAAGTGCTTATGGCAATAACATGTTGTCACATATACTCATTTGTGCTCCTACTCCTCAATGGAACATCACGCATTCACTTTCCCCTCTACACTGGAAACATGAATGTTATGAACAACCTGTAGAATTTACAGATTTAACAGAAAAGTGTCTGTACTTTAACAAGTGCATATTACATACTTTCAGGGGTGGAGTGCAGTACTGCACATTAAGTTTTCCCATTAATAAGTAAGTGTCTTTGGAAAAATACCTTTTACCTCTTTTCTCCACTGATTATTATTAAACACGTATCTGCCTTTCATAGTCTGTCTTGCCCTCATCAGCCCAGTTTAAAGGCTGGAATAAGCAGAAATTACTCCCTTTTTATAGGTTATCTTTCACATACTGAAACATGTTTTTCATATGTTGTCTAAATATACATATGCCACCCTGATAAATTTATTGGACATGCATAGGTACACAGATAGATAGATTCAGTACAGTTTTGCCTGAGGCATTAGTTTAAATATTTTTGCTTTATTAAAAGAACAATGAAAATGTTAGAAAAATGTCAGTAAGTATGCCAGTGAAAAAATGTTCATAGCTAAAAATGCTCAGAAGAAAGATTATGTTAAGCAGGTTAATTTTTGAATGGTATTCACTAGTGCAGAAAGCAAATAAATTTTGTGGTTAGTAGTTTAGATTCTCAGAAACTTTTAATAATAGCATATTCCAGTATATAATGCTGGGCTAGAAAGTGTACAGAAAATTTGAAAAATTAAGCTGCCTTCCAGCACAGTGATACAGTGTGGTTATTCTTTTTCCATTTTGACTAAGTCATTTATTTACCCAGGTCTGCACAAAACAAAATGACGAGAGCAGTGGCAGCCTTCAGTAAGTAATGTTTCACATAAGAGTTGCTTCAAAAAATACTGATGTATCCTTTCCAGCTCTCCATGATTCTGCTGATAATGTGATCATGTACAAATCACTTAGAACAAAAATTTGTGAACAAATAAGGTTTTAAGAATACATTCCAGTTATGTATTCATATATACTTCGAATGTAGACCTTCAGGGATGGCTGCTTGGAAAAATGGCTGCCAGATGGCAATGGTTTTCAGACTAGAGATGACGGGTCCCATAGGGACACAGGACTGATGAGTTTTGAGCCCGATAGGAATTCAGTTGTCTGTGTGAGCATTTGCAATTTTGAGCCTAGCCAAAATGGGGTTTGCAACTGGAAAAGCTTGGGAACCACTGAACTAATGTGTGGGCAAATTACTGTTGATGTGTGATTGGTGTGAGCTGGTGGTCTACACTTCAGAAGTGCTCCTTTCAGGTGATGATACTATACAAACAAAGCTTGACTGCAAGCAAAGAAAGTGAAGTAGACTCCATTTCAATTACATACGACTATAGTCCAGGAGAAATTTGGAGGGGTACTTCCTTGATGTAGTTTCAGATCCAAGCTACTTTACAACAGCTTCCTTCTATAGATGAGCTCAAAAAGAACAGGCCACCACTTGGGAAAACTAGTGCATGAAAGTTGGGTTTTGGGGGGTTTGGTGTTTTTTTTTTTTTTTTTTTTTTTAAGAAAAAATTCACTAAGATAACAAGGTAAAGAAGAACTTACATGTTGTTTTATTTTGTCACCAAATGATACCAGATAAAAACAACAACTTTGAACTGGTGCACCTGCAGTTTCCATTGAAGTTTGATGTGGACTTAAGTTTGTTTTGAGAACATGGGGATCTTCACTGAGAATTTATTTATCCTTTCAGGAGATAGTTGCCATGAACTGAGAGAGAGTACAAAAACACAATAAGCAGAAAATTGTCTGCTAATTGAAAACTGTGTATCCCCTCTTTAGTATTTCCCCCTTGCATTTCTTACAAGAAAGGATTTCAGATAACATTTCTTTCAAAGGGCAAGTCAGGGTTGGTTTGTTTAGCACTCTGTTTACTGTAATAAAGTCACAGTTTGCATAATTTTAACCTGTTTTTGCAAAGAGCAAAGGAAAATGTAGATTGTCTTAATAGTGTTAGCAGTTATATTAATTTCCATTATTATGTCTTTACAGAGAAATCTATAAAGCTGAGCTTCACCAAAGAGATTCTGCTTCTCAGTGTTACAACAGCCTACACAGGTACGAAGCCAGCAGAGTGTATAATCAATAGCAGTGTCAGGGCATTGTTTGGAATTTTAACCCCAGAGCAGGATTGCAATTCCATATCTCTGCAAACATTACTTGAATATTTCAATTAACTTCAATGAGTTACGACACTTCAGTGTTCTGGAAAGTATTTCTGTACAGGAGGAGGGGTGTGCCTAAATCTGCAAATACTGACAGATGTAGTAATGCTTGGTTCAGTACAGTTCTGGGTCACCCAAATTGAAGGTTAGGCAAAACTTACATAGCTAGTTTTTATGTGATTTGGCATTACGCTATCAATAGGTTGTAGATTGTTTAATGCAACTGCATTGCATTTGAATTAAAATTATTTTTGTAGAATACACTTTGTGTCCCCTCCATGGAGGTGTGGGAGTTTACTAACAGTTTTCTTCATTTTAGTCTTGATTCTATTGGGGAAAAAGTTTTAGCCATTTTCAACTATTCTTGCCACAGCAAATACTAGTGACAAAAGCTCTCTTTCTTTTTAGCAACTTTAGTTAAACCTGGTCTGCCATTGTTAGACCAAGCTATGAGTTGTAAAATTAAAAATACATTTATTTTTGCCATATACTAAAGTGATTCTTCCACAAAAATACTATAAAATATTCAAAATGTTACTGGGATCCTTTAACGGATTTTTGGGGGATTTCTTGCTCCTTATTTGGCTTCAGATGTAGTTCTGTTCATGATGAAATTAATTTTTAGGAAGAAGAGATGCATTTTCAGAACCTCAGCTCTGAGTCCCCATTATGAAAAAATTGTTGTTAGCTCTTGCAGGTTAAAAGAAAGGCTTAGATGTGAACAAACTATAAAGAGCACCATAACATCTGCCAAAGATTGCAGTCAGCTTCTAGTAGAGAAACAGCAATAGTAGCTATGAAGTCAGCCTACACCAGCCACTAATCTGAGTTGCAAGTTACTTCACAGCATCTCCAGTGTTGTGTTAACCCAGATTAACTAACTTTAATTCCTCTTAGATGTTTAGTGCAATGGGAATGTGAAGCAAGATAACAAGGGAAGGGAGTCAGTCAGGTTTTGCTTGATTAATCTGCAATTTGGTCTTAAGGGTAGCCAAAAAAAAATCAGTCCAGCTTGGAAAAAATAGCTGCTGCCATCTGGTGGCTCTTGGCCACTATTGCCACTTTATGTAGGAAAATACAAAATCCAATAAGGCCAAGAGAAGCTTTTATTTCCAAAATTAATGGTCGGATTGTTAAGACTAGTCAAAGTTCATCCCTTTTTGAGGGGTACACACAGTTCATATACCACGTTAGGTAGCCTGCTACTGGTAGACCAGGATATGGTGTACCCTATTTTTGCAATAGCAAAAGACAAAGGAGGTGAATGAGAAACAGTTCTATTTTTGAACTGTTTTTCTTTGTTTAAGCATAACACTTTGTATTGTTTTACATATACTTTTTATTAAGAAACTGATATTTTTACACTGGTTGCTTATAGTCATGCTAGTTGGACTCAGCCATGTTACCTTTCCTCACATTAATGGCAATAGAAAGAAAGAAGCGTTTTAAACAAATAGCAGGTGTTCTTTCTCCGTTTTAGTTCATTATGTATGTATAGAAAGGTAGCAGTCCATTTTAGGAATCTTAGCTCCTTATTGGTATTTGGGGATGCAGAGACTTTCTTAGGAATGCCATAACTTGGGGGGGAGGGGGAAATCTTACACTGAAATTGTGCTTTATTTCTTCAGTTACTTTAAGTGTTATTTCACATGGCACTGTTCATTTGGATGAAATTCCAAAGTTCTTGAAAAGTAGAAATATAAACTATAGGTAGAGATTGTGTCAACAGAAGCAGTACTGAACCTGACTGCATGTGACACTAATTACTGACACTGTTTCTTCTAATAGAGTTTTTGTAAACTGGCATAGGAGAATAACATAATTATATAATTTAAAATTCCCTGTTTGCTTCTACTACGCATACCTCATTTAAATATATGTGAAAGATACTTTAGGGAAAAACAGCCTTTAGACATAAAGAATTTTTTCATAACTTTCATAATAGTTCATCTGTTAATTTTGTTTGGTTTCCTTCAAAGGCTTGGAATTAACATTCTTTTCTGGAGTATATGGAACATGTATTGGTGCTGTGAATAGGTTTGGCGGTGAAGAGAAAAGCCTTATTGGTCTCTCTGGTATTTTTATTGGTGTTGGGGAAATTCTAGGTGAGTCTAAATTCACTACCTTATAGACAAAAAAGATTAAGATGTAGTTACTCAGAATGTTTTTTTGTGTTTAACTGAATAGTGTCTTTCAAGCTTCCAGCAATGATTATGTAAATAGAAAATGAAATATTAGAAATAAAATTGTCAACATTGTTCCTTATTGCACTGTGAATTATACATTACACCATGTAAAGTGAATGCGGACTAGGATGTGAAATACTGATGGCTATAAATCCTAAGATTTTGCATTCTTTTTGGGTTAGTGCAAAGGAATACATAAGACTTAGAATGAGAGAAACACTAAGCTACAATGTTATTAGGGAATTTTCAGCATTTTGATATTCTGTTTTTAAATAGTATTCTGTTTATTTTTATTATTTCTTAAGTGATGTTGTGACTATTTTAAATTTATTTAAAAAATTATTACACTAAAGATTTTTTTCTTTAAAAACATTACCTTGTGTTATATGAGATCTGATATTTGAATAAAATTGAATACGGGCAATGTTCATTAAGTTTAAGCAAAAAAAAAAACCCTTAAGTACTGCAGTGTTTTAAAAAAAAAACCCAAACAACCCAACAAACAAAAAACCACTGTCTTTGTTCACTGGAAACTTGGATCCATAGAGAGATGCACGTTTTTGCAATTAAGAGCTAAGCACAAGGCCATCCATTTTCACTTAGTACTGTTGCAATACTGGAGGAAACAGTGGCTGCTGGAAAAATACTTGCAAAAAGGTTAAGTGTCTTCATTGGCAATCATCTGATAAATCTCCTGCCTGCATTTCCCAGACATCTGTAGCAACCCAAAGGTTATGTCATCTAGCAAATGGGGGTGGCAGATCTGGCAAACCTCTTGGGACTGTTTTCATGTCTGTCAATCTCAGTTATCCAATATGGGGAAGTTTATAATCTAAGTTTTCAGCTTTTTTTGTTTTTTAGCACTTTAAGTTTGTTTCTGCTCTTTACATCTTCAGTTCTGATTTAATAATCCAATGTTTTCGACTTGTGCAGGTGGAGGAGTCTTCGGTTTACTGAGCAAGAATAATCGCTTTGGCAGGAACCCTGTTGTGATGCTAGGCATCGTTGTCCATTTCATAGCCTTTTATTTAATTTTTTTCAACATGCCAAATGATGCCCCTATTGCTTCTATGGAAGGAACGGATGATGTTGCTTATATGATTCCAAGGTATATAAACTTTTTCCTTTGGCTGGTATTATTCAAGAGGTATCTAAACAGCTTGTTCCTCCAATAGAAAACTCCTTGAAGCTGCTTTTCTGTGTAGTGACTAACTCCATAGAAAAGGCTTTCAGGAATTCTCTTTTTATTGTGTGCACCCAATTTAGGAATTTAAATGGCATAAGAATAAAAAGCACGAGGATGTTTGGTAGCAATTCTGTCACTTGAACTGACATTCCTGACATCTAGTACAATAGTGAGAACTAGGTGTCAGGAATTCAGTTTATTTTAAAGCAGTGTTGGGCTCAGTTTTACTACAGCAGGGAGCACCAGCCTTGCACTGGTTTCCAAAGTTTTTGAATGCTCATTGTCAAAGTCCACTTGATCTAACTGGAGCCATGCTATGCCTGTCTCTTATACCACTCAGTGTTAGGGGAAGAATATAGGGAGCTTTCTTATCTCATCATTGCAACCTTCTTTTGGGGTGTATTTTTGCCAATTTGTGTGAAAATACGGTGTTGTCAGTTTGTGCAGATGCAGCTTCTAACTTGCAATTATAAGCATTTGTGCCTGTGCAGGTGACTTCTTTATTTAACTGGCGTATTTTTCTGCAAAATGACTTGGTATTTCTCTAATATTCTTGCAGTTTTTATGAACTCACCATGTGCGTCTCACTTTTAATCACTGTCTTGCGGGCTTTGTGGCTCCAAGCATCAAAATTGGTTCTTTTAGCAGTTCTAACTTGGTGCAGAATTGACTGCAGGTAACAGTAACAGAAGTCTTAGCATTCAAGAAACTAAAATCTGATGAAACTAATATTTTTGCCAAGCCAGGCATTCCCAGTTCTTTTCCACTGAAATTTAAAGTTTGATAACTTTCTTCCATTCTCAGTTTCCAAGTAAGTCTGCCAGAAATAGTTTATAGATGTGTAAGCTGTTTGAATGAATGGCTTTTAAATTTGATTCACTTTCTCCTTCAGCAAAGAGGTGGCCATATTCTGCAGCTTTCTGTTGGGCCTGGGGGACAGCTGCTTTAACACCCAGCTCCTCAGTATTTTAGGATTCCTGTATTCAGAAGACAGTGCTCCTGCCTTTGCCATCTTTAAGTTTGTTCAGGTATTACATAACACAGCCTTTTTGAAAGTACAACTGTTGGAATGTTACTGAAATACTGGGCTGGGTCTTTTAATGAGCTGAGAATAATTATGTTGTTTCTGCAAAGGATTTCGACCTTTTTTCCTTCACAGGGGAATAAAGTTTTTAGGTAGGAGTAGCTTGATTGTTTAGCTTGGTGTGATTATATAATCAAACTGCTATTACTTACAAGTTTTGAGGGAAGTTAGAAGTGTTGGGAACTGTAGTTTAAAGTCAAAAAGGCTAGTACAGTTAACCAGACTTGGGTTTTATTTAAATAATAATTTACTGAATTTATTTACTCAAAGAAGTCCTTGACCGGGGGGGGGGTGAGTTAAAAGGAAATGAGTTGTTGAAATAGTGGTTGAAGGGTTTGTGGATGTTGTACCACGTCACTGGGAGTTACCAGGTGGGTACGTAGACAAAAGAAGAATTAAGTTATGTTGTTTATCTGTTCTTAAGTTGTCAGAATGCCAAAATAAATGCAGCTATGCTAGCTGGAGACTCAGATGAAAAGTCTTCATACAATATGAATGCACTGCTGCATTTTGGATAGATCACTCACAGGCATTAATCTTGTTTGGTACTGAACTTCCCAGGTTAACATCTGTGTTGATCAGAGGTATTGGTAGAAAAATGGTGGTGCAAAACATTGAAAATGTTCATGCACGGTCACCCCAATAGCAAGCTAGTGCTGGGAGCAGAGGTCAGAGAGTGTCTAGTTTAAAAGATGACAGCTGCTTGCTTCAAAAAGAATTTTTTTTTCCTCTTGTGCACTGCTCCATTTTTATGTCATTCTCGGTGATAGGTAAGAATTTGAGATAGACGTGGAATATAAAGATTCTTTGTATGAGCTCTAATGAAAATTTTACCCTTAGAAAGGATAGATTGCAAGTAAACAACGCTGCTTGTCAAAGCCTCCAGCTATTTTGATATAGAATAGTTTTTGAAGCTGTAAAACTGGGAATAGTTTTCTGGATTTTGCCTTAAATCCTTGGCAGTGTCGTTTCTAGACAAACTGTTTTCAAATACCAGAGAACTGCACTTGCAATGCTACAGACGCTTTTGAGTTTTGTGTTCACTTTCTGCAGTGAACACTATTTAAATAACAAGTAAAAACTGCATCTGTTGTATATCATATCAAGACATATGTTGGGCTATAATGAAGTTTTAAGATTATATATCTTCTACAGAAGCATACTACTGAGAGTTGCATATTAAACTGTGTATGTCAGTTTAATAAACCTTGTATAGTAATATTAGCCTGGATGTCTCCACTGATAATCTTTTTACGTTGTGGTTTTTTTTTTCCTCTCAGTCCATCTGTGCTGCGGTTGCATATTTCTACAGCAACTACTTCCTTCTGCAGTGGCAACTCCTGATCATGGTGGTTGTGGGCTTCTTTGGAACGATTACCTTCTTTACAGTGGAGTGGGAAGCAGCAGCAGCTCTTGTTGCTCGTGGCTCGGACTACAGCAGCATTTGATCTAGATACCATGCCTAGTCCAACATAAGGAAAACCCCAGGCACGTTTGTTGTGAAGTGGTGCGAGAAGGTGAAAAGATAAAGTTGCTGCAGAGGTTAAGAAGGAGGAAACTACTACTAAATCACCATCGGTCTAACTGAATGTGAAACATGGGAGAAAAAAATGCCAAATTTGAAAGGCTTTTTTCTTGCATTAATCAACTGAGTGTGGTATGCATGTTCTTAAAAATCCTGTATTAGAAATGGAAGGAAATAAGAGATCTATGTATAGAACAATTCTGTTCTGAGACGTACCTTTCGGAATGTAATTGCCTAATTTCACTCTACCATGCACTACAGAATTACAGTTTTGTTTTTTCCCCTTAAATTATTTTTCCTATATGCTAGTTCTGCAGACACTTGAATTCTTGTATTGAATGAGTGATATTTTTATAAGGTACATTGAATCTCAGAGTGTATCTGCACAACTGAGAAATCAATTTGTCATTGACTTTTTCAACAATTAGATACGTAGAAGTATTTCTGTGGGAAATGTTGCCACCTTATTATGTATCATCCAGTTCCTTGTTTCCCAACCATTTGTTTATTAATCTATTTCATGTGCTTAAATTTTATTAGATGCATGGTTTTCTTGAAGAAAGTGAATCAGGTTGTAGTATGACATGAAAGATTTTACAAGAATTTGAAGAAGTTACCCTTAGGCACCTTAAGGATGTGATCCTGAGACCTGTAAAGTGTTGATAATTGAAAACAGTCTCTTCGTTCAGCATCTCAGAATTGAACTGTGTTGGGACAGCTGCTGAAACTTTCTCAGGGTAATGCTATATGAAGGACCATAAGACATGGCTTCCGTCCCAGACTCCCAAATAGTTCTTTTGAGTTCAGTGAAACTTTCATCATAATCTGTGGTGGGAGCATTGTCTAAGATAACTTTTTAAAGGACAAATAGACTCAGAATGTGAACTGTAAGAATAATCTTGCAGTGTTTATTCTACTCCGTAGTCTAAAAATACCTGAAATGCTTGATGTAAGTTGTTTCATTCAGTATATTTTGAGAAGACTGTACTCTAATCTTTTTCTGCCAAATGTGAAAACAGGGATACTACCATAGTAACTAAGTTTTAATCCAAAACTGTTATAGATGATATAACACAGGCAGTGAATGCAACTCACCTTGATTTTATCTGTCTACATACTCTGTAGTACTTGCAGTTATGTTTCTGTCTAGCGGACAAACAAGATGCAAATGAGAACAGGTATGGAACACTGAGAACGTGTTTTTAGACACTCCATGTAGCTATTTTTAGAAAAGTACCATTTGCCAACCTTTTTTTTATGCACAGTCAGAATGTTAATGACTTCTCTTTAAAGACAAGTGGAAAAAAAAAAGTTGACTTGATATGTGTCAGTAGCTCCTGCATGTCATAACTACGTTGATGTACCCAAGGTTAAACTCAGTAAGGGAGTATGGTATCTCCTGTGACACTTCCTGTCAATTCTGCTCTCACAGGGCACGTAACACACAACTCCCATGAAGCACAGCCCTCTTCATGCACAGTAAAATAGCAGAGAGGGATTATTTTCCAGGGATATAGAAAGGGATTTTTAAATTCACTGCAGGTTTTTGCTGTGAGATCAGTAAGATGTTAATGGGAGGATGAGAAGGCACCTGAACATTTGGCAAGCAAAGAAATCTGTGAGGACAGCCACGAAAGAAAAGCCTTGTGTATTCCCAGGAGATTTAATGAATGATGTAAAAGAAAATGAGACAGAACACACATTTGAGCGAGGGGTTACCAAAGCCATTGCAATTTGTCAGACAAACTGAAAAAGCGTTCAGTATTCAATCAATATATATGATTAATGTGACTAGCAGCACTTGAATGCCTTTCTCTTATCCACTCCTGTTATCCTGTAATTTGAAGCATATTATTTTTATATACTGAGCACCATAAAAGGTAGAGATGATAGGATGCTGCCAGTGATTAGAATTCTCTTGCTGCCACACATTTGTGTTTTCTCCCAGGTACCAGAAGGGATAAAGAGCTTTTTCTAAGATAGGAAACTACTGACTTTTTGTCTCCAAACTTTTCCTGGGACCTGTTTTCCCCTACATATCAACGAGAGAAGAAAGAGTTGGAAGTTCACAAGGAATAATTTTGTCTTGCAGTATGTGTATGTGGGGGGAAATGATTCTCGGGTCTTGTGGTGATGAGTAACTTATAAATGCTTTTAAAACAGTGCCATTTAATTGTAGCTAGGTTACGGCTCTCATGAAGTTGCTTTTTAAATTGATCCCTTTTAATGATGAACTTCTGTGTTGTTCATCTGCCATATAAGAATTATATCAACTATTTTATTAGTAATTAAAGAAAATTGCTAAGTTTATGTAGTTTCAGAAAGCATTTTGAGACCAACTTTCAGGGATACTAATGAACTCTAGGACTTGTGGATTTTCAGTACCTCTGTGAATCTGGTGCTTTACTTTTTTTTTCTTTTTTTTTTCTCTGTTCTGCTTGGTCTGACTCAATATCAAGATAATGTTAGAAGGCAGTTCAGAACCATTATTGGGTCATTAAAGTGAAGTATTATTGCTCTGTGACAAACTTTACAAGAAATCATTAAATTCTCAAAACTGCATCATGGATAGCCAATTATTTTTTACTATTAACTATATAAGTATTGCTTTTGACATTTGATCTTAAGAGACAGTTCTCAGTTATTCAAGCCCATGATGACATGTGATTGCTTTTCACTTATTCATGTTTCTTTGATTTGTCAGGAGTTGAAAAATCCACCCAGCTGTACACAATTGTTCGGTCAAAATTTTTGGTATAGCAATAGAAAGAATAGTAATGCTGACATCCATTTATGAATCCATCTCTTATCTTTTTATCAACATTTACCAGCCCTGAGACTGCACGCCATTCATTTCACCTCCCTGGCCTTTGAACAATTTCATATTAATCTGAATTGGGAGCTTACTGTTAAATTAAGTGGGATTTGAAAAAAGGCTTTTGCTGTATTTGTGATATTGTGGGTTTGTTTTATATTAGGGATTTTATCTTTATAAGCAAAATTATACATTAAGTTGCTTGGGTTTATTGAAAAAGAAGTCTTTCTTTCATTTGTGTTTTTTCTTTTTCCTCTTCTTATCCTTTTAGGTTGTTACTAAGGTTTAATATCTTGACATATCACATCCCCAAGTGTTTCAAACAAATGCTAAAGAGGAAATGAAAACTGATATTCTTGACATTTGAGTGCCAAAGAAGCTGCTACGAATTAGTCTAATGCATATCATATAAGCATATCGATATTTTTGTCTTGCCAGTTGGTTTTCATCTTGATATATTAATGTAGGGAAAGAGAAAATTTCTACAACTGTAGACCTCATTCATAATTAAGTGATGTACTTTTACTTTTGTGGCGTTAATTTTATGAGGTACAATCTATGTTAGCAAGTTGAGATAAGGAAGAGAACCATTTATAAAATGTTCTTTATAAATAATTCTAATGATAAATTTCTGCAGATATAGCTAAACTCATAAGGGATATTAAAAAAGTAAAAACAAACAAAAAGAAAAACTACACTGTAACCTTTACCGAGGTCCTTATCTTAGCAGAAACCCTCCTGTGGTACAGTTATTAAAAACCAGAAGTCTTCTGCTGGTATAGTTCTTTCAGTTTTTGTGACCATTTTAAACTATACTGCAAAGAGAGCTTCCTGGTCAATTTGCTGGTATAACTTCATGGAAAAATAATTTAAGTGTAGAAAACCATAAATTTGGGACAATGTGTCAGTTAACCAGACTGGGAAAGCTCCATTTGACTGACTTGGAACTCCCCAAGTTTACTTCAGCTGGGGAATGTGGTTCCCTGGACACCAGCCTGAGTGAGTGCAGTAATTAATGGTACAGAGGTTGCCTAGCAGCTTGCTGCTGTTTGAAGAGTAGGCGTGTATGAAGAGAACCTCAAAGATTGCTTCCTAGGGCAATGATTAATTGTTTGCTGTCAGTATAAATAGGAACCACTATGTTCAGCATCATGCTGGTAGACACAACACTCCACTTTGACTCGAATTCTGCAAGTATTGTTAGTTAAGACAGGATCTTACAATCATGACTGCTAATTTTTCTAGCGACATGCGTTTTCAAAGACTATCTACACCACTATTTTCTTTGGAAGTCGTGTGGCCCCACTTAATGCTAATTGGATGGCAGCAGTTGTTAATACCCTGTTTTCCTTGTTCCCTGGTAGGTCTTCTAACATGCTGGCAGAAATATTAAAAAATGGGAGAACTTAAAGATGGCGATGACATTGAGAAGTTAGCTGCTTAACAAGGTACTTGCCATTCTGATATGACCACTCTGGTTCAGAAACAAGGTTGAGACTCTGTTCTAGTTTTCATGGATAAATTCAGAATGATGCTTTGATAAGTTTAACTTCAGAGATTGTGTTAGTACCACAGAGAAGCACTAATGAGAGAGCGGAAAAAACATCCCTAAAGTGCAATAGAGAGCAAATCTGGAACCGAGACTAATTCTCAGCGGGCACGTGACGGGGGTGCTTTGTTCAGTTGAGTTTGGGCACTTAGCTGCTGCTGGCATTGACTCAATTTCTATTTTGACTCATACTTTCTCTGCTATCTTAGTTATTTCAGCTGTTGACATGTCTTCCTCCAAGCTATCCTTTCTCTTTTGTTTACATTTTGACACTGTGCCGAAGTCTAATTTAAAAGCTTGAAACTTTTTTACTTTAATAAAAGGTGTCTTTGGGTTAGAAGTGGTGATAATTGAGAACAGGCTCACGCAATGATTATCCTAATGAAAATGCGGATTTCAAGTGAGTGTACCCAACTCTTTACTGTATTTCTTTTCATGATCACAATCATGCAAATAAAAGTGAATCACAGACAATGTTTTTGTTAATACGCTTGTTAAGTTCTCAGAATTGCTCTTGTCACTGTTTTAAAGAGTCATGCCAGGGGCTTTGGAAAAGGGAGACAGTCTTAACTGATGGATCTCGGAAGTGCTTGTGCCACCTGTAAGGGCCTGCTTAGGAAAATGAAAATGTTTTGTGTAGTAGCACTTTTGAACCACTTAATTCTAGTCATGGTGTAGACTAGCGAAATGTCTTGGGGAAGTCAGGGTGGCTGCTTCAGTCCTAGCCCAGTTTCTTTCCCTGTCCTGTTTGAGAGCCCATCTTAAGAAAACCGACCCTATTGTTGAGAAGAGAATGTGTCTAATGTGGTTGGTTTGTTTGGTTTGTGGGTTCTTCCAGTATCCTTTCCCATGACTTTGGATATTTTTCTCCTTGCTCAAGTGTTGTATGTCTGAAAGACTGCGCAAAATTCATCAGAATTGTGGAATATTTGGGTCCTGTTTATCTAAAATTAAGTGTGGATGTGGAGGGCTATTGTCCACTCAGAAACTGTGTGGCTAAAAGGCATGATTCAGTCCTGGCTTCATACTGCGAGTCAAGGGCGTGGAGGGAGCAGCAGGGAACAGCTTTGCTGGCTGTCGTTTGGCTGGATTGTACGTGAAATAATACGATTGCAGAGATGAAGATATCGAGGGAAGGTAACAAGTGCCTCATGCAAGGAGGCCAGTACAGACAAATTTTGCCTGCTGCATTTTTCCCTCGAGAATCAGTAATTTGCGGATTTGTCAAAATCCACTGTGGTTCCACTAGTGTGATCTTTGGATGGTCTTGGTATTCTGATTTCTGAGAGAAAGAATCTGTATTCAATAGCCAACTATAAAGTCCTTTATGTGAACAAATAGAAAAGAACCTCGCAGGTTAGCTTTTGCTGTGCACAGCCCTTTGAATCTTTGGATAAAAGGACATTTAGGAGTTTGCACTTCAAAGTTAGATCATGAAGGAGGAAAAAAATAGAGGGTTTGTGTCTTAAAAAAAAAATCCTTCATTCTGTCATATTAAAGGAAAATTGCTATTTGTTAAGGTCACTTAGTGAAATTAGCTTCAATTAAGCATCCTTGTTAAATGCAGTGGTGACTGCTTATTGTCAGAGCCACTCATCTTGTGGTAATGCCTGACCTGCAGAGTTTGTTATGATTATTAATCTTTGTCAAAACAAAACAACCCCCCCCCAACCAATTACACAGATAATAACCTGTTTAAAAGAGCCTGACCACCATACATCCTTATTTGTTTCGTGCTCACAAAAGTATAACTGCGGTACAGAGCATTTGTTTAACAGCTCCAGTGCTGAATGATTGTGCTAAGGAAGTAAAGTATTTCCTCTGTAGCAATACAACAGTGAGGATGCTCAGGGCTGCGTGCTGTGCTCCTTTGCCATGGGACTGTTTGGTGCTAAAAGCAGGGGGCAGTGGAAAGAATGGCAAGCTGCCAGAGTGCCTCTGTCCCGGCCAAGCAGCATGATTGATGGAGGATAGCAGTGAGTGCTCAGCCTTTTCCCTTGCTGAAATTTCTCCAAATGCTCATCTAAAATTTGCAGACTTAAATTTCTAAATTACCTTTTTTCCCATTATACATATTCCTATAAAATATCTGTATAGGGTATAAATGACCACTGTCCTGTATTCCTACGCTCGGCTTGACACAGGGTAAAGCCAACAGGTTCCTCGGCTGGTGCTTCCATTTAGGTGTTTTCCCTGTGTGTAGGTGACCCAGCCCTGCAGCACGATGAAAGTAGCTGCTCTTCCTCCCCGTGGGGCTGGGATTCCTCCTCTGCCTTCAGAGGCAGCAGGCTAATGGTGTGGGCATGAGGCTGATGCTCCGTTGGCGAGTTAGGGCACACAGCGGGGTAGACACTAGGCAGTGCTAAACTCACCAGTACAATGAGTGCTTGTGCTGTAACTGGAAGTTTTGAAGAAAATACGGCGTGAGTGAGAGCCTGAAAAGTGAGTGTTCCAGCAGTCACGTTCATATGCCATCCTTACCTCATTGCAGAGTGAAATAGAGCAGTAATCACAGGCAGATCTCCATGACATTTACGAATAATTATAATAATTATACTTCATAAGAGCTTAATTCTGCAAATTCTCAGACGTGTCGGTAGGACACGAAGTGCTGCCCTTTCGCAGTCAGTGGCAGAGGACAGTGCTCGGTGCCCCTGCGGATGTTCATCAGGATCAGCGTGGAACGGCGCTTGCCTACGCTTCGTGCTTTCATGCTAGTGCTGCTGTGATTTGATATACACATAAAAAATGACTGTAGGGGAAGGAAAGGGCATTATGCACGCTGGCTTTCATTTCATGCAGAAAGCAATTGGATTTATAAGTTTGCTAGCCAGTAAGAATATTTATGATGTTCTGCAGCAAACAAATAAACTACCAGTCCCAGGGATTGGGAGGGAGGATGCCTTGAAATGCTGCAACACTGGAAGCTTCATCTTCAAGACATGCTTCCCGGATAAGACACCTTTGCACTGAGGGAGATCCAGGCATGTTGTGTAATGCTGTTAGTTAAGGAAAGTGCCTGTCGGACTCCAGTGGAGAAGGGCCAGTGACTGTAGATAGCCCCGAGATGTTCACAGGGACTTTTATCCCCTGCGGGCTAGCTACGAGCACATTTGCACATGGCCATTTCCCTGGCTCCACAGCCTGCCTGGCCACCTGGCTGT
The DNA here is from genome assembly GCF_035582795.1 of Mycteria americana. Taxonomy (NCBI): domain Eukaryota; kingdom Metazoa; phylum Chordata; class Aves; order Ciconiiformes; family Ciconiidae; genus Mycteria; species Mycteria americana. The sequence continues at coordinate 5,612,859 of NC_134380.1, read as the reverse complement.
AACCCCCTGCTCCCCTCTGGAGCTGTGTTTGAGCTCAGTTGCTTGCTGTTGGTCCTTGTTTAAGCTACACAGTAGATGCATGTCCGTGCCTGGCCTCTTACTGTGTCGATCCTGACCAGGTCTTACTGATGTGACTTACTCAGCCTCAGCCCTGCCTCGTCTAGCGATTGCTGGCTGTGGCTAACCCTGCCTGCCATCGCTGGACCCAGTTCAGGTACTGTGGGCTTGTGCCCTTGCTGGTGATGGCACTCTCTTGGCTTGCCTTGCAGAGCTGTCACTTCTGCTGCTCCCGGGAGTTGAGTAGCTCAACCTGCCTTGATAACCACGTGTGCTTGGGGAACCCGGTGGGTCTGCTGTGGATGGATGGAGCTCTGGGTTGATGGATGCATTCCTGGGGCTGTCACAAGGCTATGGACAATCAGACCTTGTTTTTTACCTGCCATGAGCATTTTTTTTCACCAGGCAAGCGAGGTGTTGCTTGGCTTTTGTGACTGGGCTGGGGAAAGGGTTCCCAGGGCATAAGCTCGTTCTGCTTAGGCAGTTTTACACACCCCAGACCAAACTCGGGGGGGGGGGGGGGGAAGGGTCTCATTCTGCTTTTGAACACCAGCTCACCCCCCACTGTGGGTCTGGATTCACTGCAGGATCAAAGCAAAAGATTTCGGTCTGTGAGGGAGCCAAAGGCTGTAGCTACCCCTGGCCAGGTGAGGTCGGTAACAAGCCAAGTGAGATGCAGAGGTGAGTGCTTAAGCACGTAGAAGGAAAACAAGGGGAATATTTTTCACATTTAGGCAACCGGGAGTTATGAAATGATGATGTGTTGATAAATAACGATAACAAGGGATGAGCAGAGCTTAGGTTCTGATTGTCCATGAAGATGAACCTATGAGCCAGGCTTGTGCAAAGCACAGAAGGAGCTCTCCGCATCTGTCTTCCCTGGCTTTTCAACTCGCAGCATGCTGTGGTGTGGTTTGGTTTTACTCTGTGTGTGTGTGTATGTGTCACTTTATTTTGAGAGGAATGAAGGGTCATGTTGCACCATTAAAAATTAAACTTCTTTTCAGATGGTGATGAAGTCTTAAGGTGGTGGGGGCTTAGGCCGCAGAGAAAAGGAGCGGGAATACCCTGGTAAGTACCAAGCAGCTGAAGGCGCAGTTTGATGGTCAATGTCTTCATGAGAGGCTATATTTAGCAAGAATGATAATGTTCCTGGGTCACTGACTGAAACTCGCAAATGAACTTGGTTTGTCTCTGGTGGAATTAAAGGCTTAGGATATTGATAATACTTAGATGTGGAGACTGCTCAATATTTTCTACGGCAAAGTACTGCTGTGAAATACTTGATTTGTTTTTCTTCTGCTAATAAATTTCTCCCCCCAAAAAAGCTTCATGCAGGAAATAAATTTTGCAAAACGAGAGAACTTTGAAAGGGAAAGTGAAGTGGTATGCCCAAAGTGACGGGCATCCTCAGCAGTGGAGCTGGAATTAGCAGTTGGTTGCTCCCAGCTAATCCAGTTTGCAAATCCCCAGGCAGCACCGCTGTCCTGGGAGCTGCTCGGAGCTGTAAACAGCTCTTTCTCCCCCCCCTCCCAATGTAAAATACTGTCCAAAAACTTAACACAAGCCTTCCTGTCTGAGGGTTGGGAGGTGGGAAGAGTTACATCTTTATGGGATGATAATCAGAGGCAGGTTGTGAGTGCTCGAGGGACTCGCTGGTTTGTGAAGCCGTGGGAGGACCTGCAGCAGCAGAGCCTGGGGAGACACCGGCTGTCCCTGGCTGGCTCTGCTCCTCGGTTTGCTGGCATGACTGCTGATGAGAAGAGTGGGCGTTTGGCCTGAGCGGAGGAAGCTGTGCGGTTTGGGGGAGCAGAGAGAAATGCACTGTATCTGCTCTGTGTTTGGCAGTGCTGTGGGAAAACCTCTGCGGAGAAACACCTTGAAATGGGCTTCTGCATCCAGGTGCTGTGAGACAGACCTTTGGGTCTTGCTGCCTTGACAGGGGCTCTCTCAGTGCTGGCTCTGTGTGCAAGTGGTGCCTTGCCCTCTGATGTACCCCGCAGAAGGCTCAGGGCATGCCGAGTGCAAAGCAAACAGGCTGGATCTGATTTAAGAGGCGGGAGCAGAGGCAGGCAGCCCAGGGCTCTCCGACCCAGACCCCAAGAAGCCAGACTCTCCAAATCCAGGGTCTGGCTCCCCTCGGCGTAGCTGCGGAGGGTGCTCTCTGCTCGCACGGCTCCCGTCCGCCCCGACTGCTCCTGTCCTGGCCGCCCTGTGCAGAGCCTCCCCAAGGTGCCCTTTCGGATCGCTCGCTCCCACCGCCAGCAACTGGCTTTCAATTAAATCCAGCTCAGGTCAGCTCTTGACAAGCAGCCTCCCTTGTAACTCGAGGAGGTTACCAGCCAGCAGATTCTTGAAATGCATCTTAAAAAGAGAAAGGCTTGGGCTGGGAGCCAAGATAACTTTATTCCCCCCCCCCCCCCCCCCCCCCTTCCTTCTCTGTAGCAACTTTTTCTGCAGAGCTGTGGCTTGGCCGGGAGGTTGTGGGCACCGAGAGGTGATAGGGTGTGCGTAATGCTAATTAGCTGTTGTACCTGCAGCACTTCCAGCATGTAAAACCCTGATAGACCCAGTTGTCATAATTAATGACCACAGAAATAGCAGAAGGGCTCTTAGACCTTGCGCTGAGGAATTTAAGCCAATTTCTAAGTGCTAGAAACCAGGAACAGGCTTGGGCGAGGGCAGGTTGTCCCATGTGTTTGCAATAGGTTTCTTGCATCCTCCTGAAGCAGCCAGAACATGATGCTCTGTGGTTCAGGATGTGGGATACAGCTGCTCTCAAATGTGAGCTCTTCTGATGGTGTTTCTGCATTCACCTCTGTGTCAGTAATTATAATTGCCCTGCGTTAATAAGAAGGTGCTCGGTGCTGTACAGCAGAGATGGAAGATGTGTTTTTTATTTTATAATGGAGGCCTCCTAGCGTATTTTGTACGGAGCAAAAGGAAAGGAATGAAGTGATGTTGTTTGCTTTGAGGTGCTAAACATGAGCAGCCCCGTTCTCCTGTTGTCACAGGGCATAAACCAGGAATCGCTGATGGGATGGGAGAGGAGCTGGGCCCCCTGCGATGAGCAAACCGGCAACTTTAGTTGCATCAGCACCCAGGTGGAAAGGTAACTCCTTGTTCCAGCTACGAGTCAGCAGGAGCTGCCGTCCCTGCTTGAATGGCTGCGGAGGCTGCAGGTCCGGCGTTCAGGGTCAGCTCAAGGTGGGAAACCGAAGGAGGAACTGGGAGAGGTGTGGGGCTGACCTCCTCTCCACTGGGAAGGACTGGATTTGGGAGAAAATCCTCCTAGCTGTGGAGGAGAGAGGTTTGGAGAGGCAGCAGGGCAAGAGGGACGCAGGAAGGGATCGGGAGATGTGGCATTGGTGGGAAATGCATGGCCAGCTGGTAAGGGGCTGGTGGATAGGATGCTGGTCTGGATGTGCATTTGAGAATGAGGTTGATCCTGGAAACTTCCCCTGCTCTTTGTGGGGTGGCAGCTTCATCCTGTTGGTTCAGGAAGGTGATTAAGAGCCTCCGAGTATTATCCTGCAAGGATATTGTGTGGAATGGGAGGCACTTTGTGGTCTTTTTCCATTTAATGTGATTCATCAGAAGCCTGGCTGGGGTAGAGGGTTCGTGCGTGACCTCGATAGCACCTTCACCCTCTCAGTGGGACTGCAGAGGCAGCCAAGCTCGGAGCAAGGAAGCTGCAGGGTCCGTGCTGGGCCTCGGGCGCAGGAGGCGAGGTCCCACCTACCTGCCCCGCTTTGGGGTGGGGATGTGTCCCAACTACGCAGCGGGAATCGGTCCTGTCCCTGTGGCTGCTGGCTGACCGTGGGGCACGGTGCCTCTGCAGAGCTCCTGACCTCCTTTGCAAAGCACCTGCAGATAAGTGGGTGGAAATAAGCAGCTGCAAAGAGCCCGAGGGGAGTGGAGGAAGCCTCTTCTAGCTGGCTACAGCTGGCAATAAAGTTCTGAACGTGGCAGCATCTCTCCTCCCCAAAGCATCGATATTCCACCCACCAAGCTAGACCTGTAGCTGTGGTAGCCCGTGGCCGGGGTTAGCTGAGCACGCAGCACTCGTGTCGTCCCCTGCTAGGGCTGGTTTGTAGCAGCACTCGCTGGCAGAGCTTATTGCTCTGTTGGGCACGTACAGCTGCTGACCTGCATTTGGCTTCCCCCTTATCTAGCGGAGAGACAATTCCAGCCTCTGTAATTAATGAGTCTCTCCTGCCAGGGTCTTGGGTGAAGCATCAGCACAGGAAATTGGCCAGGCTAAGTGGTATCTGTGCTTGGATCCCGGCTGTAAAGGCAGACCTTAGCCAGCTGAGATGAATTGTGGCTTGGTTGCTGAATTCATTTTTCATCCTCGGGTCTGAAGGCAGACATGGGAACGGCTCCTGTGCAATCTGAGCTGCACACTTACCACGCTGCTCCTCTGCCTGGGGTCTCATCTGTTGGAAGTATCCCATGTGCAACGTGCATAAGAAGAGAAAGAATAAGGCTTGTTGGTCTGTATCCCTGGGGGTTACTTGTGCTTTGGTTTTGCAATGGCATTCGGGGACCAGACAGTCCAACACCACTCCCCAGGGAGATAAGGTTACAAGATAAGGGGTTAATTCTCGGAGAGCAAGCGGGCTGCTAAAAGGCAACAAAACTGCTCTGATCTGACCTGGGGTTTGGTTAATCTCAACAGCTCACCCTGGACGTTGGTTTCGAGATGCTGTCAGGCTCCCAGGCACAGTGACAGTGTGCACCATGGCCATCGTTTCAGAAAAAGCCAATTTATTTAGCTTGCAGTGAAGCATAAGATTAAACATGCAGCAGGCTGTTTATTGTTTAAGGAAGACTCCTGTTCCTGTACCCCCGTGCTCACTTATTGCATCCTTTTGTATGAAGCTGCGTTCTGGCCGAATCCTCACCGCTGTCGTTGGGGTCAGTTGTGAAACCCTTCTCTCGGGCTGCCTGCCGCTGTGCAGCGCAGATGTATCGCGTCGGCACCAGACAGGGACGAATAAATGACTGTTGAGTTGAATTGCCAATTCTTCGGAGCGGTGTCCATACAACCCGGGCCTAGGCTTTCCGAATGCTGTTGCAATACAAATAATTATGTTAACGTGAAATGGCACGTCCTGTTGCGCAGAGCTGTGCTGTGGGTCAGCGGGTGGTTTTGTTGGGGAAAATGAATGTGCGCTTTAGTGGAATGGGGAGTTCTGCGCTCTCACTAGCCAAGGGTTTGTAGATCAGCAGCAAGGTCCAAAAGCACGGAGAAATTGCAGCTGATGAGAACTGCTGGCAAAGAAAATTCAGAATCCATCCAAGTGGGGTGTCTGCTTTATTTTCAGCTCTTGTGTTTGCTTTGGAAGGGAGTGGGGGTAAACCGTGCTGGCTGGGACGGGACGCGCCGGGTAGCAGCCGGCAGCTCGGGAGGCGGCTCTCGGGCAGAGCAGTGGCATGGCCAGCGCTGCCTTCCCCTCCTGCCGCTGCTGCAGGAGGTGCTCTGGGACATCCTGAGGCTGGGGTGGGAGGGGGCTGGTTTTGGCCTGCTCTTTTCTCCCCAAATCGAATACTCTCCAAAATGCCGTGCACAGTCCAGCCTGGCTCGCAGCACGGGCTGCGCGTGGCTGCGCTGCTCTGCTTGAGTGCAACACCAGTACCAACAGGGCAGCCCCGTTCCCTGGCAGCAGAAAGCAGCAGTGAAGACTTGTGCCTGGAGAGAAAACAAGCAAAAACTCCCATGGTGGACTCGGGGCGATGAATGTGTGGGTTACCTCCCTGCTTTCCTCCCTCTCCTTTACTTTCCTTGCTTCTCCTCTGCCTCCCCCATCACTTTATCTCTTTTTTTTCCTTGCTCCTTCTTTCCCCTGTAGCTACTTCTTGATGCTATGGTCACCTCTATCTCAAAGGTTCAGCAGTGTCACCTCGTGCCCTGTCCATGTGTGGTACAGATGAGGCAGTCTAGTGAGCTGAGCTTTGAGCTCTGAATTTCTAATCCTGGCTCCTTTGCTGGCTTTAGGTGCCTTAGAGCAGGTCTTGGCTTCCTCACCTGCAGGATGGGACCGTTGCTAAACTAGCCCACTTCTGGGGCAGCATGAGGCGTGCTTGGAGGATCAGGTTCAAGGAAAAACACTTGAAAATGAATTATTCAGTCTTGCTGGTCGGCAACATGCAGCTTCAGTAGCTAGCTTTTCCCTGGGCTGCAGGAACAGCCCTGCTTCAGGGCTATGGTTGGACACACCGGGGGCAGGCAGGGCTTCCAGATGTGATGCCTGCCTTTAGGCAGCCCAAATAAGCCACCTTGCACCCAGGAGGGGACTGGGTGTCTGCTACTTCCCTGCAGCTCGAGGGACAGCTGGGAGCAGGCGATGCTGCTGGAAGCGCGTGGTTATTTTTGGAGACAGCGTAAGGTAAGCGGGGAGCATCCACCTTCTCTGCAGAAGCTGAGCTGAGAGGCTGGCCTGCCAGTCACACTCAGCTCCCGAAAACCTGTGGGCATTAAAACCAATCCTTCACCTTACCGGGACGTCTTTGGAGGTGCTGCCTGTTTCCCCAGTCCCGGGAAGAGCTGGACTCCAATGTCCCGTTGCAAGAGCAGCCGAGAGGAGTTTGGCCCTGGGGAAAGGCTCTTATGGTGCTGGGGACATGGGGACACAGGGACCCAGCTGCCTCTACCTACAGTTTTGTCTGCCCTGGGTGCCTACCTTTTAAGCACCTGCTTAAGCAAATGAAAGCACCTGGGTGCTTTCATTTGCCATTGTTGGCAAATAGGGACATTTTGGAGGCTGTTGGATGGCTGGGCAAGGACTGCAGCAGCTTCCCATCACATCGATGAACCTCTGCCAGCCCACCGCGAGGGAGGGAGCAGATCTGCTTGAGTCCCTTCAGGAGGAAAGATGCTGAGCGCGTTCAAACGGGGGGCAGGTTTAAGCCTGTGTATGCGTGAGAGGCAAAATGCGTTTTGCAGAAGTAGCTTTTCCTGGCATTGCAGTTCATTTTGTTAATAAATCACTTGTAACACCTCCCCACAGAGCCCCTCAAGAAATCAGCTAACCGGGAGAAAGTCAAGATCAAAGATAAGCCTCCTAATCCATTATCAGGAAATGCAATCAGACTTTCCATCTGCTATCAAAGGCCCCTGCAACCCGACAACTGGGATCCAGCCATCCGCTGCCTGCCTGCACAGATGCTTGGTCACTGCCGCCCCTTCGCTTGCCTCTCTCTAGATTCAGCCTAGTGTCATCTTAGATTAGTGGGCTTGTGTTCAAAGTCTGTGCCTCCTCTCGGAAAGAGCCAGGTAGAGCTGACAGCCTGAAGCACACGCACGCACCTTGGCTGAAAAACAAGCGCCGGGTGGTTTATAGAGCCATGTTCAATTTAGGGCTGTGTGCTCCGGTACGGAAATAAGAGCCCTCTCTTGGCCAGGATTGCTTTTGAGAGTGTCTGCAGAAGGAGGAGACAGAGAAACTCTTATGATGGGTATTTATTAATGACATGGGTGGGAGTGCTTGGTTTCCTTTACCCCTCCCTCCGCGTTTGAGCTCAGCCCCCGACCGATGTTGGGGGGGAGCGTCGGCAGCCTGGCAGCGTCGGGGCAGCCCTGGGGTGTGCGGCTGCAGCACGTCTGGTCTCTGTAGATGCTCACCAAGGGGATGGTCCTGCCTCGGAGGAATTTGTGGTTTAAGCTGAGGACCCTATTTTGCAGGTAGGGCACAAAGAGGTTACATGACTTCTCGATGGCATGTGAGTGCAGAGCCGAGATTTGCAGGCAGGGCTGTGGTGTGCAGCGTTGCCTTTCTTATAAGACCACCTTTCCTGCCCTCCTGCTCCTTGGGTTGGTCATCACAGAATCCCAGACTGCCTGAGGTTGGAAAGGACGTCTGGAGGTCATCTGGTCCAAGCCGCTGCTCAAGCAGGGCCACCCACAGCAGGTTGCCCAGGACTATGTCCAGCTGGCTTTTGGGTATCTCCGAGGATAGAGCCTCCACCACCTGTCTCATCCTCAGGTGATCGGCGTAGTCTACGGCTGACTCCATGAACAACATGGCAGTCTTGCTCGGAGGGCTGACCCACCCTTTGTGCCCAACCTGTGGAGGCTTTGCCTCCGTTGGTGGTCCTCATTTCTCTTGGTGGTAGTGATGGAGCAGTAGTGGGACGGTTTGCTGGAGATCTGTCATCAGTGCACCAGGTGTACAGCCACGCGGGCACATGTTGTCTGTTCCGACCGCATCACGCCTTTCCCACCAGCCACATATTAAGGTTTGGGGACCCACTAATGGTTCCTACTTTTCTTCTTTCTCTATTCCTAGTTCCTTTGAAATATTCATTGTTCAGAATAAAAATCTGTCCCAGGTAATTTCAGGATTTTACTTGCTGCACAAAATGAACAAAAGAGCAAAAATAACAGCGGGTAAAGAATGGTTTAATTTAGTAACTGATTTTCTATAAAGTAATTATTTCTTAAAAAACCTGGGATTTGCTAAAAGTATCACAATTACTTTTTTCATTATGGCTACAGAATGAAGCGTTCGTTTAATTAGTAAACATTTGGCATGCCTTTAAATAGGTTTTTAATTACATTAAAAGGACACTGTCAAGGTGTCTTTCATCATTTTTAATAGACCTGGATTTTTTTTTTTTTTTCCCTTCACAGTCGGATGCAACTCTTTGGGTTTGATTGGCTGCTCCAGACAAAAACTGGAGAAGCTGTTTCCCTAAAAGATTAAAAAAAAAAAAAAAAAAAAGGCTCGTTTGTAGGTTCGGAGTTGAGATGTGGTCTCCCTGCCTCCTCTGTTTCTCGCCTTGCTGGCAGCGGGGCTCGTTGCCTGCTTTGCACTGGGCTGGGCTGCGGGGAGGTGGGGGTGTCCCTGTCCCTAGGCACTGCCACCCACGGCTTATCACCCAGGGACCCTTTGGGCTTGGTGGCACCTCTCCTGCCCCAGCCAGCCCCCAGGGCCACCCCGTGCTGTACACCCTGTGCTAAACCACATAAATCACCTCATCTTGTTCTTGACCCTCCCTGGTGAAGCAGATGCCTGTACTACAGCCTTACGGCTCGCAGCTGCTCCAAGGAGCAGCTCTCCTCATAAATCACTGCTGCTCTAACGGAGCTTGATGCCAGTTCCCAGGGGAAATTCAGCTCTGGGCGAGTCCCCAGGCTCCTGCTTGCCTTCGGATACGCTTGCCTTCCCCGGGCTGCGAGATGCTGGTGGCAGGGGCCAAACCCGATTAACCCCGGCGGCGACGGGGCTCTGCTCGTCCCCTGCCTGGTGCGGGGGAGGCTGGCCGTGCCTGCGATGCCCATGGATGAGGCTCTGAGCAGCGGACCCGAGCGTGGCAGAGGGCGTTTGTCTGCGTCCCCCTGCTCTGCCGCGCAGGAGCTGAGGTTTCTGGCCCCTTTTCGGGGAAGGCTCTCTAATTGAAATAGATGGGAGTTGCTGCAGGAGGAGGCAGCTTGAGCAAAGGCTTCCTGGGGTGCCCCTGAAGGGAAAGAAATAGCAGAAACCAGAGCATGGCGGTGGGGAGGCGGTGCCAGCGGCACCTCCCAGGGATGTGTGACACAGGGATGTGTGACACAGGGATGGCACTGGGGCTGGCTGGGGACACGTGCTGGTCCTTTCTGCCCGCCTCTGAGCCGTGTCTCTGCTGTGCTCCTCGTGCCTTTTACAGGCTGAACAACCAGACCAACACGCCTCTCGTTTAATTTCTGCTTGCGTTTCAGTCATTGTTGCTGTCCTCTGAGGAGCAGGAGCCGCAGGGAATTAAAATATCCAGTGCCTGCTTTTAATATCGTTGACTTTCTGCTCTGCTGGGTGCTGGCAGGCTTCCCTGCAGCCACGTCCTCCTCCAGCGTGGTCTGAGCACCTCCTCTTGGGTTCCTCAGATTTTCCCCTGACTCCTGTCTTTCCTCCTCCACCTCATCTACCACCTGCCCCTTCCTCTTCCTGCTCTCTCTCTGCTCCCCATGAGGTCCTTTGCTTCTCCTGCAGTGACCGTCACCGCCCCGCGTGGCCTTGAGTCAGGGCACTGAGTATTCCTGACCCCAAAGCAGATGGGGATGTGGAGCCATGGGGAGATGTAGGGGTGGCTCATGCCCTTCCACAGCCTTGGGAAGCCCCGGGCGGGAAGGGTCCTGCCCGCTGCACCTCGAGCCGGGCAGCAGAGGAGCCATGGCCTTTAATCCACCCCCCTTGCTGGAAGGAATTGCTGCACAGCTCATCCATCCGCCTTTTCTAAAGGGAAGCGATGCCCCTTCCTGCCTCCCGCCTCGGCACCGGCTCCAGTTTCCAGGGAGACAGCGGCTGGGAGAGCAGTGGAAGCGCTGGAGCTGGCAGGGTTGCACGGCTCAACATCAGGTAGTGGGGTGCCCTGGGGTCCCCTCCGCCCCCGCCTGTATCCCACCCATCGGGGGACCGAGGGGCCCCGCTCCCCTGGGAGCAGCTCCTGTCGGCTTGTCCTGTTCGCCATCGCTGTGTGACGGCTTCCCGGGCAGAGGGGACGGTGCTGCAGGAGCTGTCCCTTTCCTGGGTCCCTCCTTGGGGCCATGGGGCCTCTTTGCTTTGCAGGATCAGGGCCAGAGAGGGCTGCGAGGCGAGGGGTGCGGGAGCGGGGTCGTGGTGGGAGCTGTGCTTACTGCGCTGCGCCCGTGACTGTCAGTGCTCCTGTCCCCTCTGCCCTGGGGTGCCTGTCCCCTGGAGGTACTGGGGGGATGGATGCTGGGATGGAGGGGCAAAACCCAGCCTGTGCTGGTGCCCTGGGAATGCGGCTGCCCTGATGCTGCTCTGTGCCCTGTCCCTGGTGTCGTGGGGAGCCGAGGTCCCGAGGTGTAACCTGCACACCGGCTTCATCCCCACACCCGCCACTGATGGGGAAGTGGAGCAAACGGTTGTGAGTAACCATGATCGCGGCTTTGCAAGACTTCCATAAAATACAAATGCATGATAACATCTGCATAAATTATTCAAGATAATCAGCATGAGGGATATTTCCCCGGCAATTTCACGTGGGCTCCTGGAGCTTGATTGTCCCACCCGCTGGGTGTGCAGCAGAAAGGGAAGGTCCTGGGCATCCCAGGTCTCCCAGCTCCTCCCGTCACTCTCCTTAGATTGCAAACTGTTCTCCCTCCTGCCTCGATGCGCTTTCCCCCAGCTCCCAGCGCCATTAACACCTCTAATTAGAGCTGCTTATTGATGTACCGCTGTCTGTCTAAGTGCAGCTGATCAAGGCAGAGAAGCCATCGAGCCTAAAAGTGAATCGCACCTCCCTGCCTTGCGGTGCAGCAGCCTGCACGCCCAACACGGTGCTTCTCAGGTCTGGGGGAACAAGGAGAAAAGAAGCCAGATAGGAAAGAAAGCGCAGAATAAGCGTGTGCTGCCAGCCAGCCGCAGCCATGCCTTGTCTCTGTGCAAGTGGCTCCAGGTAGTACTGGCATTTTCCTCTCTGGCAGTCGCTACACGAGCGTGCCGTGCATGCGGTATCCCTCGGGAGAAAGGTGTCCCTCGTGCGCCTGCCTGTATTCAGCGTTGCCCCATCGGGACTGCCTTATGTCAGGAAAAAACCCCATCGATACAGCGGGTGCTCCAAGGAGGAGGTGTTTTCTTCTGGACGCTTACAGAAACGCCCTCCCCGGGGGGTCACCCAGGAAGCAGACCCAGCACCCAGGGATGGACGGACGGCTGGGTGCTCGCTGCGGGAGAGTCACGAGCACAAGGGGGCTCACGGGCATGAGCGTGGGGGCAGGATCTGACCCCCCAAAAGCAGCTGGGCACAGGGGTCTCCCCTCACAGCTGGGGTGTGGGGGGACACGGTCCTGCTCTCTCCTCCCAGCGCAGGTACCTGGGAGTGCCTGGGTGTTTGCATCTCTGTAATGCCACCCCCGACGACAGCAATTCCTGGTGCTGAGGCAGTGCTCTGAGGGTGCGGCTGCTGCTGGTGTAACCGGCGTAGCGAGAGAGAAAGGAAGGATTCACGTAGCACCATGAGAACATGCGTTTGCACTCTGCCAGCGGCAAGAGTCTGTGCAATGACCTGCGTATGCTGAGGCAACTTTCCTGATCTCCTCGTCTTGTTTTGAACCCGGCAGCTCCTCCTGGGCCACGTGCGCTGGCTGCAGGGCCAAGCAACTGGGTGCTGCAGGAGGCAGGATGCTGGCTGTCCCTAAAGCATGGCAACCCCCTGGCAGCTCCAACCATCGGTCATCCCGGGGACAAGGTAGAGAGGGCGATGCGCTCCAGAAGGAGCGTTTCCCTTCCCTCCTCGCCGTCGGGTTTTATTAATTCCTCATGCGGTGAAGTCTCTATTAATAATGGCTCTAGGATCTGGCTGGTAAGCTGGGTAATGAGATTCTCTACCTGCTGTTCCTGTGCTGCTGTGATTGTGTTTGGAGGACAAAATTCTATGTGGATTAATTAAAATGAAAAACAAAAGTAAAAAAAGGACTGAGTTTGAATTATTTACTAGTTTCCAGGAGACAAAGCAGTAATTGCAAGTGTCTTATTGCAGGTGTTTGGAGGGGGAACGCTCCCTCCTCCGAGCAAGGAGCGAAGTCTGGTTATTTACTGGTGTTGGAGGAGATTTATCAATCCTCACAAATGCCAAGTGCAGCTCCAATTGCTCCTCAATTTGCTGATTCTGATTTTCTCCTCTTGGTTTTGGAAATTCGGAAGAGTTGGGCTCCGAGACAGCTTTGACGTGGGTAAATGTGGGAACACACGCTCTGCCAGCAGCGTGCTCTCCCCTCGTGTGTAAGTAAATGTAAGGGAAAAAACCCAAACCATCACACCCTGAGGAACTGCCTGTTCTTGGTCTGCTTTCCATCCCCACCAGGGCCCCTCTGGGTCACACAAATGCCACCATCCGTTCCTCATGGTGTCCCTTTCTGGACACCCATGGTGCTGGAGGGATTCTGAGCCTGAAGCAAGGGGAATCCCCCTGGGATGGGGACAAGTGCCCTCCGGGACTGGCTGAGGTCTCGTCCCTAATGGACACGTCTGGGTCCCTAACCCATGGCTGGATGTGACCCCAGGGGAAAGCCCCCGCGTGCCGTGTCACAGCTGTCCCACCGCATCGGGGTCCTGCGGCCAGGGTGGCTTTGGCAGCACACCCCGGCCAGGCTCTGCTGGGGTGGGAGTGGAGGGCTGGTATAAAAATCAGGTGTCGAGAGCCTTCTTCCTTCACAGACCCTCTTAGCTGATGGATCAGCAGCATTTTAGGGAATTGCTCTGTGCTTTTACTGCTCTTTTACTTACTGCTTCTCCCCCCGATTGCCTCCGTCTGTCTCCTCTCAACCAAGGTCCTTGGGAGCCACCTAATTGACTTCAAAGGGAACAGGACTTGCTTGAAATTGAGTTTTGCATTCCTCTCAGCCTCTGTGACGGAGTGCCTGGTGACCCCATCTCCAGCTCCTACAGCAGTTCACCTTCACTGGTTTTTCTATAGGAGAAGAACAATAGAAAGAAAGAAAAATGAAAGAAAATGGTGTAAAAAAATCCATTTAGTAATACACGGCGTGATCAATATTCCTTTGTCTCCATATTCAAATTGTGAACCCTGCTGAGGAGAAACAAGTGGAGCTGCCTCGTTGGAGATGAGAAGTTAATCTTTAAAGCCAATAAAGATTTAGGACAGTGTAATTGCTTTAAGATTTGATACTTTAGACTATTCAAACTTTCAATTTTTAACCCAATGACCTAGATCCTTGGCGATGGAGGTGATTCAAGATGAGGAGCAATGACACCTTGGCATCTGCCCACGTCCTGGAGAGAACCCGCGGTGACGCTGTGAGCCCTGGGACGTGGACCCTCGGGGTCGCTTGCGGCTCAGTGGTGGCAGGGGACATATGGGGGACATGTCAGAGCTGGGTGCTGTCTCCAAAAGCGTGAGCAGCGAATAGAGGAGGTGAAGAAGAGTGCGATGGGAAAGGACATATGGGGAGATGAAGGAAAATGCACAACCAGCGTGGCAGGACAGGATTTGGCCAGGAGCTGGTGTTCGTGAGGGTGGTTTTTGGCAGGTCCAGGCTGCGGCTGTGACGCAGGTGTGCCCAGCTTCAGGACCTCCCCTTGCCTCTCTCCTGAGCAGGGATGCTGCCCATCCATTGCCCTGTGCATCTGTCCCTGCTGAGCACCCCCCGCTTCGGACCCCGCAGTTGCAGGTGGTGGGCGTGGGGGGGTCCTCTCCTCTCCTCTCCTCTCCTCTCCTCTCCTCTCCTCTCCTCTCCTCTCCTCTCCTCTCCTCTCCTCTCCTCTCCTCTCCTCTCCTCTCCTCTCCTCTCCTCTCCTCTCCTCTCCTCTCCTCTCCTCTCCTCTCCTCTCCTCTCCTCTCCTCTCCTCTCCTCTCCTCTCCTCTCCTCTCCTCTCCTCTCCTCTCCTCTCCTCTCCTCTCCTCTCCTCTCCTCTCCTCTCCTCTCCTCTCCTCTCCTCTCCTCTCCTCTCCTCTCCTCTCCTCTCCTCTCCTCTCCTCTCCTCTCCTCTCCTCTCCTCTCTCCCAGCTTCCATCCACGACAGCCACATCCACCCCAGGGCACCAAGGCTGCAGGAGGCAGAAACACCTTTCTCTCTTCTCTGTTGTCCCTGCTGGGGCGAAGGGGCAGGGGGCCGTTCTGAAAGCAAGCCACACACCAAAGCAAAGCAAACGAAGCGGCTAATTACAGGTTATTATTCACCAAGGAGATTACTGGGGCTGGAGCTGGGGGAGCAGGCTGCAACGGCTCCACGTCCCTCGCGGGAAGCTCAGCCCGGGCTCCCGGACACGTGCGAGGACCGGTCACCTCGGACGGCAGGGGCAGGGGGAGAGCCACGCCAGGGAACACCCGGGGGATTCGATAGCCTTTCCCAACAGCAGGTACCTCCTGGGAACGCCAGCCCTGCCAGGTTGCTGCCGGTGTTGCTGCCCGCGGTCCAGGCAGCCGGAGGGCAGGCAGGAGCAGCCCCGGGCGGAGGGCACCCGTGCCTCCCTCCTTACGCCCGCGAGGTTGATTTTTGTGCAGGGCACCCCCAGATGCTCAGCAGGGGTGAAAGCCACCCCGTTTTCAGCCCCGACAAAGGCAGGCACGTTCCTGCTGCGGATGCGAAGGCCTGGATCTTGCTCCAGGCGCTCTCTAGAACGCGGACCAGCCCTAATGGGGGTTGGCAGAGCTCAGCACCCCTTTCCCTTCCCTGCTGGGAGGGGGCAGAATTCTATCCCAATCTTTTCTGCTGTTGTGATTTTACAGTGTTTATATGGGCAGGCAGCACATTAGCAATGAGGTAGATCATTATGTGCTTATATTATCAGCAGTAAAGCAAAGTTGCTTTTAATTCCTAATTCCACCATTGTCTGACACATTTCTCTCTGAGTTTTCTATTCATCCGTATTTTTTTTTCCTGGGTCTCCACTAATAGAAATTGCTTTGTTGTTAAACTCAATTTCACTCTTGACTGGATTGAAATATGCTTATTTCCCTTCTAAAATAATAATAATAAAAATCTAAAATGATTTCCCCTCATTGTATATGAAAAGTGAACATTTTTCTTCATATGGCCTATCAGGTTTAAATGTCTGAGGGTTTCAGAGGTTTATTTTTTAATGGTCTAATTGCATGATCTCAGCCCATAGCTGGGGGCTTTCCAATTGTTGCTTTATGAATTTGAATAAGTCAGGACAATATATGATTTCCTGGGTGATTTTTGAAGTCTTTTGGCAGGCATGGGGCTGCAAAATGAGACTTCTCCCAGTTTCTGCCTCCCAACGCAGCAGCCTTCAGCATAGCTAGGGCTGGCGGGCACCCAAAGAAATCACCTTGAGCATCCCCCCTGTGCTGGCTGGAGAGGTCTGCGGGTTGGTGCCTCCTCCTCAGCCCCCAGCTGCTCCGTGCTTGGATAATCCTCAGCACCCCCGGCTCCTGGGGCCGTGCCCTGTGCCTGGAGCCGACATCGCTTTCTGGATGGGGCCGAGAGGGTGAGGAAGGTGCTGGTGGCTCCCAGGGTCTACCAGGTGCTTTGTGTTAAGAGAAGGGCTTGATAACAAAAGCTGCCTGTGCCCAGTACTTGTATCTGCCTCCACCAGTGCTGGGCTGCTGTGCTTGGTGCGGTCCTCCTGCTGTGCTTGGTGCGGTCCTCCTGCTGTGCTTGGTGCGGTCCTCCTGCTGTGCTTGGTGCGGTCCTCCTGCTGTGCTTGGTGTGGTCCTCCTGCTGTGCTTGCTGTGAGTTTTGGGACTGTTGGGGTGCAGTAGTTTGGCCGAGCCCCATGAGAGATGGGCCTGGGCAGCATCCAGAGCCCGGGAGGGGGTCTGTCCCTCTGGTTGCTGAAGGGGTGACTGGAAGGAAAGCCCAGCAGGAGGCAGGGACCCCCAAACCCAGCTGGGAGCTCCCAATGTCCTCGCTGCAATGAGGGCACCCCAGGGAGCCTCAGCCCACGCTGGGCTCTCCTGCTCTCCCCCTCCCACCAGCCGTGTCCAAAACAGGACAGCGGAGGACCCTGTTTGGGGTCTGATCCTGCCGTGCCCAGGTGCCAGCACAGAGGCATCCCAAGCATCCCCAAAATGCAGCTCTCCCAGTGAGCTGAGGCTCAGTCCGTTACTGGAGCGAAGCACTGCCGTTCCCGCCTGGCTCTGGCGCAGTCAGACCGTCACCTCCTCCATTTCCTCCTGCCAGCCCCTGGGGACCAACAGCAGCAGCGGCTGAGCCCTTTTCCCCGTTATCTGTGAGAAATGTGAGATAAGGGGAGTGCGATGCCGGGGCCAGTGTTGTGGAGATGCCGTGCGTGAACGCTCGGTTCGTGGATAATGGATGTGCGTCAATAAGCAACGCGGGAGCTTGTGGAGCCCCGGCTGCCGGTGGGGCTGTATCACCTCCCCGGTTATAAGGACGTGGGCTCTGTACCCTCCCTGCCTCCCTCCCTGGGGACAGCCAGCGTGTGGGGAATGGGAGCTGGCGTGGGGCATGGCAGCGCTGCATCTCCCCAGCCTGCCCGGGATGCGGCAGCCGAGGCAGTGCCAGTGGAAAGCCGGGGCTTCATTAGCCAAGGGATAAGCAAGGGAGTGGGACGGGTTTATGAAATGTGAAATGAAGACGTACGGCTCCCGTTGCGGAGGGATGCGCTCGCTGCCCGGCTGCAGAGCTGCGCTTGCGTGTTGGCAGAAGCGTTTTGCCTGGGGTATGGCAGCGTTTGGGGGCTGCCTTGGCTGAGACAACGGCGCTTCTCTCCCCTCTGACAGGATGCAAGGGACGGGGCGCGGGGACATGTGCCCGCAGCTCCCCTTTGGGCGCTTGGACTGCGGCTGCCGGGCTCGGGGACGCCGTGTACGTGGGGCAGAGGCAGCAAACTCCTTACAAACCCCAGCAGAAAGGGCTGCGAGCACCGTTCAGCAGTGGCCGCTCTCCCGCAGTAATTAAAAGGCTGGAGAGTTCTTGCTCTCCTAACCCCTGACTTTATTTTCTTTAATTGAAGTGTGACATGCCTTGTCCCTCTTAATTTGGCTAATGCTGGTGCAAACCTTCCAGCAGCCCGCTGCTAACTGTGGTGACTCCCCATATGCGTTGCAAGGGGTGTAAGTGTCCTGCCCAGGCTCCCTTTGGGGTGTCCATATGAACCCTGGCCCCTGCATAAGTCCACGCAACGCGCAGGAGGCTGTCGTGGGGGATATAAGCGCTCCCTTCTTCCCAGCCCCGTGGTGCACCATTTTGCATCCTTCTTCTTCCTTGAGCTCAAACGCCTCTCCAAACCGCGTGTGTTGATGCCACCAGGTCAGTGAGCTCATTTGGCTGAGCCTTGGGGCCGCGGGAGATCCAAAGCCCTCAGTGGGATGGCTGGCGGGGCAGCGGTGGCCCCTGGACACCCCCCGTCTGGGGAGGCAGCGCTTGCTGCAGGGGCTCAGTGCAATGTGCTAATCAGCCTGGGAGCCTCCTCCAGCCTATTTTTCTTGCGGTCTCCCCTGCGCGATGTCCTTTCGATGCTAATTCAGTGGCTGAGAGATGGAGCGTCCTCCCGGGACGGTGCCGGGCTGGAAAACGCTGCTCAGCTGAGTGTGACAGCAAGGCAGAGGAGGAGGCAAACCTGAACTGGCAGCTCTGAGAAGTCTGCCCGGCAAAGGGATAGATCCAGCCTTCGGGCTTGACTTTTTTTTTTTTTTTTGGAGGTGTCTGGATCCAACCCAGAACGTGCTGCCTTGTGCCCTTCCCGGCGAGGGCTCTCTGCGGGGGTTTAGCCTCAAATAACCTCACCCAAAGGGAGGGTGTTCTTCTCCCCTTGGGAGCTGTGGTTCAGCATCTCCCACCCGCTCTCCCCTGCTGCTCTCCTTTGCCCCGGGCTTGGTCCCTTCTTTGTTTCCCCTTCCCTGCCTGGACTTGAGCTGGGCAGAGCTGCCCACTGCTGTCACGACTGCAGGAGCCTCTGTTCCCCGTGGGTGTCAGGAGTTCCCCCCAGGGGAATTGCAGCCCTGTTAATGCACTGCAGCGATACAAATACATCTCGGTAATCTGCTGTACGGCTCTGCTTCTCTCTTTAATTTTTAATTGCTGCTCTTATTTCCTCTGGGCATCTCCCTTTGCAGCAGGGCAGTCAGGAAACCTTTCTGACCGATAAAGCTGGTTCAGGCTTTCCTTTTACCATTTGTGTTTTCTTCTTGGTGAAGCCAGGGTCATTGCTGGTTTTAATTAACACTGTAAAAAAAATGCACTAATTTCTTTCTCCAAGAAGAGAAAGGGAAATTCAGCTTCCCTTCTGCTCTCAAAACACATAATCCTATTGGGAGCTGAGGAGTGATCCTTACCTCTATTATTTTCCTTTGCTGTAAGTGAATTAGTAGCTAATGGAAATGAAGGATTCACTGTGTTGACAGGCTTGCAAGGGCAGGAGCTTCCCAAATTCCCCATGCAAGGCTGTGCTGACACTGCCCTGTGCTGATGGGAGCTGTAGAATCCCATGTTTTACGCCTGACCTGGCTATGCACCTCCAGCAGGTACCCGAGCACCAGAGCTGTACGTCCTGTGCTGTGCTACCAGCACCGTGGGCTGCAGCACTCTGTGGTGATTGCAGCCGCAGCCCGGTGAGGGTTGCAATGCTCCTCCTGCTCCCCAAGCAGCACGGAGTGATACGGCAAGCTGGGAGAGCCCGGGCCTGACTGCTGAGGGCTGCAACCAGCCTCTAACCCTGCCCGATCTGTGCCCGGGGGATGCCGCTGGCTCTGACCTCTCAGCCGTGCGAAGTGCTGTACGTCACTGCTGGGCTCCCAGCTGCCGTCCCAGGGACGGAGGGACAGAGATCAGCGTCTGCCTGGGGTTACGCTGCACCCCCAGAGACCTCAGCCGTGCAGAGAGCCCCAGGGACCGGCGAACAGCCCCAGGGACCCTTGCGGTGGGTAAAACACCCCCCGGGCTAGCGTCACGGGCACTCTTGCAGCTGCCTTTTAGCTGAGCAGCGCTTGGGGTTTTCAAGCTTTGAAGGGAAATGTTGCATCTTCTGGAGGCTGCAATCGCAGGGGCTCTAAGCCGGTGGATGAGCCTTTAACACTTGCAAGGCCATCCGTGCTGTTTGCTGCCGGAGATGCCCCATCAGCCACAGCCCCTCCCAGTTTCTCTTGGTCCCCTTCAGCAGTCTTGGGGACCCACGTGGCTCCTGGGCTCCCTGTGGGTGGGGGTGCAAAGGTGGCTTCAGGACACTGCCATCCCGCTCTCTGCCTGGTGCCCTCTCCAAATGCTGACACATGAGCAAATTTAGGGCTGTTTTTGCTGTTCCCGGAAAGGCTGGGAACAGGCAGAAAGCCTCGATGCACTGCAGGGGTGGAGCAGGGCTGCCTGTACGGGCATCGCAGCCCTTCGGTGCCTGCGGGAGCCCCCGGTACAGGGAGAGCACGTTGCGGTGCTGGCAGGCAGCTCCGCGCCGGCGGGGCGGCTGGTGATGCTCGCTGGCGCGGGAGATCGGTACCAGGCTTGAAGCCTTTCCGCCTTGTTGCTTCAGAGATGGACAGAGGCGTGAATGCAGTAATTGAGGCTGAGGCAGTGATAGAGCTAAGTTGTTTTATATCAATAAAGAGTGCCTTGTATCCAGCAATGTTGCTTGAGGGGGACGGAGAAGTTACTGTGACTAAGTGATCTTATGCCCAAAGCATTTGGGCATTGCAGCTCCTGCAATCAAACTGTATTTCATATCTCAAGGGCAAAATTGTGTGTGGGGAGAACTTGAGAAAGTAGCTTGTCGTAGCACATTACAGCTCTGTGGTTTGCTGTGATTCTCCTCCTCTGTGATCATTATTTTTCCATGAAGACCCAGTAACTTGACACTTGAGAGGAGGCTCCAAGAAGAAACATGAGCAGAGTCTGAGCCCCAGGCTTTGGAAAGCATTGAAGAAGGGTCCTGGGCTGGAGCAAAGACTCTCTAGAGGATCCTGGGGTGCCTTTGGAGCCCTGGCAGCACTCAGGCATTGCTCACCAAAAGCCAACATAAATGCCGTCACTGTGACTTGTCTGGAGCTGCCCACGTGTGTGCTGCCCGCAGCTGAGCAGCTATGACTGTCAGCCTGTGCCCTTTACAGGGATATGATATTTTAAGCTTTGCCGACGGTGGTTTACAGCCCACCTTGCATTTATAACCCCTTTTCTCCAGTTGCGGTGGTCTAAACCATCGTGTTCTGCCCAGTGATGGCTAGGTGAGGGAGCTTCGGGACTCATGGTAATATGGTTACTCAAGGTCAGTTGAAAATTCCTGAGGTCTTTTGCTGGGCCAGCGGCACAGGGTGAGTCCTGGCTGCTGGAGGATGCTCCGGTGTCGGAGCTGGAACCGTGGCTCTGCCCCGGGTTACAGGCAGGACTGCAGAGGCGGCTGTCTGGAGCCTGTACCGGAGATGATCCATGTCTACCTCTGGCTGGGCAGGGGCTCTAACTGGTGGAAAACTGGTTTCTTTTGTACCAGCCGACTGCTGAACTGGTTCTCTCCATTCTCTGCTGCTGCCTGATTCGTAATAATAACAAACGTACACGTGTGTGTGTGTACGTATAACTGCAGCCTATTGATTTTTGGGGCCATTGCTTCTCAGCTGCCGAAGAAGATAATTCACCGCTTTATTACCATCCTTGGATTTTAGATTTATCCCTCTAAACAGACAGCAAACTGGTAGTTAATTAAGCTTTTGTTTCGAGCGGCAGCACAGGGAAGGGACCGTCTGCTGCAGCGCTTCTCCTCGGGGACGAGGGCCCCGCGGGGCCAGCGAACGCCACATTTCTATCCATGGGGTGACGAATCCTGCCCGCGCTCGCACTGGCAGGAGTTGAGGGCAGCAGAGGTAACTCTGCCTGGCTCCCCGGCCAGCACTGAGAGTGCAATCGCTGCTCCCTGCCGACCCCAGCAGCCTCCCAGGCTGTGCGTATGGGGTGTGCCTTTCCCCATCTCCAGACAATCCCTCTCCCACATGGCCTCATGGACTTGGGATGGGGCTGGATGTTCTGCAACGAGAGGCAGGAGACCTACAGCAAGGAGAGCAGCGGGCTCTGGTGGCCTCCCTCCCTCCCTTACCTGGCTGTGGAGGTGTCCCTGCACGTCGGAGTTCCCCCGGTGATCGCCGGGTTTATGGGGTTTTGCACGTTGCTAATAGGGCTGTTACAACATCACTAATGCCTGTGTGCTGCCGTGCAGGGTAATGGACAGTTGCCGTCTAATGTGCTGGCGAAATAAAAGCTTGTTGAATGGGGATTGCCAAGAGCAGATTTTGGCATTTTATGTTGTAGTTTTTGCTGGCTGGTGCTGCAGCAGGCACCTGGAGGAAGCCAAGGTGGCTGAGCTGCCTTCTGCCTGCCCGAGAAATGGCCAGGCCCTTGGGGGGCTGATGGGGGCCTTATCCAGCCTGGGGCCAGCCCTGGAGAGAGGCACGGGGGGGGCACCATCGCCTCCCTGGTCCCTTCTCCCCCGCCATGACCCTCACCCTTAAGTCTTACAAAATTAATGTGTCATTCCTCGCCGTACCCCGGCTTTTTCCTACTGGAACGGTGCTGCCGTTGGCCTCAGGGAAGAGCTGCCGCTTGGCATGACCTGGAGCTTGTGGGATATGCAGAGGGACCTTGGCACTATCCTTACAGAGGTGAGAGGGGGGTCCCGTCCCACAGCCAAATTCACCCCATGCTGGAGCTCTCGTAGCTCCCTGCTCTGCATCCCCCAGGACAGGTTTTCCTCCCAGCCTCTCAGGAAGGCGCAGCTGGCTCCTGGCACACAGGAGGCAGCAATTTGGCTGCTCCGTTGACCACTTCATGTTTTGTGTTTATGTTCATTAGGAAGGTTTCCAGCCCCATCGTGCTGAGCTGGGCTCAGAGCGAAAGGCTCTGCCTCCTGCTGCTGGAGCGGTGCTCTCGAGAGCAGCAAGTGGGGAAACGCCAGGTTTTAAGGTGGTTTTACAGCTCAGATGGGGATGGTGGGTCTCCTGTCAGAGGAGCAGGAGCTGGGAATGGAGGCAGCAGGCAGGAGCAAGGAGATCAGGGGTGGTAGGATGCCCACAGCACCTTCATTAGTCTCCTGCTTCCCTCCTTTCCCAAAGGCCAGGTTAAGATAACCAGGTGGTTTTTCCAGAGAAGGCCAGATGCACCAAAAGACTCCCAACTGCACCTAAAATGGCAAGCACTGAGGCACCCCAGCTGGAGTTAGGTGTCTGTCCAGCCCAGTGGGTCTGCGTGGTCATGTCCATAAGGTCCCATGGGATGGGCTTCGGGGTGGCATGTCCTTGCCAAGATGTTGGGCTGCCTGTATTGAAGATCAGGGAGAGCTGACCTAAGGGTTTGAATTGGGCTTGACAGCACTGACTGCTGCTTCTGAGCCACCCTTTCTGCAAATCCTCAGCATGTCTGTGTGTCTATCTGCCTCAGCCCAGTATTATCCTGCTCAGACCCAGTGTGGCAATGACTCTTTCCCTGTCCTCTGCCCATGAAAAGTCTGGAAGAACACAAAAACCCTTTTGTATTTACGAAACCCTAAAGGATATGGTTTTTCTTCTCACTTCTTGGCAAAAAGTGCTGTTTCATGGCAAGAAAGTGCTGTTTTGTGGAAAATTTCCAGCTGTCTTTTGTCTCTGAGCTCACCTGTGTCTGATGCTGTTGCA
Source organism: Mycteria americana (assembly GCF_035582795.1). Classification (NCBI taxonomy): domain Eukaryota; kingdom Metazoa; phylum Chordata; class Aves; order Ciconiiformes; family Ciconiidae; genus Mycteria; species Mycteria americana. The sequence continues at coordinate 5,589,764 of NC_134380.1, read as the reverse complement.
GCATATGCTACCTGGAGCTCTGCTGACCGAAGCCACCCCTGGTTTACATCAGGGAGAAGGAAGCAGAGTGAGCGCCTGGGATCCCTATGGAAATCAGAGTTACGGTATCACAACAGTCATAATACAGCATTTCCTCTTCATCAGCCTCATGGGAAAACAACGGGATTCTGCACAAGCAAAGGAGCCCGCAATCAGTTTATAAAAGAGGGGGTGGTTGGCGCTGGGAGGGCGTTGTAGTTGCACAGCACTCGCAGAGTAGATGGTTGAGCCATGCCAGGTTGGTGGGGTTGGAGGAACATTTCTGGCCTGGGAAGGAAGCAGGATGGCAGAAGGGCTGGGAAAGACCATGGGAGGAGAGCGTCCCACCCATGGCGGGAAGGCAAAGGGGCAACTTTTCCCCTGTGGCACCCTATGCTTTATGGTGCCCATGCAGGTATCAAGTACAGAGAGGGATGGCCAGCCATGGGGCCAGCATGGCACGAGGGGGCCTGGTTTGCACCATAGCCCCCCCAAACAAGAGCCTGGTCCTGTCCTGGAGCCTGGCCAAACATGCACACCGAGGACAACGGTGTCCTTCCAGCTCTCTGCAATTTTGTGCTCACCCCGCAGGGCGTTGCATCCCCTCCCACACTGCTGGTGGGGTGCACCCATGCCGGCTGGGCGTCCTCGGGTGGGGGTTGGAAACGGGGTGCCTCCAGGCTCTGTGCACATTTGGCTCCTTTACGTCCCAAGCTTTGGGAGGCTTTTTGTGCCTGTCACCTTTCACGTGTGAGCCCGGAACACCTCTGCTGAGCTCAGCAGCTGCTTCTCCTGCCTCAGCTCTCATGGCCCCTTCTTTGTCTTCCCAAGGATGCTTCTCTGCCTCCCTGCCCCAGCCCCTCCATGCCACCCTGGTCCTTTCGGCAGCACCCGGGGGTGCCCGGGGACATTGGGAAGCGACATTGTGGGCCGTGACTGTGACCCCCCAGAAAGAAAACAGGGTGATGGGGAAGCAAAGCCGCAGGCCGGTGCTGTCAGAGCCTGACTCCAGACCCCCCTTTTCCCCAGAAGCAGGGCTTGCCCTGCTCCTCGCAGCCCCCAAAAACAAACAGCACCCGCGGGGGCTGCACGGCGGCGTTTCTGCTTTGACACCCCCCCCCCTTTTCCCTACAAGGGCCATCCCCGGCTCCGGAACTCACCGCGCCGGGGGCTGGCACCTGCCCCGGGGTGCGGCCGCCCTCCCCGCCGCGAACCGGCCATCCTCGCCCCAAAATGCCTCTCCCCGCCGGGGGCAGCCGCCCTCCGCACAGCACCCCCGCCCCGGGAAGACCCCCCGGCACCCCCGCTCCGCGGCCGCGCTGCCGCTAGATGGCACGCCGCGCCCGGCGCAGCCTCCGCGGGGCGGTGCGGGGAGGAGCTGCCTCCGCGGGGCTGCGCGGAGCAGCGCGGAGCGGAGCGGGGCAGGGCGCGGCGCCCCGCACGGGCTGCGCGGAGCGGAGCGGCCCGGCGATGGGCTCGGCCGGCAGCGGGTAGGGCTAGGGCGGGCGGGGAGGTGCTCCGCGCCCGCTCCGCGCCCCGCCATGCGCCCCCGCGGAGCCCCGCGCTCCGCCCGCTGAGCCCCGCTCGCTGCCTCGGGGAGGGAGGGGGGGTGCGGGGGCCGCCCCCTCCCCGCTCCCCCCGCAACTTTGAACGATGATCACAGTCAACGCGGATGGGAAGATAATGGTCAGAAGATGCCTCGTCACCTTGAGACCCTTTAGGTAAAGTTGTTATTTTCTTGTCCCTCCTCCCGCCTCCCCCCCGCCTCGCTCGGCCCCTGCGGGGTGGGAAGCGGTTGTCGGAGCACATTTTGCGTGGGGGGCCGTGGCTCGCCGTGGGGGGGGATCGAGCGCAGATTAAGATGTCAGGGATCCAGGCAAGTTTGCCCGCAGGTCAGCGTGCTGGTCCTGCAGCGCTCGCTGTCTGGCGGCTCCCGTTCGCTCGTCACGCCGCTGTCTTCTGGGGGTTAATTATAGGGCTGTTTGCCTCTGTTTTTTTAATATCTTCCTCAGAGATGTTGGTACTCACGGGGGAATCAGTTCCTCTGGTTTAAATCTGCTGGTGCTGATGGGGATTTTGAAACCCACCCTGAACTGGCAGCGGGGCTGGGGTTGATATCCAAGCCTGAAACCCTCTGGCTCCGGCATGCCTGTGCCCACCTATTGTTTTTTTCCCCTTGGCATAACTCTCCCCATTTTTGCCTCCACACATTCGCTTCCCCTCTCCAGTCTTTGCTCTCCAGCTTCCTTATTTCACTGGAGATGCGCTTTGGTTGCTCCCAGGCTTGAGACACATGGGAGACGCTGGTAATTGCTTGGCTTTTCTATGGGGAGAGGGACCAAAAACCCACAGAAGGGGAAAGTGCCGGGGAGCGAAGCACAGGGTGGGGTGAGCCTAGCCCGGCAGCTGCCAGAGCTCCCCGCTGTGTTTGGGGGCCAGGGATCGCCTGGGATCACCAGAAGGATCTGCTTGCTGCCTTTTTGCTTAGCCCAGGCCACTGCCCGGAGCTGGGAAGGAAAACAGGGCTGCGTTTGTGCCACTTGCTTGTGCTCAGGTTTGGGGATGTTGTCTGCCTCTCCCCTGGAGTTGCCTGGCTCTGCACCGCTTGCCTGGAGGGATTGCTGAGGCTGCATCCCGCAGCAGTGTCCTGGGGCTGGGGGACTTGGCCAAGGTGATGTCGGAAAGTGGTGGCGGAGCAGGGGCACGAAGGATCCCCACGGCTCGGGCTTGCTCCGAGCGTGGGGTGGGGAATGACGGCGGGAGAGGTGGGAAGGACACACGCGCCTCAGGGGTATGCTCTTTGCTTGGCTATTTGCTTTGTTGAGTAGGTTTGAAGTCCGTAATGAGGAAGTGACTGGCCTGAGCATTGCCCTCCCCTGTGCCCTGGGCATCACTTCTGGGGCAGGGGAAGCCCATCTTCAGCGGTGACCTGGGATCAGGCTGGGGGAGCGCAGGGACTGAGTCGCAGGGTGGTCACGAAGTCCCATTGGAGATGAGGATGTGTGTGGACAAGGGGTTTGTGATGGCAGGAGAGCACCAGGCTGGAGGGTCCCTGGTGTCTGTAGCGGAGCGGAGCACCTGCACGAGTCCTGTCTGCGTGCCCTGGGCTGGCTTCTGCTCTCAAACCAGTACAGACCAGTACGGGTGCCACTGGAACCAGCAGGGTTACCCTGTTGTTAACCAGTCAGGCTTTCCCTGTGTAAGCGGAGAAATTCCCAGGACCCTCTCCTAGCTGTCCTGCAGCGTCCAGCTCTGCGCCTCCTCCACGTTGGTGTCATGCTGAGCCTGACCCCTCCACGTCACCGTCCTGTGTCGCCTCGCTCCCAGCCCAGCGTGGGCAAGCGTTGGCACTGCCCCATTCCAGCTGTAACCCACTGCAAATCAGCACTGCTCCCCTAAAATCAGCACCCCATGTTCTCAGCTGATGTGGATCAGGGACGACTTGCAGGAGTGGGAGAAGATACTGGCAGTCAGGCTGGATCCTGTAAATCGGGTGCTTGTTGCTGGCTGGGCAAAGCCTTGCTGCTCTACGGAATCCCATGGTGCGATCCCCTGCCTGATGTAGACTCCTGGCAGTGGTGCTATCAGCAAACAGCGAACAGGAAACCTGACCCTTTGCACCAAAACATTTCATTAATCATGCTCCAGACATGCTTAGCAAAGCAATGCAAAGCCCTGAGCTGTGAAAGCGCCTGCAGCAAATGGGAAGGGGAAAGAGAGCAAATCAGTGTAGAAACCGTTTGTAGAAATGTCCAAGGATGGCTCTGACTTCGTCTCAGCAGCAAAAGGTGTTTCATTTGTGACAGTGCTGGATTCAGGCAAGAATTCACCGTGGGGCCAGGAGGGCCCTGGTCCAGCTCACCCAGCTCTTGGTTTTGCAGAACATGGGGATTTCAGGCAAGTTTGTCAGCTGGAAACCAAAGCCAGGCTTTTCATGTGTCTATAACATTGGCCAGTAAGAGAATTCACTGTGGTCCCCTTCGTGGAGGAAGATTCCTGTGGCTGAGCATCATTTTGGCAGCACCGCAATGGTTTTGGGCTCTGAGCAAAACAAGATTTGCAGGAGAGGGAGCATCTTTTTATTAGCTTGGCCGCTGCTGTTAGAAATTGTGGCTCAGCTTTTGGGTTCAAGAGACTTGGGTGTTGAAAACTTGTCTAATAAAAGATATTACCTTTCCCTGTAGCCCTTGGGTTCCCCGTGCACCTGCATAATATTGTCCCCGTAGGTCCCAGCTGGGTGATGCAGCACCATGGACAGACAGTCCCAGTGTCACAGCCCCATCCCGCTGGGTGCTGCTGGCCTTCTGTTGTGGTTTAGCCCCAGCCAGCAACTAAGCCCCACACAGCCGCTCGCTCACCTTCCCCCCCGGTGGGATGGGGGAGAGAATCAGAAGAGCAAACGTAAGAAAACTCGTGGGTTGAGATAAGAACAGTTTAATAATTGGAACAAAATAATAATAATAAATTGTAATGAGAAGGAAAACAGGAGAGTGAGAGAGGAACAAAACCCAGGAGAAAAAAAAAAACAGTGATACAACCACTCACCACCCGCCGACCGATGCCCAGCCAGTCCCCGAGCAGCGACCGCTACCCCACGGCCAACTCCCCCCAGTTTCTATACCGAGCATGACGCCATCTGGGATGGAATAGCCCTTTGGCCAGTGGGGGTCAGCTGTCCCGGCTGTGCCCCCTCCCAGCTCCTTGTGCACCCGGCAGAGCAGGGGAAGCTGAAAAGTCCTTGACCAGTGTAAGCACCACTTAGCAACAGCCAAAACATCAGTGTGTTATCAACATTATTCTCATCCTAAAATCCAGAACACAGCACTGTACCAGCTACTAGGAAGAAAATTAACTCTATCCCAGCTGAAACCAGGACACCTTCCTCCCCCCATCACCTCCCAGCTCATTGCTCAGACCCTCCTGGCCGCATCCACCTCTGAGTTCCATGGGCCAAAATCTGCAATGACTGGGGCATCACTTCCAATTTTCACTAAAGACTCGGAGAATTTGGCTTCCTTCTCTTTTGGACACCAAGCCAAAACCCAGAATTGTGAACATTTCAGTTTGGGGAGGATGTGAAGCGGGACTTGGCACCAGAACCATGCCCAGGCGATGAACTAAACGTGACGTGTGACGATAGGCAAAGCCAGCGCGCAGAGTAGATGTCACTTGGTCATTGGAGCTCCATGGTCTTCAGCAAGTGAGACATGGTTTTGGGGGCAGAGGACCCAGTGCATCTGATGGGTGGTTTGGAAGATCTGGGCTCTGATATGTTTTACCTACTTCATTGTGTTTGTTTTCTGCACAAGGAGTTTCCAGGCAGTTAAGGCTGGGCTAAGCTTTTTATTCACCTGGAGAAGATCAGCATAAAGTAAAAGAGATGGGGTCCTCAGGCTGAGAGCCCATCCCTGCAACCTCCCTGCTCCCTGGAGCACTGCTGCTGGGCTGGATCCGCTTCTCTCCTAGGCACATTAATTCTGGTTAGGCTCTGATTCCTCTTTTCTTAGGAAAAAAGCATGCTGCATCTTCCCCACTCTCTCTGTAATCCAGTCAAAAAGATTTTGTCTCCTAATGAGATGCTAGAGCACAGATCACCTTTGAATCTTTCTTTCCTTCCTCTTTTTCTTTCCTTCCTCTTTTTCTTTCTTCTTGGTGTTTCACTCCTTGCCAGAGTGTAATTATGAAGATTAAAATGTGTAAACAAGGTCTTGCATAATGATGAAGATATTGTCAATAGGAGGGGTGAGAATGAAGAGCAGGATCAACTCTGATTATTTAATCAGGTGATGCTTCGTTAAAATGTCCCTTGGGAGAGGAGGCAACTGGCAGCAGGATGGGGCCTTTGGGTAGGTTTTGTACCATGATGTGCTCCCAGGGAGGACCCTTGGCTGTGGGGCACAGCTGGGCTTTGACCTCCTCCTCCTCCAGCTCGTGCTTTCTCCACTGTGCTGTTGTCTTCTCCTGCTGGGGAGGTGCCACGGCAGACGGCTTTCCCCCTCTCCTGCTCTAAGGACAAATTCATCCCTCTGAGGATGGGTGCTGCAATCCCCTCCGTCGTGTTCCCAAGAGCCTCTTCCAGACCCAGGGCTGCGCCGCATGGCTGGGCACAGGGTATGATAATGGGAACAGACTAATGTCCCCAAATCACCCCTTCCCCAAGCAATTTATGGGAGACCACGTTGCTTTGCAGCATCAGGGATGCTCTGCCGCCTCCATAGTCACCTCCCTGCCAGAGCTGGACCACGGCTCTCTGGAAACCCTTCTCTGAGGTCTGCTTTGGGAGCGGGGCTGAGGTCTGTACTCACCTCCACGTGCAGATGCCGCAGCTTGACGGTTCATCAGCATCTGCCGGGGAGGGGACGGCTGTGCTCCGCTGGCGGCTGCTTGTAGGGCATGCCAGCTGTGCCTATAGACAGGCCCTCAGGGACAGGAGTCCAGATTAGCCAAGTGCACGATGCTTTTTATAGCTTGTTTAAACTGCTTTCCACCTCCCAGGGCAGCCTCCTTCAGAAATAAAAGGGGCTTGAGCTGCTTCACTCCTGGAGTGCCTGCACAGGGATGTCAGGTAGTTTTACCGATGCACTTGGTGGTCCCCTCTGGTCCCCTCTCCCAGGTGGGTCAGCTGTCCTGGCACCCGGCTGCGGGTCTCCAAAAGGGTTAATGAGTGTTTGCGTTGGGTTGAGTGTGCTGCTCACAGAGCTCGTTAATGCTAATGAGACCAGGGTGTCACTTTTTCTCTCAATTAGGAGGGAGGTAAGAAGGGGATCGGGAGCTGCAGGTGCTGCTTGTCCAGAGCCTGTGGCCAGGTGACCTTGATCTGCTGGGAGCCAGCTGGGGATGGAGCAGGGCTGATCTGTGGGAGCGGGGGCATGGACGGGGGTTAGATGCCTGTCTGTGGTGTGCAGGGCTGATCCTTCTCAGAGCAGGCAGAGAAAACCCTTTGCTCTTGTGCTGCCTGATGCTGAGAGCAAAGCTGCCCTGGGTCTGGGGCTCAGGTGTGCGTCGGCCATGTGAGAGCATCATCGGAGCTGGTGGGATGGAGGTAAGGAGCCTGTGAGGTCCTGTGAAGGCACCGTGTCTTGCCCAGGAGCCTCTCCAGTCAGGGGAAGCCTGGCTGTGCCGTGCTAGGGCAGGAGGGACCTTCCCTGGCAGCTCCTCCAGCAGATCTCCCTGGGGAAGCCCAGTCCTTCTGGAGCTGCTTGATGCTGTACTTCAGCTCTCCACAACATCTCCTGTAGCTAACAAGTGCTTTGAAGCAAGTTACTTTATTTGCCAGCCCTTTCCAGCAACAGATAATTGCAATGCTGGCGCGTTGTAGCCTAGACTTAACGGCTGGCTCCTAATCCTCTGCCTTTTAATTACACAGTAATGATTAGATGGAGGGCTGTGGCATTCCTTTGCAAGCCTTTCTCTGGAAAAGCCTGGTTTCGGTGTTGGGTAGCTGCGCTGTGTTTCTGTGCGTGGCTCCTGAGTCCTGCGGATAATGCTGTAAACTGGTAAAGGAGAGTTACTGGTTCCTGTCCTCGGTGGTTTGCTTCCCTTCAGCTTGGGGGTGCTGAGAGGCAGAAATGCCAGTGGACACCCCTAAGGGCTTGCTCAGCTCGTTATCCCGCATAGAATTTATCTATTTGAAGACAAACCTGTTGTTTCATGAGGCTGGATGGCAGTTGTCTTTTCTCCTTCTCCTCCTTGAAATTTTCCTTGGGTTTGGCTGGCTGAGATGCCTGGTATGGGCACGGCTCCGGGAGCTGCTGTACTGGGTCGCTGGCAGAGGCTCTGCCGGGGCTTGGCCCGCGTGTCTGTCGGAGGATGCTGCACCTCCACGGAGGCTCGGAGGCGGCGGCAGCATCTCTGAGCGGTGGAAGGAGGCCAGGCGTCTGTCCCTCAGCGCAGCGTGCTCTGCTTGCATGCTGGGGAGACAGGGAGGCTTGGCTTTATGCTCCCTGCTGCGCAATAACCCTCCTGCTTGCACAGAGCTCCTGCCTTCAGCCTTTTTACCCCCCCCAAAAAAAGTTACTGGCCTGAATTTGGCCCGAATAGGAGCGTCGCTGAGAGCTCCTGCCTCTCTCGCAGCTGGAGGTGACCACGAGCTCGGCTGGGAGCGACGTGCAGGTCGGCATCCTGCCTGGCGCGTCCCCGTGGGAGCAGCTTTCCTGCCAGCCCGGACGAACAAAGTGGCGATGGGATGGTCCCAGGCCACCGTGTGTGCTGCCAGCGTGGGTCCCTCCTCGTCCTGCTGTGCACAGGGCTGCCCGCACTGCACAGGCAATGCTGGACACAATGGCAAATACCGGTGGCCTAGTTACAGGGGGAACAAAAGAACTTTTTTTTTAAAAAAAAAGGGTTTTTTTTAGATCCTTTGGGAGGAAGGGAAGGTACAAGGTCTCCCTTTTCTCTGGATGCTGCCAGGGGGAAAATGGGTATTGTTTATTGTAGTGGTTCCTACGGTCTGGGTTGTTGGGCTGGACCTAGTGGAGCATCGTAAGGGCAGTCGTGGTCTGGCTCAGCTTTCCCACCTAAGGTGCGAGTCCTCCGCTCCCTCTCGAGGCCTGCCCGTCGGAGCAGGCTGCAGGCATTTTGGAGGGTGTTCTCAGGCAAAACCTGCCTGCTCAGTGCCACGCTTTGGACAGAAGCATCTCGGGGCTGTTCATGAAGTGCGTGTGGGTCTGGCCGTGTTTGGGGTGAGGTACTGGTGTGCTCTTGCGAGGCTGGGGCTGCAGAGATGCTCCTTGCCCGGGCTGGATGGAGCGAGCCACGGGGATGGAGCAGTTGGGAAGGAGGCAGGGATTATCCCGGCTGCCTCTTCCAGACACCCCAAAACAAAGCGCTCCTGCTGCTGTGCAGAGGGGTTAGCCCCACCGCCCTTCACCCCCCTGGGGTGTCCCAGGAGTGAGCCGGTTCCTCGTCACACCTCGCTACAGCTCTGCTTTCCCTCCCGCAGGATATTTGTGCTGGGCATTGGATTTTTCACCCTGTGCTTCCTAATGACGTCGCTGGGAGGGCAGTTCTCAGCCAAGCGCCTGGGGGACTCGCCCTTCACCATCCGGACTGAAGGTAAGCGTGGCTCCGTGCCCATCCCGTCCTGCGTGATGCTCGGTGACCCCCCCGCGCGTGGTCCCGCCGAGCTGACGAGCGCCAGGGATGCCGGGAGGATGGTGCTGGGATGCCTCCGTTCCCAAGGCTCCCTCCTGACCCGTTTCGGGGACGTCCGGTCCTGTTGGCCCTTCTTGCTGTGGCACGGGGCACTTTGCAGCCACGTGGCTAAAACCTGGCTGCGTTCACATCCAGAGGTGCACAGGCGCAGTGGGGACGTGCGTGTGCTGGAGTGCGGGTGCTGACCCTGGCTCACGGCAGAGGGATGGGAAAACACCGGTGGCTGGGGCGGACAGGATTAGACCTTCAGCTGCTGGCGGTGGTGTGGGTTGCATGGGCTGCACCCGGTCTGACGTGCTGAGGATTTGGCTTGGGTGCTTGGAGGACTCAGTGATTTGGGGCAGTTTTGGTCTGCAGGGGGTGGAAATTGTTCTTTAGGGATGGAAAAATAAAAGGCCTTTGTGGTTTCATGGAGGTACCGAAATGTAGAAGAGAAATATTCTGATTTTTAGCAAGTGTGCTTTCTGTTACGTTTTTTTAAAACACCTTTTTTAGTGAGATGTGCAGTCAGCTCAGGAGACAGCTTCCATAGTGGGAGGATCGTGTCCTGCCCTTGCTCTGGGAGGATGCTGCTGTGCTGAATTAAGCTTTGCCCTGACTTTTCCTCTGCGGTCCCAGCCTGGAACAGCATGACTGAATTGCACAGAGGGAAATGCCCAGCTTGAACTCCGGTGAGCAGGGTGAGATAGGCTTGGTCAGGCCACCGCGTTCTTCTCCTCCTCCATACCAAAGGCATGGAGGGATTTGAGCTCCCCAGCTTCGCCTGGAATGTGATTTTTGGGCATTAAATCCTTTCCTTGCGGTGCTGGAAGAAGTGCTAGTTGCTTTCCTACAGAAGGAGAGGACTAAAGTGGTGGTTTGCAGAAGTCGGATGGTGCTTGTAAACTGCTTAGTTGACTTTCAGAGAGATTAATGTGCAGCCTGCGGCAGCTGGCTTTGTTTTCTCCCCGTGGACGGAGTACACGGCGGCTGGTGTTTCTCCCCCTGTGCTCCCCTAAGTGTTCCCATCACCAACTCCGTTAAGCCCCTTCTCCAAGGGACTGGTGTTTGCCTGGCTGACCTCGGCCTGAGCCGGAGCAGCTGGCAGGATCAGCGCCTTTCGGTATTTTCTGCATGTTTTACCATGGTCAGGGTACCTGCTCCTGCGAGGAGGGTGGGTGCTGTGTTAACGTCCCTGTCCCCAGGCCAAGCGCAGCTCCCAGGATGGCTGGTGAGTGAAACCTGGTTATAGGGGATTTCTTCCTTCTCGGGATGAGAAGCAGCACATGAGGAGGGTGAGCAGAAGTCCCCAGACCGCCGCCTTCTCCAGGCTTGGCTTTTGAGGAGAAGGGTCCTGAAAAGATTTCCGAGTTTGGAATAAAAGGTGTCACTTGTTACAGCTGCCCTCTGTCCCAGGAGAGCCCCAGCGTCCCCAGGGAGTTTGCAGAGAACTAGAAGAAAGGCAAAGAGGGGCTGATTAACTGCGGGACCAGCCCGCGCTGAGAGGTGGCACAGGGCGTGTTGCAAACGGCAGCAAAGGTTTCCAGAAACCTGCAGAAGCCATCTTCTGTCACCTTTGAAAGGCTGTGGCTGTTGGGGGAGGCGCTGATGCCTGGAAAAACCAACTATCGCACCCATGGAAAAAGGCAGGGGGGACGATGCGTGCTGGGCAACCTCACTGGTGCCACTGGGAAATGGGGAGCCACTGGGAAATGGGGAGTCAAAGCCTCCAAAGGTTTCCAGAAACCTGCAGAAGCCCTTGATCCCACCCCAGAGGACTCTGAAGTTGTGACGAAACGATGGCAAAAAGACAATTATCCAGCTTCTTTATCCCCTTTCTGGATGCCTTGGAGTGGCATAGCTTTTCCCATCCTTATTTTTGTCATCAACTTAACCCGGATCTTTGAGTCCACTGATTCCCATCCTTGCGTGTTTTTTGTTCACCGGGCATGATGTCAGCGCAGTCCCGGAGCTGGATCAAAAGAAACCTCCTTTTTCAGGCTCTCGCACCTCTGCTTACTGCTTTAGGTGATTAACTCAAGGTGTGCAAATGGGTTCACCTTCTTGCATCTGAGCTCCCGGTCACGGTGGGTCCCCTTGGCTCTGCGAAGGGGTGTGCTGTGAGCGGCTGCCTTGCCGGCCAGGAGAGAGACCCGTTGCTTTGCTCTGGGGGGTCTGGGTGTTGGTTCTGGTAACGGCTGGTCGGTCTCATTTAAAGAAGAAAAAAGATTTGTGATCTGATTTTTCAAGCTTTTGGCTTCTTAGGTCTGTAACTGGCTAAAGCAAGTCCTGCTTTGTTAGAAAGCTCAGAAATTCAATGGAAAACTATTTTTTTTTTTTTTTTTCTTCTATTGGATGGATTTGCCAAGCAAGGTATTGCATCCAGCTGAATTGCTGCAGATTTGGCTGTTGTGTTTTTTGTTGAGGAAGATTTGGTTTGTTCATGGTCTTGCACGTTGTTTTGAAACACGAAGCATCCTCTCTGCTGTTTCTGGAGGAAGGATGCTGTTTTGGAAGAGGGTTATATTCTTTGTCCCCAGGACTTGGCAGGCACAACCTGAGAGGCTTTTTCTAGCTCTTTAACTTTTTTCTAGCTCTTTAACAGGTTCAGGCTGTTGGGGTTCAGCCTTTCCTGTGACACTGGTACGTAGGGACCGTCCGTCCCACACGGTGAGGTAGCTGTTCTCAGCAGGGCTCCCTGCACACAGCTGCACAGGGTGAGAAACCCCGAAAGCAGAGCGGGACCAAGACCTCAGGGCAAGTACAAGACTGGAGCCGGCCAGGAGCCGGCCAGCGTCACTGCAGACCCCTCTCTGTCACCTTTGAAAGGCTGTGGCTGTTGGGGGAGGCGCTGATGCCTGGAAAAACCAACTATCGCACCCATGGAAAAAGGCAGGAGGGACGATGCGTGCTGGGCAACCTCACCGGTGCCACTGGGAAATGGGGAGCCACTGGGAAATGGGGAGTCAAAGCCTCCAGGAAGCTGGCGAGGTGGGGAAACTCCATCCTTGGAGACTTTCAAAGCACGTCTAGCTGCCGTGAGGCTGTGGGCAGCTTGGTCTGACCCCCAGGTCTGCTCTGCTTGGAGCAGGAGGTCGGGGAAGGGACTTCAGAGGTCCTTCCCGGCTGGGGTGATGCTGAGCTCACATGGAGGAGTGCTCAATGCCCGTCGAAGGTGGTGCGGGTTGATGGGAACAGAAATGGATGTGCTTCTTACTAGTGGTGTGAAGTGTCAATAGGTCTGTTTGAATAACAAACTGGCATTTAATTAACATACGTTATGGATCTCAAGGAAACCCAAGAAATTTTGCTGGTTGCTATTGTTGCTGTTAAGCGCACAATGCTGGTCTGAAGGCAGGCTCAAAGGAGCAGGTTAATTTTGCTGGGCTGATTAGCTCTTGATGTGAGTAATGGTGGGAATCAGGCCAGTATTCACACAAACCTGGACAGGTTCAGGGCCGTTGGCTTCGGAGGAGTTATTGGGTGCGTGGCCTCAGGTCTGCCATAGGTTGAAGCCCGGGCTCGAATATCTCCCGGGACTGGGCTCCCGGGGTGAAACCCTCTGGAGCGCACTGGTGGTCCTGCCTGGGGAAGGAGCCTGGGCCCTGCTTGCTGCTCTTCTCTCCGCATGGGCTCATCGAAACGTTGGGCTTAATGGGCCCTTTTGAGCATTGTTTATTAATTGATTAAGTTTGCATTGCAAGCTGGCAGCACCCTCTCCTCATACGCTCTGGGTGTGGGCTGCTTCCCCAGCGTAGCCAGCGTATTTAGTCGGGTACGTTTGTGGCCAGCGAGTGTCCGCTCCTGTGGCCCTTCTTGGGGGTGATTCTGGCTTTTGTGGCTGTTTGCTCTGGTCCTTGTTTCCCCGTGTCCTGCCAGGCTCAGCAGCAATGCTCTGCAAGTGACGCTGCCCATGCGCTTAAATGCCTGCAGGGTTGGGGTGGCTGCGAAAAGCCGGGGGGGGTCAAGCCCACCACGCAAGCACTTAAAAATCATTTGCATTGGAGAAATCCTGGTGGGTTGTGGATGAATGGTAAAAACCCGTGGATCATGGTCCAGGCTAGGCTGGGGCTGTTCCTATTTCTCCCTGAGCGTCCTGACCAGCCCAGCACTGAACCTCGGAAATTGCAATCCAAGGGGAAGCTTATGAAAATGCCCCAGACTTGCTCAGAGCGTTCTTGGCTTCTGAACTGTGTGAGCAGCCGATCAAAACCAAAATGAAGATAGATGTGAGGCAGGAGCATGAAAAGGAGAAATGGATAATGTCACAGTCCAAAAGTTAATCCCATTTTTAATTTTATTTTTATATGTGAATCCCCTTCTTGGAGGCTGTTGTCAAAAGCCAAGTTTCTCGGTGTGTGCCAGAAATCATTCCTCAGATGGATTCTCTGCTTGGTGATTCGATGCAGCAGAGGCTTTGCGTCTTAATAATAAATAAAAAAACCTTCTGAAATACAAGTTATTTTATCCTAATCCGCTGCTGTCAGGTAAACACAGACAAAAGTTCCTTTGTTTTGAAATGGCCACCGAGAGAATTTGTTCTACAAACAAAGATCTAGATAAAAAAAGAGAACAGACAAGTCTATAAATTTTGAATGTGGGAGATGCTTTGGGAGTGACTCTAGACTTGAGAGATTGAGTTTTCTGTGCCCTCTTCTCTCCTCCTCTTTAGAATTGAAAATGTTTGGTTTGGTTTTTTTCCTGAGCGTCTTTCTTTCGAGCTGTCTTGGGGCAGGGGACTGATCCTGAAAAGGCACCGAGATCTTTAATTGTGGTGCTGGCAGTGCGGCTGGGGAGGGATTTGGCAGCGGTCCCTCTGCCCACAGCCGTGCCCCGCTCCGGTTTCGGCAGCGATGTACATCCCACTGGTGCAGCTTGCTGCTGCAGGGGATTAGCGGAGGAAAATAGGTTATTAAGTGTTAAAACGTGATTAGATGTGGCTGGAATATTGCCTGCAACTGCTGTAGCTAGTTTAAAAAAAATGGAAAGACTTCTGATTTCTTCTGCTGTTGATTCCTGTATGGTAGGGTACGAGGTGCTGGAGGAATTTGCTGCGGGCCCAGGGGACGTGCAGGACAGGTCCTGATGTCCCGAAATAGCTGGAGCTGAGCTCTGCCCTCGCTGTGGGCTGCCGATTCTTGCAAGAGGGCACTGATTTAATTTCAGCTGACCTTGGTGGTACTTCGATACAAGTGTGTTGAGTGGTTCATAGAGATAAAGATATCGCAGTGCTTGGGGTCTGTGTGCTGCAACAGCAGTTCTCATGCTGACTGAGGTCCTTGACTCTCGATGCCTTTGGGAAGCGGTGGTTTGCTGAGCACTGGAGTTGTGTGTTTACTGTTCCCATAATGGTCTTTTCAACCCGTTTTCAAGTGCTTCCTGCCTGGATTGGTGCTCAGCTTGAGAGCTCGACACCTGCCTTTTTCCACCCCAAAATGAGCTCCCAGCAGCATCTCTAGCTGGTTTCCTGTTGGTGACCACAGTCGGGCTCCTGCGTTGTGTTTCCTCAACCGCTTTGGGACCAGGATCAGTGGGGATGGGGGATGAAGGAAGGACAAGGGTGCGGGAGAGCTAATTTTAGAGCACAAGCTGGAAAATGCAAGTGAGCAGGGGTGAAGCACATCCTCTGCAAGGCTGCTGCACCTTGTCCTAGGTTGCTGAGATGTGTTTTGGGGTCTGATCTCCTCGGGGCTGCAGGACATGGACCCCGGTGGGATATTAAACAGCTTGTGGGCTGGGGCAGGGGGTTTCTCAGTCAGCCTGATGTGCAGATAAAGCTGCCCAACGCCACGGGAACTTTCTGCAGCTGGGCAACGGTAACCGCCTCGGCCTGCAAATCTGTCTGGAGGTGGGCAGTGCATCAGCGCCTGCAGGGACGTTCCTTGGTCTGGGGCACGGCAGAAGCGCAGGTGGCCAGAGAACAGCTTCTGCTGCAAAAGCCTCTGGGATTTTGTCCTTCACTTCCATTTTGCAGGGAAAGAAAAAGAAACGTGGACAAGTTATGGAGCAAGCCTGCTGGGGAAGCCCACCTTGCTGGCTTGGGGCATCCTGTCCTGGATGCAGGCTGTGGGTGAAGCTGAGCAGCGCTGCCTTCTTGGGGCATCAGAATGGCTCTGGCTCATTCTGTTGGGGTACGGGACTCTCGGGAGAGGTCCAGCAGACAACAGCCAAGGCACATTGCACTGGAAATGGTGCTTAACATCACCTGGCAGAAATCCTGCCCTGCTCTCTCTCCCCAAACCCCGCACCCGTCCTCTGTTCCAGCTACTGGAGCGCTCTGCCTCTCCCGTGGCTGTCACTTGCTCCAGTTCCTGGAGTCTCACCTGCTTAAAGCAATTTCTTCCATCAATGAACACAGAAGAGGAGAGAGGGGGGGATTGTTTTGGGCTGCGCAGCACAGCTGAATACTTTGGTCTCTGTGGCTTCCGTTTCTCTCCAGAGCAGGGGTGATGGTGGAGGGGGGCGGAGGAGCAGGGAATTGTGCCGTAAATGATAATGTTGAAGGTTGCTTGGGATTTTGTAGGGCATCTTCACTGTTCCAGAGTCATAGTACCGTGAAGCGATGGGATCTCATGTTAGTTCAATCCCTTGAACAGCTCCCCAAGGAGCAGAGCAAAGAGGCCAAACAGAAACGTGAGAACCTACATGATCTCCTCGGAGGGGTGCCTTGCTCCCGTCTCTGCTGGGTTTCCTTGTGCTCCGGCGGCATCCCAGCTGGGTTAGCATGGCCGGGTACCATTGCCCTTTGTTCTCACGGAGGATGCAGAAAGGTCAAGCTCAGATTTGCTAATGATCAGAGCGAGCTTGAATAACTCTGTCGTCCTCCCTTGCAGTCGGCCGTGCGTGATCCTGACCCACCACGTACCCTCTGTGTGCGGCTGATCGCGAGGGAGGGCAGCAGAGGAGGGGACGGCTGGGCTCTGCCTGTGAGGTTCTGGCTGCGGTGAGATGCTGCTCAGCCCGAAGGAGCTTTAAAGCAAAACACAGATGTGTTCATCCTCCCGTTCCAGTTCCCTCTCTCTTGGGAAAGGTAATTTCTGGACCCATTTGCAAACTTGGGTCGCTGCCACTTGTGACAGATCCCAGTCTGCTCCTCAGTTATTTCTCCTTGGCAGAGCACACAGTTCTTCTGACAGGAGCTTGAGTCGGGAAAAATACCCGAAAGTTGCTCTATGGCTTTCAAAGCCCCTTTTCGTACCTGACCTTGCTGGAGAGAGCACCCGGGAGCAAGAGCGTGGGCTGCTGCCTCCTTGAGACGTGACGCACAGATGTGCGGTTCCAGGGATGCTCGAGTTCCCTTTGCTTGCAAAAAATGATGCAAGTTATAAATTTATCTTGTTGCCTTCAATGCATGGTGAAGGTGACAGGAGAACCAGTTGCAAAGTCTCGTGTAACCAAGTGATGGTGACGGGGGGGGCACGGGCAGAGCGAGGGAGGGAGCCGGGCAGACTCTGCTGTGCAAACTCAGCGCTAATTATTCCCGGTTTTTTCCCAAGTGAGTTATAACCCTCTCCCGGGCTGCTTGTGTTTGTTTTGATGTTGTCTGCTGAGCAGCTCTAAATAACTGTATGCGGCGGCTTGTAAGCAGCTTGTCAGGATCCGCTGCTTGAGCGCGTCTCGCCGGAAGGTGCAGGCAGTGGCCGGGATGCTTGTCCGGGTGGAGGGATGAGGCCGTTCTCACGATCTGAATCCCGAATTTGCTTATGCAAAACCCACTTGAAAGGCAGCAGGAGTTTTCCCTCTTGATCCCCCTCTTCCCGCAGCGCCTGTGGGGCCATTAGCCGGTGTGTTGCCCCAGGTCCCCGAGGAGAGGGTGTGGGTAAGCGGGCGCGTGTCACCTCCCTGGCACCAGCTGCTGCTGCACCCGGAGCTGGGGTTGAGTCTCCTGGAGCCTGTGGGCCACTGGGGAGGTGCCAGGCAGGGGAGACCCGTGGCGAGGAGCGTGCTGTGCGGCTCTTCAGTGCCCGGGGCTCATTTCCAGCCTCTCTGCGTCCATCCCATCCGAAGCGGCTCCAAGCAGCCTTGGGCGCTGGAGCAGCCAGCTGATGCTGTAAGAAGTTGCCTGGTCGGTGCCAAGCTGAGCTGGCTGGTACTGGGAGCACCTCCATGGTGAGGAGCTGTGCTGGGGAAGATGGGCTTTTGCTTTTTCCTCCTCCAGAAAAATGCAGGGGCAGTGGGGCCAGCTCTCCGGCTTGCCTAGAGATGCTGTGCTCTGGCAGCTCCCGCTGCTCCGCACTGTTCTCTCTTCCTCGTTGCCCAAGCATCGGTGGGGAGAAGGGAGTTAATGGAGACCCCAAAGCAAGGCAGAGCCCAGATGCAGGGTGAGGGCTTTCTGCCTCATACACTGCCTGCCCCCGGCCCCGCTCCCTGCCAGCTCCTGCCAGATGCTCGGTTGCTCCAGGGGCTCTTTTAAGTGGGTAACGCCGCACACGGCAGCAATAACAACCTATTCTGCTCTTCCTGTTGAGTATGGGGAGGCTTCTTTAATTATGGGTTAAAGTGGTGCTCTGTGCTGAGGCGTGGCTGTTGGGGATGGTGATGGGTGCTGCTGGGAGTGACTGTGGGTGTCAGCTGCCCCCTGCACCCCCTGCAGCACCCCGGGGTGTGAGTGCCGCCGGCCCCTCTGTGCCACGGCTGCTGCTGGTGCCGGGGTTGCACCCCCTGTGGGCAACACAGGGGTGTCCTTAATCTGCATTTTTTTGGAGCAGAGCAGTGCTTTGCCTGGGCAGAGAAAGTGGTGGTTGATTAAAAGCACGTGTCCTTTCCCACGCCTGCTCCTCGGGGCCGTCCCGCTTCAGTCCCAGAGCATCGCATCCCCCGTCAGGTTGGTGAACGTGCACTCCGCTCCCATCTCCAACCCACGTTTGGAAAGGGAGTTTAAAGTGGAAGTGTAAAACTTCACTGCTCTTATTAAATTGCTATTGCAAGCAGGGAAATGAATGCTGTTAAAATAAGGAAAGTAAAGGTGTCCGTGGGGGCTCCACGTGACACCAGGGGTTCCCGTCCGCTTCTGCGGGGATGTGCGGGGAGAGTACAATGCAGGTCGGTGCTTTGCAGGGCAAAGAGGGGTAATAAGAATTGTAAGGGCTACCATAGTAGCAGTTAAGGCTTAATCCACCCTGGGGACACATCTCTTGCTGAAGAATTGCTGGTTTGATATAATCGCTGCTCAGAATTGGATGCCTGCAGGCTTAAAAAGAAAAAAAAAAAGCCACCAAACTTACTGGGAGATGGAAGTGTGAATTCATGAGTCTTAAACTGGTGGAACAGAGATGAAGATCTTGGTGCAGCGATGTGCGCTGGCCCCTTCCCTGCCGCTGCCATGTCGGAGGAGGGAGGAGCAGCATCCCGCTGGCCCCGAAACCGTTATCTCCATAAGCAGTGACTCCCAGGGAATGATTAAATCAATTAATTGATTTTCTATAGCTCATAAGGAAGTCAAATGGCATTTCCATCAACCTGTGAGGAGCAAACACCCCACCATGGCCAGGAGGAATGTTAATGGCTCTTTATGCTTTTATGACCCCTTTTCACTCCTAAATCAAAATTCATCCTGAGCCTGGGAGGCAGCAGGTACTTCAGAAAATAAAACTAGCACAGTGGGAACCATAGCAGCCTCTGTAAAAGCTGTTTTTTCCCACTGATTTATTTGTTTCTCTGGCCTAAACAAGAGACCGGGGCTCGGTTCAGCTGAGGCAGAGATTAGCCAAGGCTCGTCCCGTGGCTCTGCCAACGTCCCCCGGCTCCTGCGGGCTCTGCTTTGGGCTGCTGCCCTGCTCTGCTGCTGCCGGAAGGATCCAGCTGCTGGGCTCGGGGGAGGCTGATGGGTTTGGAGGAAGGGGATGATTTATTCGCCCCTGGAAACAGAGTGGCAGGATGCCCAGCACTGTTTGGCCAATATTTTTGGCTGAAGGAGAAATGGTAATCATTTTGGAAATGTTAAATTAGTGAGTTCTGCTGTTTCTGAAACATAACATTTTGGGGCAGCTGTAAATAAGGCTGCGGGCTCGAGCACTGGATATGCAGAGCCAGAGGAGCGATGGTGGTGCTGAGCCTCCCAAAGCCTTCCTCCAGCTGATCTCGGGGCGTGCAAACGCTGGGTCGAATCCTTCCTCTGCCCGAGGGGTTTGGGCTGATTTTCTGCGATCCATGGGGCATCGGCTCCTGATAATACAACTTTATCTGGGTCAGCAACAGGAGCAACCAGTTGAGTTAAATGCCGATGCCCTTGGAGCGATGCCTCTCTTGTAAAGACCAAGAAGCAAAATGAGGGTTGGTGATGGAGGGGGGTCCCTGGCTCACGGGTCCGTGGAGCCGCTCTGGGGCTGCCCCTCCACCGTG
Organism: Mycteria americana; assembly: GCF_035582795.1. Lineage (NCBI taxonomy): Eukaryota > Metazoa > Chordata > Aves > Ciconiiformes > Ciconiidae > Mycteria > Mycteria americana. The sequence goes on along the minus strand of NC_134380.1, from coordinate 5,570,273 downwards.
GGACTGGTGTGCTGCTCATTGCCTGGAGCTGGGGCTCCCAGCTGCAAACCCGGGGTCCAGCTTTGCCCCTGGTGCCGACAGCATCCAGCCTGGCGTGGGGTGTAGCCGTGCCCTGGGAGCCCCGGTGTCCTCTGGGCTTTGCTAGCAGCAACTGCCCTTGAGCGAGCCCTGCACTGGAGCCCTTGTGTTTTAGGAAGCAATTTAAAATCGATGTTAATCTTGTAGTTTGAAAGCCTTGCCTGCAGCGTGAGGTGTTTGGAGCGCTGCAGAACAGCTTAAAATGCAATTTAAAATAGTGCTGGCTGGCAACAGAGGAGCAACTAAAAATAACCTGCTGGTACTTCTTAAAAAAATGTGAAAGGGGGATGAGAAGGGGGGAAAAAGATGGGGTTAAAAACCCAGAATAAATAAAAGCTGAACTGCAGCTTGTGCTGGGGCTGTGCATATTAGTCTACCCTTCCCCAGCGACCCGCCTGCCCCAGCCCATCTCCTGGGGCTGCTGGGGAGAGGTGACTGAGCTCATTTTGCCTGGAGAGGGATGGCTTGGGACAGGACTTGTGGGACCATCCCCATCTCCCACAGGGAACGTCAGGGCTCTGGTGTGTGTTTGTGGGGTAAGAAGTAAGAAAAAGTTGGCGGGGACAGCCCTGTGCTGTCCCTTGCAGTAAGGAAAGGCTGCTGTCTGTCAATGTAAGTGTCTCTTTGTATTGCTCAGCTTCCTGCCTTTTCTTATTTATATGGAAATAGGGAGTGAACATGTGTTAGGGTGGAGATAGCGAGCTGCAGTCCGCTCTTACAGGCGTTTCCTTTCGGGTGGGGGGGCAGGGGGAGCGGGTTGGGGTGGAGAAGCAGCAGGAGCCCCTTCTGCAGGCTCAGCTCGGGGTCCCACAGCCGAAGGGCTGCTCCGAGGGAGGGAGCGAGACCCCAGACCCAGTGGGGTTGGTACGGGGACACCGGGCTGGCACCCCCCTCCATGCTCTGTGCAGCAGCAGGCTGGAGGAAGGCTGGTGGGACCTTGGGTGGAGGCTGAGGTTTGCTTGGGACCTCTCCGTGGCCTCTCTCTAACCAACCTCCTCTGTGAAACCTAGGGCGGCATCACCCTCCTGGGGAAGGACCTGCAGCACGCTGGGGCGCAGGGCTGCAGAAGGAAAGCCGAGGTACAGCCCGTCGTTCATGAAGCCGCTGGCAGCGCAGGAGAACGGAGCCCAAGGATGTGGCTGGCCGGGAGTGTGGTGGGCAGAGCGGTGCCTGGCCGTAGGGGTGGCACGGTGCTTGCAGGAGCGATTTATGGGCCTGAACGGGGTCGCTCCCCATCTGCTGGTGCTGTTTCGGGCAACGTGCGTGCCACAGCACAGCTGGCTCTTGCTTTCAGCTGGGGAACTTCTGCAGCACATCAGTGCACCCGCTGCGGTGTCTCGCCCCCAGGCACTGCCGGCGTGCGGGGGGCTGTAGGAAAGCTGGGGGGGTCTCTTGAGCCCGTGGCGGGGTTGCAATCGCTGCTATCGCACGGCTGCGTTAGCAGAGCCCTGGGGCACCTCCTGCCTGGCTCGGTCGTGGCACGTGGCTGCCAGCCCCGCGGTGCCAGAGCCGGCCATGCAGGGTGTACCGGGGCCTGATGGGCTCTGCCCGCCTATGAATGCGGTGAGAGGGAGCGAAAACATCCCTGAGGCTGCACATTTGCCGCTGATTACACAGCAGTGGATGAGGGGATGGATAAATCCAGGGGGTAGATGATAGCATGCAGGCAGGACATAATCTACTTTACCAGCCGGTGACTTAAGGCTGCTTAATTTGGCTGATTACCAGGGAACCACTTCGTTGCCAGCCGGTTCCAGCGGCTCAGCAGCAGATTGATGGTGCGGCTGGAGCAATACTGAAACGTCCGCTTCACTGGCAGCCCCCAAGCTGCTTCGTGGGCACCTCCAGGTGCAAATTGCTGCTGCTGGCGTGGAGCTCCCTCTGCGGCTCCTCGTGCTTTTTGCATTGGGGCCCTGGCTAAGCAGGTCCATGGTTTCTCTGTATAACTTAAAATAATAAACCCGTAGCTGTTTAACGGCAAATGTGGGTGGGTTTGCTGGAGGCAACAACTGGCTGGGTGCCCATGCTGGTGAGTGGGTGCCCTCGAGGGGTGCAGCCACCCAGCGGGACCTCGTCCATCCCTGGAGCAGCTTCCCCCCAGGGTGGGTGCTGAAGGAACGGAGACGGGAGGTGGCCATCGCTGCCAGCCTGAGCCTGGCCTCGGGCTTTCTTGTTGCCAGTTAGTGCTGGGTCTCTGGGCTGTGATTGTAATGGATTATGTGTCAGGGTTAGCCAGAGCCCTTGGCTAGTTGGCTCTTTTAATCTGCTTGAATCAAAATCAATAGTGAAAGTAAATAGAGGAGCGTGGGAGGAGGAGAGGAGCGAAGGGCTGGTGCTTTGCTCCCCGGGAACTGGGGAGATGCTGGGGTGGGTGCCCTCCCAGGAGGATGGGGTCCCCAGGACAGCCCTGGGGTACCAGCCACCCAGAGAGATGGGTGGTGAGGTCTGGGCCTGGCTGCACCGTGGTGGGGATCCTCCAGCTTCTTCTCCAAGAAATCCTTCAAGAGTATGTTGTCCTTTTGAGGGGTTTAAGTAGCCTGGAGTTGTCGTTTAAAGGAGAAAAACAAAGCAAAGCAAACGATGCTTTAGATTGAAATTAATTCAGCTGGTATTTTCAATGGACGTAAGTAATATCTTACCATCTCTGAGCAAATTCCCTTCTTGTACTGGAGCATTCAGCTGTTGCAAGACAGCCAGGCAGGGATATGACTTATGTCTGAGAAGGGGGGGGGAAATCAACAGCAAATCAGCCATGTTATGAACAGCGGAGATATATTGTGGAATTGCATTTTAAATGTCGGGGATGTTTCGGCGCCGTTCGCACTGGTCTGTGGAGATGAGGGCCGAGGCTGTGCCTTGGTCTCCCCCCAGCACGGTCGGGGCTGGGCTCTTGTGGCCACCGGGTGAGGGAGGCTTTTGCTGCCCTTGAAGCTGGATGGGTTTTTGGGTGGAAAAGCTCCCTGTAAGCCACGTATGTGGGGTGCCACCTCTGCACCCATGGGGTGGCACCAAGGTCCCGCACCCACTAGGAGGAAAACACAAGGGATGCATTGGACTGGGCACCAGCGTGCAGCTCGAACACCATTTCCCCTCCATGTTTCTCTTTCCCCATCTTCTTGGCATGAAGCTGATGCTGAGCAGCGTTGAGACCCCTCCGAGCAGGATGGGGCCGAGTGACCCAGGGACAGGGAGCTGTCATCTGGGTCCAGCAGCTATGCAGGGCAAGGAGGTTTGAATCAGTCTGAGTGGCTAAAGGGAACGTGCCCCCAAAATGCAATTTTTTTTTTCTCCCGAAGGGTTTCAGCTCCTTTTGAAACCCTCAGCCCAAGTGTCCCAGAGCCACACGCAAACCCACGTGATGGGGTGACATCCCTCACGCTCCCTCCGTGCTTGCGAAGCGCTGGGTGGAGGTGGCTCCCAACGCGAGCAATGGTGGGGTGGCATGGGGAGGATGCTCAGGATCCCAAAACACGATGCCTGAGCAAGGAAACTCCTTCCCATCTGCTCCTTCCCCTGTGGCACAACCTGGGCTTTGCCAGCGCCGCTCCACATCATCTCCCCTGGTCCCAGCCCCGCTCCGGGCTGCCCGGCAGCGAGTCCCCTGCGCCGTGGCAGCGGGAGATGCTCCATGAAATGCTGCTCTCTCAGCTGCTCTCCACTCCTGTGCGGTGGCCCCAAGGCATCGGCATTGAACTTCACCCTCGCGTCCAGGGCAGTCTGCACGCGCAGCAAAACTCGCCCGCCCGTCCTGGCTCCCGTTCCTGGAGGTTTCGGTGGCAGGTAACGGCACGGGGTGGGATGCCTGCCCAGGGATGTATTCACTCCAAGAAGGTATTTTAAAGACAAGTGTATCATTAGTGAATTCCCCAGGGTTTTGACCCATCCACATGTGAGCATATTGGCTGTTGGCTATTCCACTGGTTTTGCAGAGAAACTATTTTTTTTTTTTTTTTTTACTAGATATCACCCTGAGGGGATGCTTTCTTTTTTTTCCCTGATTTCATCCAATTACTTAGCTGTATGCTCTTCTGAAGCACCATAAATAATTCTCCTCCCTCTGCTGTGTTTACCAGCATGTCTCATGAAATCCAGTAAGATATGATTGATTGCAATCATTATTTCCTAGTGCTGCTATGAAAACCTCTGTCAGGTTCAGTGATTGCCTTTAAAGAGTGGCTGCCACTCAGGAAAACTGTCAAAAACCTGTCATACTTTAGCAAACTCCAATTAATCTGTTGAGCAGTTTTACTTGTGTTTTCTTTCCCATCATTGCTGATTATCAAGGGTAATTAGAATATTTCTCCTTTGTAATTAGCAGCTTGCTTGCTTTTTTAAAAAAAAAGTGGCTTGCAGGACTGTTTTACTGGGTTTTCATGCTATCGAGTTGGGTTTTGGTTTATCCTGTCTGCCTGCAGTGCTGTTTGCAAGTCTCCTGGGGATCTTCATCGCTGGCTTAAGGGGAGAAGCTGGGGGTACCGCCCGGGCTCGCCTCCGTCCTCCGAATCCCCATCGCTGGCACGCGCTGTCAGGCAGCCGAGCAGCCGTTCGGCGGGCGTCTGGGTCTCCGCTTCAGGTTAACAAATTAATCCTGGCTCTTGCATTTTTAAAAGAGTCGCTTCAGCACTTTTCTTCCTTTCTTTTGGTTTTAATGAGACACACTTTCCAAGAGATGTAATAATCATTGCCAAAAATGTCAAATTGTTCTTGTTATCCTCCTTAAGCTTCTGGAACAACAACAACGACAACAAAGACCAAGAACAGAAAAAGAGAGGTGTTGATGAGGAACGGCTTCAACTTCATCTCCAAGAGCCAGGGGAGGGCTGGGGGAGATACGCCCCGCGACAGCTCTGGCAGGCTGCCCGAAAAGATAACCCAGTGAAGGCTGAGAATTTTTTTTTAGTACTATTTTTACTTAAGGTTTGGGGTGGTTTTTTATTTCTTTATTGGGGAAGGAATATCTCCGCTCACCGTTGACAGCAAAGCTCAGAGCTTTGCTGTTGAAAAGCATCCTGGAATCACTTGAAACCAGCTGGGAAATTGGACGGTGGCAGTGACACAAGGGGAAATCTCGGTGAAGCCAGCGGGGGGGCCGGGCTGGCGCTGGGGGCTCGGCCGCGGGGCCGAGGCTTGCAGCTCCGCTCGCAAGCTTCTCCGGGATCGCAGGGGAAATGGTTTCGTTCCCCAGTGGGAATATCCTCGTCCCTCCTTAGCGACTTGGGAGCAGAGCAGTCTTGTTGGATGTGCTTCTGTGGTGAGGACTCCGAGCAGGCATCCTCGGCTGGATTGCCTGGGGTGTGGATGTAGCCTGAGCAGCAGGAAATCTCCATCCCCTGCTTCTGCTTGAGCATGGGGTGATCCCTGGGGGGCTTTGCCCCAGCGGTGGGGATGTGGTGCTGAGCACCCCTGGGTGCCCGGCATGGACGTCGGCTCACTGCTGCCTGCTGGAAACGTCAGCCCTGTGTCGCTCCGTGCCTCAGTTTCCCTTGTCCCCCTGCCCAGGGCAGGATTAGGCTCCCTCAGCAGGGCTGGAGAGGCTCCCGGGACCCATCCCAAACCCCTCAGGAAAGGACTTTTCCCAGGTCTCTTCTGTGGGGACGAGCTCTGTACGTGTGTCTGAGTTTTAATCAGGGGCCAGAGCTGTTTCTCTGCCTGGGCTTTGTGAGCAGCCATTTACATTTCAAATGAGCTGCACCACTGAACAGGCCTTCATAATTAAATGAATGCAGCCTGGCTACAAATTGGGGCGACAGCCCAGCCCCAAGTGGCGAAGGCAGCAGCGGCTCTCAATCATCTCCATTGCCTTTCCGGACAGGATCCTTGCGTCTTCCCGACAAACCAGCACGACCTGACCCCCGCAAAACAAGCTGGGATCCCAATGCTTGGGCCAGGGGTACCACTCTGTCCAAGGAAATGTGGTGGTTGTGGTTTAAGCCTTTCTGGCCAGCTGCAGGCGTTGTATCGGGTCCTCTTCCTGACCTCCAGACTCACCTGCCGGCACAGGAGCATGCAAGAAGGATGCACAGTCTCCGTCTCCCTCAAAAGCTGAGTTGGAGATCTAAGCTCTGACCCACTGGCAGTGCTGGGATGTTGGAGCAGGAGCAAATCCTGAGCAGAAATCCCTGTTTGGTGGGCAGTCAGTCCTGGAAGCCGCCTGGGGCAAGTGGGTGGAGGGTGCCGGGGGCTGCAAGCCCTGAACACAGCCCAGCCGCGGTATGGATGTCACCAGAGTGGGCTCAGTCCCGCGGGGAAATAACTACTGTGGATTTTCTGACTTAAGCCCATCTCAGAGCTTTGCTATTTTTCTTGGCTGTGTCTTTGCCCCGTTTGCTCAGCTGTGGTTGGGGAGGCTCCTGTACAAACTGAGCTCCAGGGTCCAAGTTTCCACTTTTTTCCCCCATAGCATCTTTCCAGTGTGAGTTTGTTAGCGCTTCTGCCCTTTAATGGGACAGGCTGTGACTTGTGTCCCACGCAGGGGGTTGGGAGACCTCCCCGGTGGGATGAGCAATGGTGGCTCCTGCGTTCCCAGACCCATCCAGGGAGGTCTGGGGCTGCACAGGACCTCGAGCACTCACCGATTCAAGCAGAAGTCGCTGACTTCTTGCCATGGGAGCGCAGGGAGCGTTTGGGGAAGAGCCCGGTTTCAATCTCCATAAATGCAGGTTTTTTGATTTTTTTTTTTTTTTTTTGAGGAATTGCTTTTACTCTCAATTTTTCTTCCGTTTTGTTAGATAGCGTCAGGAAAAATGATGTGTTGCTGATAATCTCAGCCAAGCGTGGAAGACAGCCTTTGGCGAGCGTCTGGCTGGCCTGGTGTCAGCTTCTCGGAGGGGTTAAGGGTTGGCTTGTGACCCTGCGTTCACATGCCGCGCGTCTGCAGCGACAGGCAGCCGCAGTGCTGCGATGCTTTCGCGGCGCCCGCTGGGGCGAGAGCCTGACGGGGGGCACGCGAGTGCCGAAGCCCCCGGTTCTGCTGCGGTGCCGATGCAGCCCTCCTACATCAGAGCCGGAGACCCGACCCCTGGCAGCCGTGGCTCCAGCGCCGCAGCTTCTGGAGCTGGAGTTAGCGGGTGGCTTACCAGGGCAGTGGGGAGCTTGCTGGGGCCGCATCTCTGCAGCAGCGGGAGCCGTCGCGGTGAGCTGGTTCCCACCACGGCCACGTGCACCGCGCTCATCCGAATACCAAAACCACCTAGACCTTGCACGCGGGCCGGCCTCCCTGCTGTTTGATGTGCACAGTGGCTCGAGTCCGCTCCCGCGGCGAGGAGAGGCCCGCGCAGGGGCTGTCCCCGGCACGCGATGCCGTTGGGATGCCCCGCTCCGTCCCACCGCCGGGGCTGAGCTGGGCGCAGGGTGCTGTGCCGGGGGGGGGGGGGAACCCAGGGGATGCACCAGCGGAGCCACCCTCTGGCTTTGCAAGACCCACTTTTGCATCCGTTCGGAGATGCACGCGATGTCCGTCAGTCCCAGTAGCCACCCGGGGTGTCTGGCAGCCACTCGCCTTCCCAGCACCGCCCGCCCGGCTCCTGCTGCTCGCTGAATTAAATATGTGCTGCCTCTTGAAAAGCACATGTGAGTGGAACAGCGGAGATAAGCTTAACAGGAGAAGTTCAGGGGATTATGCACTGATTAAGTTATTACTAACGTGAAATGAGCCGCGCTGAGATGAAACAGGAGCTTTATTTTCTGTTCCCTGGCTTCGGGCTCGGGGCCGCCTGTCACTAGACAGCAGATCAAACTGGGAGCCAGGAGCTCGTGTATCCCCCGGTACTTTCAACACAGCAGCGGGTTGGGGCTGTGCAAACCCGTAGGAAGCAGAGCATTAAATGGGGCTGGGAATCGGGGGCTTTCCCTGCTGGGGGGTTTGCTGAGATGCAGCGTACCGGCAGTGTTTGAGACTGAGCTATTTCCAGTGCTGGGGCACCCACCCTGTAGCAGATTTGGAGAGAGAAGAAATTCTTCTCTGCAACAGGAAAATCCGGTGCTGCTGGGAGGATATGATGGGGGAGGACCACCTATTTGCTCCATTTCCCATGCTTTTCCTTAAGCATCCCCTGTAGGCTGCCGTCAAAGGCAGGATGCTGGGCTAGGTGGGTCTTGGAGAGTGAAAAATAGAAGTGCAAAATGAAAGGCCATTTGGTTTGTGTTTGAGAATAAAGTTGTTTTCCCGTACGCACTCAGGACAGGCTGCATCGGGTGGACAAGTCAGGAGTTTATGCCCGGAGAGGCAGGCGAGGAGGCTGGATCCGGGGCTGGCGTAATCGCTGGCTACCGGCAGCTGCGGCAGCCCAGCTGGATTTGGGCACGGCAGGGATTAGCCCACGCTCAGGCAGGACGATGTGTGTGGGGCTGCGGGTCTGTTGGCAAAGCCAGGGAGGGGGTGTCCAGGGACAGCGGGGCACCGAGATGGTCCATAAACTACGGAGCCCATCAGCGGGGCTGGGGAGCGCAGACTGCGGGCAGCTTTGGGGCTGAAGCCATGGGGAGGGGGATTTTCTTGATCCGACATGGCAACACCCATGACCGTGTCTCGCTTGCTCTTTGTGTGCCTGCAGTGATGGGCGCGCTGGAGTCCCGAGGGGTGCTGCGGCGAATGAGCGACATGCTGGAGATGCTGATGAAGAGGATGGACATCCTGGCCAGGCTGGAGAATAGCACTGACTTCCACAAAGGGGATGAAGCGCGATTCCCTCTGGACAGGTCAGTCGGCCGCGCCGATGCCCCATGCAGACTCCGTGGAGCAGTGCCGGGCTCGGGGGGGTTGCAGGAGCAAAAAACCCCGATGTACTCTGCGGTGTTGGGCTCAGCTGCTGCGTGGGGATGGTGGAGCCCATCGGGGCAATGGAGCTCAGGCAGATCTTTTGTGGTCTTGTTGTTTGCCATTTCTGGAAACCTTTTCTTTTGGGATTTCTGAAATTACTGTGAATTTTGGGGTTGCCTGTAGCACCTGTCCCAGCTGCTAGTGTTGCAGTGCGGGAGGGTGTCTCTTCACTGCTGTGCTGTGGTGGAGCTAGAGGTGGGACTCGCCGATGGCTGGAGCGGTACCTGGTGCGTGGGCTGGGCTCCCTCTGCCATTCAATCCCAGAGCGAGCTCAGGCCGGTTTCTTTGTGCCCGTATTCCTTGGGTAGCTGTGGAAGTGATTGTTGTTTGAAATCCAGGGCTGATATGCTCAGCCTTGGAGTTGAGCAAGGCTTAAAATGAAAGAGGACGAAACTGTCAGGCCCCGAAACGCTCGTTGCACAGAGCTGGCGTCCTGGCTCCCCGTGATGCACGCACCGCATCCGTCCTGGCCGGCAGCTTGAGAGATGCCATCGGACCTTCCCATCGTGACATGCTGATTTGCTAAAGAGACATTTCCCTTTGCTTTGAGAGCCTTTAAACATTTATTAATACTCATCTGCCTGTCACGCCAAGGCCTGCAAAAATGGTAACTAAAGCAACTTGAATGTGGAGGGGCAGAGGTGAAAAAACTGAGGGGCAGCGCTTGGGACAAATTTTGCAATGCAAAGAAAATGCCAGCGTAGATTTTGCTCACGGGTGACACGTGAGCGGTGGGTGGCATGGATGTGACATGCAATGGGCTCCTCTGCCCTGGGCCGTGCCACCGGAGCCGGCACGGGAGCTGCGGTGAGTCCCGGCGGCTCCCACGGGGCATTCCCACCTCTGCCTCCTGCCGTGGCCGTGCTTGACAGCCGGCGGGGGTTCCTGTGCTTCCCTGTTTCCATCTTCATTTCCATTTCTCTCCCTTGCTTTCCTTACGAGTCTCTTTTGTGCCTATAATGGAAAATAGAGTAAGTGAGCCTGTAATTAATCGCTGTGCTATGCCGTACTGCGTGCACACATGAATTAAAGCTGCACAGGCAGCCTCGGAGTGCATGGTCTTGCCTTTTAAGTAACATAATTTCAACCACTGAAAAATATAATTTACCTTGGTAATGGCAGGTGCTGGGGATTTTGTTGTTACGAGGCTGGCTGGTACCCAAGCGTACAAGGAGGACAACAGTAATCCCAGAGAGGAACGGACAGGGCTATTACAGCCAGCGACTGGAAGGTGCTTGCTCACATTTGATGATTTTCTTGGCCAATCTTGTGTTAAAAGAACCAGTAATTTCAGGTGATGGTAATTTCTGAACACCAGCAGCCAAGAGATAAACTTAAAAGCATTTAATGTGAACTGGCAGCGATTGCTGCATGTGGGGATCTCATGGTTCAGATCTGCCGTGTGGCTGGTGACTCCGGGGCCATTGCCTGGGGAGACCAGAGAGGATGGCAGCTTATGGACCCAGCACATCAAAACAGCCTCGGGTTTTGCGTATGTGCTGAGATGGGCTTGAGCGGTTGAGATTACAGATGTCTTGATTTTCAGGAATAGAAAATCAGGGACAACTACTTTATCACCTTTTGCTCCTTATAAATTACCCCTTAAGTGCATTCAAGTCCCTTCACTTGATCCTGCATCACAACCGCTCTGTGTCATCTCCTTGTTCTCACCTGGCCTCTGAAGATCAGGCTTTAGTCATGGGGTGGAGCATCTCCGGATGAAGCAACCATCGTGGGGGGGTTTCTTGTGGATGGATTTTTGCTGTGACGGTCTATAACGAAGCGCCGGTGGCATTTGCAAACACTTGTGAAGCGTTTCCCGAGCACTCTCCTTCTTCCCTGCAGTCCCCGGGTTTGGCTGGGGTCTGTGGTCAGAGGAGACGTGTTGGAAGCGTTACGGCTGTGCTGGGTCTCAGCAGGTTTGAGCGGCTCCATCTCTGCTGCCAGGCGCGCTCCCTCGTCCGTAGTGACCCTTCTTGCTTGTCCTGGTCCCTGCCCTCCTTTGCGGGGTGCACGAGGCAGTTGGAAGGGTGCAGAGCCAATACACCCCGGCTGCCGCCCTGCTCCGAGCAGAGCCCGGCTCCAGGCTGACCCTGCTGCTCTGATGGATGCTCTCCAGAGCTGCCTGGAGCGTCCTGGGGGGAATCGAATAGCAGCTGGTGCAAAAAACCTGGGCTGAGACCCCACGGAGCTGAGGAGAGCTGTGCTGAAGTCCCTGTCCCTTGGGGGGTGGCCGGCTGCAGCCCCCGGGGACTCCCTGTGCTGAGGGGGAACGGGCACCACCAACTGCGCGGGGACCGAGCGGGGTCTCCTGCACCCAGATCAGCCCCAGGGCCGTGGAGACGCCCCGGTGCCGTTCGTTATTAGGACCCCCAGACTCCACCAAGGGCTTGTTTCTGCCTTCCTTCCCTGTCTCTGTCTCTTTGATCACCAGTGACCGACTTGAAGCTGTCAGCGAAAGATAATACAATTAAAGGGTGCTAATTTCAAAGGGAGTTTATTCTTTAAAGCGTCTCTGGTTAGCACAGCAGCCGCCTTCGTCTCCTTCCCTGCTCGGCAAAGTCGCGAGCACAGGCTTTGCAATTCCACCTGCGCAAAAGCGGATTAATTCTTGTTTTTATAAAGCGCTCTCCTTAATACTGGATCTCTGATGAAATCGGGAGGGCTTGGGTTTGCCAACCCCGAATGAAGAGGTGAAGGCTTCGGTGGGCTTTATGGAATAGCCCTGTAATTAGTCCCTTGCAGCCCCCGTGAGCGCTGTCCCCCTCCAGCACCGCTCCGGCGGAGGGCAGGGGTGGCTTTCCCGCTTGGAATGTACAAGGAGGAATTTAAATATACAGGGTGTAATTAATGTCCTGCCTTGGAAAGCCTGTCAGCTGCCCGGGCAGGCAGCTTTACGTGGCTGACAGTTACTCCAGGATCTTTCTTGCTCCATAGGTGCTGTCTGATTGAATACTCTGGAGGTGCCTCTATATGCAGCCCACCAGCCTCTTGCAATGCTTTGGATAAAACTCTTGGAAAACCCAAGTGTCCAACGTCCTCCTTAGAAGAGCTGCCCCGGGGTTTCGTGGGATGTCACACTGGGGTAAGGGGACACAGGCTGCACCCATGAACCAGCCTGCTGTGCCCCCGGGCGTTGCTGGGTCCCTTCTCCAGCCCTCCCCGGGCTCCCCCTGTCCGCACCCTGCCCGTGCAGGGAAGGTAAGCGATGGGTTCCCTAACAAGGGCGAGCAGCCTGCCAGTCCGCTGCAGAAAAATCAATACCGCCGTTAATTGAAAGCAACCCTTGTAAATCATCAGAGGGGAAGGAAATTAGAAGTACTTATGGAAGCCTCCTGGAGAGCTATTTACTGGGCAAGGGAAATATTAGTTTGCAGTGGAAGTGTTGGTCCCCCACTGGAACGCGCTTAAGAGGGAAGGAGGAGGGGGTCTGAAGTGGCTGACCCAAGCTGGCACCGTAACCCGACAGTGCTGGGGCTTGGAGAAGCTCCCCTCTGGGGGTCTGGGGTCTGCAGCGCTGGCATCCCCGTCGTCCCTCTTCCCCACATAGTGGTTAGCCTGCAAAGGGTGTTATTTGCTAACGGCTGATTAATCTTCAAGCTTAATTACTGCCAAGGCTCAGTTAATTTCCACACGCTTTAAGTATTTGTTCTTGTAATCATTACATGACTCCATATTCCCCTAGTAATTAAAAGTCTCACAATATGACACTAAATGGGTGATGTTCCTGCATCCTGCCAGCCTGGCTCTATTAATTCCTGAATTGTCGCTGTTGATAAGCTGGCTTTAGAGAAATCGCTGCCAGATGCCACAGTCCCCTGCTATCCAGGTGAGCCCGGAGCCGTCTTTGACCCCTCCGTGCATCGTCTCCCCCTCTCCTCGGCACGCTGTGGGGCTCAGCGAGGGCATCTGCAAGGTGAGGCCGATGCTATGTACTGTGAAAGCTGTCCAGAGCGGGCAGAGCCCCGAAGCAGCCCATGGGGAAGGTAAGACCTGTCCTGCGATCCAGCCCAGCTTTGCTGGGCTGTAGTTTTGCCGAGCAGAGCTCGGCCGCGGGAGCAGCATCTTCTCTTTGCTGCTGCCGTGGGTGGGACTGGGAGGGGTACGGCTGGCAGGGGAGCCCTGCAGCCAGTGCCACGGGAGCCTTCCTCCCCGGTGCTCGCCTTCCTCACGGGTCCCGCAACCTGTTTCATCCCGGCAGAGGCAGCGAGTTGTTTCTTGCCGACTCCTGAGGATGTCTGCAGCCCGGTCCTGGATGCTTTCGGTTCTAGCTTGGAGGGGATGGGCACAGCGCAGGGGGTTGTGAGGACCCCTCGCTCCTGGAGTCCCCATCAGGGTTGGGGAGGATATGCACGGGGAAATTCATGCCTGGCAGCTGAGATCAATTGCTTTTCGCTATAAGGCAGAGCGGGGACGTGGCTGCGTATCAGTAGCAGGGCGGCCAGCAGAGCAGGATCCATCCACGTGCCCCCACCTTGCCCGAGGGGCTCTGGGCTCACTGGGAGAGACCCGCAGCCGGAGGGTGATGGGCATCGCCAACGCGGCGGAGGTATAGGTGCCCATGTGTGCCCAGGTCACTCACGCCCTCCCCTCCTGCTCCCAGGCTTGCACCTCCCCCAGCACCTCCAGCTCGATTTGCTGAACCTAATTCCATGCTAGACTTTGCTTTCTGTTTATTTTGTGCCTTTCCAGCCCGAAACATTGATATGCCAGGGGCTGCTTTATCGCAGGGCTTTGCAAATGAGGCTTCTTGATGCATTAACACGTGGAGGCAAAGCGCTGTTGCTGGCGGTTTTGTGCCGTGGCTGGTTGCGTTGTCTCGGGCAGCTTGCACAGGGAAAGCCCTCGGCACCCGGTGCCCCAGGGCAAGCAGAGCCCAGGGCTTCGGGGGGCTGGTGACGGTGCCGTGGGGTGGGCAGGAGCATGGCACCAGGGTGCCTTTGCCCAGGCTGTGCGTCTGATTTACCCTACAAGGAATATCAGATCCTGTTAACCCTCCATCAGATGTCCCCGATTTGGGAGCGGCCGGGAGCAAGCAGCCCCCTCCGGAGGGATGGGCTTGGGGGCTTCCCAGCAGGGGGGCACGGGTGTGACGGAGGGGGATGTCCGGGGAGGCTGCAGTGCTGATGGTGGAAACGCAGGCCGCCAAAATAACCCTTCCAAAATGAAGTGGAGCGTGCCCACGAAACACCCAGCTGGCAAAGAAAACGTGAGGCTGAGGGCTGCAGAAAAGCACGGGCTTGGGAGAGCATCTCATCCAGGGGATCCCCTGCCCTGGGCATTGTGGTTAAAACTGGGTATTTTTGGTCTAATTTTTTGGCAGGTCCCTCTTAGTCGAGACTGCTGAGGCTGGCAATGTCTTCACGGCTCACTGAAGGCGGTTTCTTGCAGCCTGCATAAGGCTGCTCAAGCACATAGGCAAATATATCTGATTTATGCCCCAATCAAGTGAAGATTAACGTACATCAAAGAGACGATCCCATGACCCTTCGTGTTCACATAAATAAAACCCGCTGCTGCCCGGGCGTATGGCTCGGCTCGGTGCTGCTCTGGGAGTCAGGAGGAAAGCAAAGGTTTGGGCTTGTGGCTTCGGCTTCGTGTTCTGCTTGGGAAGCATCTCAGAGCACTTTGTAGCATTCATAAAATATTTTAATTAATGGTCTTGGTTATACTTTGCTGGCAAGTTCTCCCTGTGTTGGCGAGATTCTGGCTTTGATTGGAAAGTTGGTTTTCATCATTTTTTTTTCATGAAATTTATTGCCAGCTCGCTAAAACGGCAGCATCCTCCCCTGGGGTGTGCAGCTGCGGGGTTTGGGTTAGCTCAGGGTCTGGTCCTCTCAATGCATTTGTGTGAGAAACGTCACCCACAGTAAACTGAAATTAAAATAAATGGAAGCACTTTAGTGAATAAAATGCTCTGGTACTTATTACGTGATTTATTACGTAACTTGGAGGAGTTCAGGCAGGACTCTGCCCATGCATCATCCGATATTTGCTTCGCATGAGTTTCCAAGGAACGTTCCCGTCCCGACGCGTGTTCTCTGGGATATTTGCCCAGGGTGAATTCCCAGTGAGCGCAAACACAGCCAGAGCAAACTCCAGTCTCTCTTCAGGTGTTCAGGGAGGGAAGACCGAGCTGTTTGTCTCAACCCTGAGGTGTAATGGAAAAGATTGCAGTATACAGAGACACCAGAAATTGTATTGGAAGCATACGGTATTCTGTGATTTATTTATTTTTTTAAATATTTTAATTTATTTTTAAATTTTTATCCAGTTGACTGGCTGGAGCTGCCTGTGAAGCATAAAACCGCTTATCAGTGGTATGGGCCTTCTTGTACGTGGCTCTTGGGGAGGTTGCAAAGCCGGGTGCAGCATCCCTGTCCTTGTTTGATGTCAGGAAAGGCACCGAGGAGCTGAACGACCTGGCAGAGCTCGTGCTGGGGGTAGCAAAGCAGAGAGTCCCGTGCCTCAGCCCCAGCACTTTCTTTTTTCCTCCTAATGTTGCTATAAATTTCTGCCAAGCTGATAGCAACGAGGGCTTTGGGCTTTTGCTCTGCTCCCTGGGGGTCTGAGCCTTTCCCAAGCGGAGCAGGGCACAGGACCCTCCCGCGCTCCCCATCCCGGCGCTCGGGGGGCTCGGCTGTTCTCCTGCCTCCCCACCGCTGCGCGGACCATGAGCTCAAACCCAGCCGAGATTGTTTATCCAGGCTTAGGGTAATAGCTCCAGCAACCGAGTTATGAGGATTAAAACCAGGATTACAAGTCAAATAAACGCAAAGCGTGCAGCTGAGCCTGGCGAGCGGGGCACCCACCCAGCCACCGCTGCTGCTCCTGCTGCACCCTCCGTTGGGAGCATCGGTGTCAGGGGACCGCGACCCAAATTTTAGGGAGAGCATCAGCCGCCCGGTAACCCCCTTGTGTCCGTGTTCCTGTCCTTGCTCGCTCCCCCGTGGGCAGCCCTGGCTCCCGGCCTTTCGGGTGCAAGCCACCTTGGAGAGGATGCAGAGACGCGCACAAGGCCATGGATCCCCAAAAAGTTTTGCCTCCAGCATCAATGAGGTTTACTTGGATTCTCTTATGCCAGAGGAGCAAAGCTTGTACTTGCTCCATCTTCTTGGAGATTTAAATCGCCTTTTTTAGTTATCCAGCACTTGGATGAGGGCTTTTCCCTACATCCCTGGGGACCCCTCGGCCTGTCCCCCACCGGCTGTTGGGCAACTCCGAGCTCGTCCCACCGGGGTGGATGGATGGGGAGAGGAGCCTGAGCCCACGGGGTGACCTGCTGGAGATGCCCTAGGGGTTTGTTTCTCCACGAGATACCCCAGCTATTTTAATGGGCAGCACCTCGAATGCTACGGCAGGAGCCAGGAGGATGGAAGAAGCCCTTTTCCCCTTGCTGGGAAGGGTTATCCATCAGTACCGCCTCCAGGATTTCGGCTCCCTGTCCTGGAGAGCGAGGCTGTTGTGGGGCTGGACGTCGGGGGGTGATTTGTGTCCCCGGAGCAGGGAAGCAGCGAGAGCCCAGCACCAGCCCTGGCTCCTGGGCACCCTTCCCAGCTGCTTTCTGCTCTGCCTCGGGTCTTTGGGCAAAAAAAAAAAAAAAAAAAAAAATCTTTAAAGAGGCAAATGGAAGCGCAGACATCATAATGAGCAAGTTGGAATCCTTTGGTAAACTGCTCTGTGCGAATGTTGCATTTGTTGATCTATTATCTTCAAAGCATCTGCTTTTCTCCATCTGTATCGGTCTTCCCAAAGTCACTGCCTTCACCAGTTAATAGCAAGAAATATCGGATGAACAAGCAAGTATGTTTAAGGCTTGTATTATGAAGACAACACACAAATAGAAAGAGATTCATCTTTTCATAATGCACTTTTTATAAAAGGCAATAAAAATACAGTGCCTTGTAAAGGGATAAACAGGCTGAATCTGAGCTGCTGCTGCAGGGTTGGGGACAAGAGGCAAAGTGAAGGCAACCAAATTAATGCATGAAAAAGTAAACGAAAACTCAACCTCTGGCCATATTATATGGCAAATGATCTGCCAGTGGGGAAAGATATATCTTAATAGCAGTTTTTGAAACGAGACGAATACTGTATACAGTGCGTTATAAGGCACAGTGTGATCTGAATCTTAATCAACATGAGGAAATATAAATCTGAAAATAATAAAGACGAAATCAATATTGATGGTTAGAAGTAAAAGTACTGTATTTGCTGTAGTAAACGGTTTTAAGGTCCCAGGGAAAAATTTGTTCTAGAAAACCCATAGTAATTTACTGGAGTTTCAATAGCTGGCACAGCCCCAGCGCATTTTGGTGGCATTTATATTGTCGCTATAGAAAAATTTAGAAAGCAACAAGGAAAAAAAAAAAAAAAAAAAAAAGCCTGTGGCTGCTCCCTGTGTAGGGGTAGCGCTGGAAGCGAGTTCTTCTTTCCACTGGGCTGGCAGAGGCCGTGCTGGCATCCCAGCTCGGATGGAGACACACGGTGGGATATTCCCCTTCTTAGCTGTCACTGAGCAGAATAAGCCACTTACCTTGTCCTTCCCAGTGTCTCCAGTTACCAAGAATAAGGCATCAAATTCTGGTGAGCTACAGAAAACCTTTTTGCATTCAAGGCTTTACTTTAAATGTCTTATTTTCTTGTCCTCTGCCTAGGTGACAAATCACTGTAATGATAGGTGATGCAACTTTTGCTTAACCTTCTTGTCATCTCTTTAATACGTTAAATGAAATTTGCTGCTCAAGAGATAGCCTCGTTGCCCAACAGATAAAAACACCGAGGTGGCTGACTCGGTGCTGCCCGTGTTAGTGCTAACACCGAGGCCCATCAGAGCTCCCGATGTGGGAGCGAAGCTCTTCACTCCAAGCATGAAATCCCTCGCTCAAAGTCATGGGGATTTGGAAAAAACTGGTTTGACAAATAAGGGTGATGAATGTGCAAGCGGTGGGAGATTTGAGTCGGGTTGCTTGTTTTGGAGGGATGTTTTCTGCGGTTTTTCCATCTTCTTAATATATTGCCAAGAACTATGGTGGACGCTGAACCACGTGTCGCTTTTCAGTAACCCTCTGCATTTTTGGGGAAAGCCTCCCAGAGCCCAGGCGATGCGGCTGTCTTGTTTGCGAGAACTGGAAGTGCTGTCTGAGCGTGATGATCAAACGTACATTTTACACCAAAGGGCTCTGAGTTGAAATCTTTGTGTTTGGGGAGCAGCTGTAGGTTACGAGAGCTGGACGAGCTGGCATAGGTGCGAGGCCAGATCCATCACCCGGTGGAAACTGCCTCCGTGGCTGGAGCTCCGGCAGGACTTAGGCTGGCTGTGAGGCTGAGCCTGGAAGAAAGCCGTTTATTTAGGATAGTGATCCTGATTTTTGTTTGAACGTGTTTGTGGGTGCCCAGTGCTCGGCCCTGGCTGAGCTGTGGTCTGGAGGTCATCGGAGAGGAGACGGGGACCGAGGTTGCTGTTGACTTTGGGGTTTCATCTAATTACTTAGGTGTTTGGGAGCTGGTTCGGACCCAAGTGAGAATTGGGATAGCTTCTGGGAGGAGGTAGAAGTTGGATCGTGGGCTGATTTGGTGCTCTGAAGCACGGGAACAGGGCTGCCATGGCCGTGTTCGTCCTCTCTCCTTTCCATGAGCAGTGGAGAAACCTGAGGAGCACCTCCACCAAGCCGACGTCCCTCTCCTGTTGTTGGAGCAGGAGGCTGGGCTCGCTGGCTCTAAATTCACTGCATCCTTGGGATGTTTGCTCCTAAACTGCCCATCTCAGCTTTTTCCTGTTTACTGACCGCACGTGCATCGCCTGCGTGGTCTGACGGCTGCTTGCCAGTGCAAAAAGGGTTGCAGAAACAGGGGGGTTGAGAGCTTTCAGGGCTGGCTGAGCTGTGCAGCCCTCGGACCGAGAGCGTTTTATCTCCTCGGAGCCACGCTCACATGCAGAGCTCGTCACAGGTCATTTTTGTGCCCGTATTTTACCAGAGCCTCGTGAGCAACCTTGCTGTTGCAGCGGTTACAGTAGCCAGCAGGAGACCTGGGGTTTATTCTCTGCAAAAGGTTGAAAGTTTCTTGGGGGCAATGGTGTCCTCTGCGTTTAATTATTATTTCTTAAAAGCCTAAGATATGTGGCTCCCTATGGAGGTATGCAAGTTGAGTATTGATGGTCGTAAACCACGCCAGAAGGAAAAATGTGGGCTGCTCACTGCTAGCGAATGGACTTTAAATCAACAACCGAAGCAGCATCGGTTCATAAAACCAGGATTTTTTTAGCCTTGAGGACAGAGGTACTTTAAATCCCAGCCTTCGGGTTCACTGATCTGCTGGAGAACAAACATAAAACTTCACCGAGAAGGACCTGACATCAGCACATATTTTTTGTGCCAAGAGTATTCAAGGTAGCCCTTTTGGTTTTGCTCACTGCTTGTGACATTTCCTTGTATTATAATGATTTCGGTGGCAGCAGGAGGAAAAACTTATGACCCAGATGCTGCAGAAGGGGAAATTATTTACTGCGGTAACCACGCTCGTCGAGACGTGGTTGTTGTTTGCGGTGGAAATGGCAGGCAAGGCGGTGGAGGTGGAGAGCTTGCTCCTTGTCAAGCCTGGCAGGGCCCCGCTGCTGATGGATTGAGTTCTCTTGCCCTTTTATATATTACACCAGGTTTTAATTGACACCCGGCCTCTTTATAGTGCTCTGTCGCTCCGTCTACACAATGTGTTATGTAGATGAGTTTAATGGTGCTGTTTACCCAGGACGGTATTGATTGCAAGGTTTAATTCGCTAGACGGCACACGCAGCTATTCAAACCGGTGGAATCTGATCTCAAGCCCTGGTGAGAAGGTGCCCGCGGGCTTTGCTGGGGCTGTGACACTCAGCTCAACCCTGGCTCCTGCTGCGCGGCCGACGCTCGCCCCGGCACCCTGTCCCTGCACCCTGTCCCTGCACAGCTCCTCGCTGCGGGACCTGGAAATCCACTCGCTAAATCTTTGGTGGACAGGCTGGCTCAGGCCATCCGCGTGTCCTGTGTGTTTTGCATCGGTCTACAGTCTGCTCCAGGCCCACAAGCTTCCTCAGCCCTCCTCCGGTTTTGCCTTCCTTTTTCTGTATTTTTGGGTTTTTTCTCCCTTTTTTTCCAAGCACAGCTTCCTACATGCACTGCAAGGCCAATAATCGCAGCAGAGGATTTTCAAACATAGCACATGTGAAATAAGAAAAATAATTTTTTTCCAGCCTATTTAATATTTCCCCATGTAAAATGCACAGATGCATCCGTGTTTATCGGCACACTGCAAAAAATGGTAGAATACTGGTTT
Source organism: Mycteria americana (assembly GCF_035582795.1). Classification (NCBI taxonomy): domain Eukaryota; kingdom Metazoa; phylum Chordata; class Aves; order Ciconiiformes; family Ciconiidae; genus Mycteria; species Mycteria americana. The sequence goes on along the minus strand of NC_134380.1, from coordinate 5,550,067 downwards.
ACACAGGTTTTTAATCAAACCTCTTGGAAGGCAATGAGCTCTTTGCCCAGTACATGCTGGACCAGGCGTTCCCATGTTGCATCTTGGAGCTAAGTTCAACCTGCTGGCAGCTTCCAAGGACGGCAGGTTTGCTATAAGCACCCCTGGGTGCCACCACTGGGAGACATCAAGTTTTCAGGGTCTCTGGTTTTTTTCCCAGGTTCCAGCCAGCAGCCGGGTTGATGGAGAGGATCCAAGCTATAGCTCAAAATGTCTCGGACATCGCAATAAAAGTAGATCAGATTCTCCGGAACAGCCTCCTGAACGGGAAAGGTGAGTGTCCCCAGGGGTCCCCGTGCTCCAAACGTCCTACGTGTTAGGCAGTTGCAACAGGGAGATCCAGCCAAGCCTAGCATGAAAAATTTGGTAAAAATGCAGGGGAATGGATGCGGATCTGAGGTTACCCAGCTCGCTCCTGTCTGCAGGACTAAGTAGGGCACCTGAAGCTCTTCAGCAGACCTCCAGGACTGTTTGTGTCCCACTCTGTGTGGATGCAGCACATGGTCAGACCATCTCTTTGAGGGAGAGGAGGTCCTGAGCGTGGTCTGAGCCTTCTCGGAGGTTAGCAGGGCTCTCACCTTGCTATTACAGCCAGGAAAAGGAGGCTGCATAGGGAACCACCCTCTGTGGCCTCTGACAGCAGTAATCTCCTGAAAGCATTGCTTCACTTGGCCCAGGAGGACTGGAGAGCGGGGGAGATCAATCTGCAGAGGAGCAAGACCTGGGAAACTCATGCCGGCAAGGGGGAGGAATGATGACAAATCTGAATTGCTGTCAGAAATAAACGCCACAGAATTAAATGCAGAATTAAAGACAAGGAGCAGTGCCAGCACAAACACCTGGATAGAAAAATGTGGTGGTTTGGATCCAAAGCCCAGGGGATCCAGCGCTAGGAGAGACGTTCCCATCCCAACCCGGCAGCGCTGCGAGGGCAGCTGGGCTCTCCAGATGTTTCTGCACACGGCTGTGTGTTTCCCGAGGTTTGGGTTGGCATCATCAGGTAGAAGATGCTTCTGTTGCCTCTTCCACCTCATGCTTTTTCAGTTATAGGCAAAGCAGGGCTATAGGCGGGGTGTTGTCTTTTATTAATCCAACCACAGAGGAAGAAAATATCCTATTACCGTTTTTAGCCACTTTTGTGCCTTATTATAGGGCTGGCCCCAGGGGCTGAGTCTTCTCTCAACAGCTCAGCAGGACAATTTTTATTGCCAGTTTACGGCGTAAAGGCTGTTAAGTGCTTCCTTAGATACTGCAGCCTGCTTATGGATGATTAAGAGGAGCGTGGATAGGTGGGACCTGGGGTCTGGACCAGGCTGAGAGCAGCAGGGAGGTGCTATAAAGAGACCTGCTGAGATTTAGGAAAGGGGAACACACTCTTGGTGTTGAAACAGGGCTGGGGGGTTTCCTCTGTTTCCTCCCTGCCTTGGGGAAGATGCTTCACATCTTGGTGTCCTGCTCCATCAAGTGGGATGGGGCTGTCTGCCGGCCCAGCTACAGTGCCGATGAGCATGCTTGGGGGCTGGCAGCCCCATCCCATCCCATCCCATCCCATCCCATCCCATCCCATCCCATCCCAGCATTTCTAGCTGCTCCACCGGCATGTCCTGGCTCTCCCCATGCCCAAATTGTCTTTCTGCAGTGGTGGAAGGCAGGAGGGACCAGTGTGAGGTGCCCAGGGACCCCAAATATCCTGACTGTGCTGGGAAAGTGGAGGTGAGTCGGGGTTCCCTGTCTGGGAGAGGGTCTCGACCTCGGGTGGAAGCTGCCGGGAAGGGCACAAAGCAATGACCCCAGGGGTTAAACTGGGAAGGGCAGTGGGGAGGGGGATGCTTTCCAGAATAAAACTATTTGCTTTAAAATGGGAAAGGTACGGCCAGTTGCAGAAGGAGGAGCAGAGCCAAAGATGTGGAAAGCAAAAGCACGGCTATGCTGCGAGGAGAAAACACAAAGGAGGTGTCCGACCTCCTCTGGCAGCCTTTGCTATATGAATGTAACTGTTTTCCCCCAATAATAAGGCATATACCTTCAGTTTTCGTCGTACAAAGCACTGAAGCCACGGTACCCAGAGGTGTGCAGGCAGCAGCAGAATCAGCTCTGTGAGACCACCTCTGCCTGCAGCCCTCCCTGCCTGCAGTTTCTGTGTTTAATGACAGAAGCGCGGTGAGGAGAAAGCACTGTCACATCGTCTTTAAATATCTGGAGCGTTAGCTAGTGTCTGGGGAATAATCTCAGCGTTGCACAGAAGAGCATCTCGTTAAGGTGGCCAGGACCTCCATCTCAAATAGGATGTCCTGCCTGACCCAACCTGCTCTTTACACCCGAATGCAGCCTGGCATCTGGCCCGGAGCATGATTGCTTTGTCAGAGAGCATATTTACATGAACTAATTAAAAGCATCTCCCTCTTCCCTCCCCTTCCCAGCCTCCTGCTTCAAGCTCAGGCTTCTGCAGGGCTGAGTCTCCCTGAAAAGATGTTGAAGGGTATATTAAAATGATACTGGGGGGGGGGGGGTGTTTGTATTTTCCTCTTCCCCTGGTGCTAGGCATCCTCTCCTTCCATGATTTGAGTAAATTTGGAATGTAATTTAATTGTGGAAGGCTGTAATTCGATCTCCTGTCCGGGTGATCGCTGCGTTTTACATATTGGGCGCAGCGACCTGTCTCCCGAGTAGATTTGGTTTTGTAGTTGAATTAGGAAGAGGCCGGCAAGAGCCATTGCAGGGGATGATAAATTGCTGCTCTGGTTGCTGGTTGTTCTCCTTCATGTGAAATCATCCTCGGGGACTGCCGGTGGATGTGCCTCCTCGCCCCCCTGCACCCGGGGCGATGAGATCAGCAGCTCGGCTCGCTCCCCAGCAAAGCGAACGAGAAGAAAACCCGCTGGTGTATCGTTTCCTGGGGATTAACGGCTGTGCCCCCGAGGAAGGCACGTGTTGGTGCTGGAACCAGTGCTAGAAACCCAGGGAGCCCCCGGCAAACCCTCCTGGCTCTTCCTCTGCCCCGCGTGCTCTGGAGGCACCGGGCAGGCAAACGTCGGCACTGCGGCACTGGTGCTGGGTGCCTGCTGGTTTGCAGCCCTCTATCCACCCTCTGCCCTTCATTTCTAGCTCCCAGCGAGAGAAAGGTGATGGAGAATAGAGGTTGCCCGTAGCAAGGGCAGCTCGCAGGGCTACCGTGTCTCCTCCTGGCCGGAGGACGAGTCCCACGTGTCTCTTTGCCCCCTCGCAGTGGATGAGGGCCAGGTGGACCTCCGACCCCTGCTATGCGTTTTTTGGCGTGGACGGCACCGAGTGCTCATTCCTCATCTACCTCAGCGAAGTCGAGTGGTTCTGCCCTCCCCTGCCGTGGCGAAACCGAACGGCGGCTTTGCCTTCCCCCCCGCCGCTGCCCCGGGTGCAGGTAAGGTGGGGACAGCCTGTGTGCTGCTGGTCCTGGGGGGCTGGCGGGGAGCTGATGGCTTCAAGGCTGCCGGAAATAAATATTCCCGGAGCCACCGGTGTCAGCAGGGCCACAATGCTGCACATGGGTTTTCACAGAATCACAGAATGGTTTGGGTGGGAAGGGACCTTTACAGGTCATCCTGTCCAACCCCCCTGCAAGAGCAGGGACATCTCCACCTAGAGCAGGTTGCTCAGAGCCCCGTCCAACCTGACCTGGAATGTTTCCAGGGATGGGGCATCTCCCACCTCTCCGGGTGCCTGTGCCAGTGTTTCACCACCCTCATCGTAACAAATTTCTTCTTTATATCTAGTCTGAACCTCCCCTCCTTCAGCTTAAAACCATTCCCCCTTGTCCTATCACAGCAGGCCCTGCTAAAAAGCCTGTCGCCATCTTTCTTATCAGCCCCCTGTAAGTACTGACAGGCTGCTATAAGGTCTCCCCGCAGCCTTCCCTTCTGCAGGCTGAACAACCCCAACTCTCTCAGCCTGTCCTCGTAGCAGAGGTGCTCCAGCCCTCGGATCATCTTTGTGTCCCTCCTCTGGGCCCGCTCCAACAGCTCCGTGCCTCTCCTGTGCTGAGGAATCCGGGATGTCACGAGATGCTCTGGGTGAAACGGGGCCCCTGGCATTTGGTGCATTAAGTGCAGGAGCTCTGGTGTCAGGTCTGGTGGCACCAGGGGAAGCTGTCCATCCAGGAAGGACCACGGCACCTCAGCCGTGATGGGCAAGCCTCCGCCAGCCCCCGTGGCAGCCCAGGGGCTCCTCTCGCAGCTGCTTTCCCTACACTCAAAATGCAGAGCGTGCTCCTTTCCTAGGCAGCTTTCCGGAGCGACCTGGCTCGCCTCCTGGAGCTGATTGGCACGGGCAAGGAGTCCCTCAGCTTCATGAAGAAGAGGATCCGGCACTTGGCCCAGCAGTGGCTGCGGGCGGCTCGGCGCCTCAAGCAGAAGCTGAAGGGCCGGCAAAGGGACCAGAAACACGTACGAGCAAATTGCGTGGGGTGGTCATGGGGGGGGGGGATGGAAAAGCTGAGCCCTTGGGGACATGGGGAGCGGAGACAGCTGGGATGTGAGTGGGCTGGGAGGAAAATTCATTTATGGAAGCACGTGGGTCTGCAGGGTTGGGTCTGTGGTCCGTGGGCACGGCTCTGCGTGCATTCAGGACGTTGCAGGACCGGCGTTGCTGAACGATGGGGTGAATTTTGGAGACAGGTCCTGGTGGGTGGGAGACGATGTCGAGCCGGCAGACCGCTGTCAGCAGCGGGCAGGGAGGTTGGCACGTCTCCTTCGTGGAGGTGCTGAGGCTGCTGGCCCTCCCATTTGTGTTTTTGCGGTGCCCTGTCCTTCGGTCCCCGTGTGCCGGGAGATGCGGCTCCGGTCCGTGGGACGGACTGTGATGTACATTGGGAACGTGGGCCTGGTCCCAAGATACAGAGCACCAGTCGATAGGAGCTGGTAGCCTCTGACTGTTGGGTCTTTGCTAATTGGACATAGATCACTTGTCTTTACACCCGAGTGATTTCCCTGAATAATTACAGCCTGCAAAAGGAGCTGGAGGAAATCGGGCACCATAAGTCATTTTGGGCTGGAAAACCCAACTTGTCCCTTTGTCCCAGCACCACCCCTCCCAGCACTGACCCCTCTCCTTCTCTCTCTAGATCTTGATCCATATCGGCTTCCTGACGGAGGAGTCGGGGGATGTTTTCAGTCCGCGGGTGCTGAAGGGGGGCCCGCTGGGCGAGATGGTGCAGTGGGCTGACATCCTGGCCGCCCTCTTCCTCCTGGGACACAGCCTGAGGGTCACGGTCTCCCTGAAGGAGCTGCAGAGGTGGGTGCTGCGGTGCTGCGGGTGCACGGTCCCCCCCGAGAGGGTCTGCCCCCCATGTGGGTGTGGGTTGCATCGAGGTTTTGCATGAAAGCACGAGGTCTGCAAAGGCTCGGGGGTGGCTTTTCCCCGCCTGCATCTCGGGCAGCGCTGGTGCTGTGCTGGTGCAAGTGTTGGGTGGGTGCAAACCACCAGCGTCAAGGCTGGGATCGATCCCATCCCTTCCGCGTCCCAGGAAAGCGAGGAGGACTGGTGCGAACTAAGGCTTCGCAGCAGGGCTTTGCATGGGGCTGATGTGGAGATGTCTGGGGCAGGGCTCTGCCCCGTGGTCCCGGTGCTGGATCTGAGCAGCATTAATCCCTTGCTGTCAGCACACTGCATCGCCCGTGTCCCCTGACACCTGCCTGGGGCTGGGCTTAGGAAAGGCTCCCTTTTACCCCCCCGTTCCCCAGGGATGCTCTCTGCAGGGCTGGTGGCCGTGTGGCTGCAGGATGCAGGTGTCCCACAGGTCACTGGCTCTTCCCACCGTGCATGGCTGCGCTCAAACCCTGTGGCTTCGCCGGCGTTGTTTGAGCGGTGACTGTGCTCTCTTCCTTCCTTCCTTCCCTCCCTCCCTTCCTGCTCCGCCGCGAGGCAGGCAGCTGGGGCAGCTGCCAAAAATAACCCGCGTCCCTTGCAGGGGGGTGGCAGCCACCAAGGAGTCCCTCCTCGGGAGGTGCCGGTGGCGGCTTCGAGACCTGCGGGGGAATTTGCCGCTGCTGGGGCACTTCCCGCAGAGGGATGGGCTTTTTCTGCCGTGGGATGTGGAGTGACACAGGGCGAGAGTGTGCAAACAGCTACGCCAGGCCAGTCTATAAGTGTCTCTAGACAGCACCCTGTCTCCAAGAGGGGCCAATATTAGATGGAAAAAGTAAGAGGGAGAAGATAACCGTGTGCCGCATTCCTCTCTGCTGATGCAGTTCTGCTATTAGCGGGCTGATGCTGCTGCCTCCTGTCACCTCGCAAGATTTCCTCACCTCCAATGAGACATCTCAAGTGGAGGGCAAGTGCCAGGGAAAACGCAAATTCGGGTGGGTTATAAATCGAGAAAAGCCTGAAGCTGCCTCGGGGACTGAGCCGGTTTTGGGCAATGCTAAGCCAGCATCGGCCGCGTAATGAGCCATGCTGAAAAGGGAGTGAAAAAAACCAACAAAACCCAACCCAGCCCCTGCAGCATTCAGAATTAATGAATGGAATTAGCTCCCAACTAATTAACTCAAAAAAATAATCCTGGTCCTAATGCAAAAGGCAGCAGCTTCTCAAAGAGGCGGCCATGTATCACGGCGATCTCCGCATGGCGTGCTGAGCTAAATTGACATGCTAAATAATATCCATGTACTCAAGGATGGAAGAAGTTAATGGCTAGGAGGGTTGTGGTGTTGTTGTGTGGTTCTTGTTTGTGTTTTTTAATGAAGAGCCTCGTGGTGGTCGTTTAACAAGGGGAAGGAGCTGGCTGAGTCTTACGGGGGGTTTTGCAGCATCCGCTTCCATCTGCGAGTGACTCTGGAGAGAGCTGCATTGCTGGCTGTAGTATTTTGCCTTTCTCAGAAGCGTAGGATCTTTGACATCGGTTGGCAGTGATGAAAACTCCTCTTCTGACATGGATTTGGACATGTCCCCTAGGATGCCTGGGAACGGCAGCTCTGTCTCTTCCCCTCTGTAGCTGCGAGGGGAGCGAGCGAGCTGGGCTGGGCTGCACATCTTGCGCTTCCGTCTGTCCCAGCGATAGAAACCGTCCCCACCTCCCTGAGCGCATGTCCTATGCCTGGCTTTGATGACATTTTAAATGCCGCACACCTACGTTGTGGGGCCACCTCCACGTTGATGGGGCTGGGGCGAGCGGAGGCAGGACCTGGGGCCGTAGCTGGGTCCCCTCTGTCCCTTTGGAGACCGAGCCCAGTGTTCCCTGGGACCCTCCTGCAGCCCGTCAAGAGATGGGTTAACACGGGTGTCGTAGGGGGAGCAGAGGTCCCCCCCGAGGGGAGGCCCGAGCGGTGCCAGCCATCCTGCTCCGTGCTTGCAGACCTCTCAGCAACGTCCCTGCTGTCGGGCTGGTGTGGCATTAGCGGTGGCTCTGAGGAGTGCTGAGATAAGCCTTCGCCTGACCACGAGCAAGCGGGAGGCTTAGCAGAACACGTGTAATTAATCCTGAGTTGTGCTAATAGTTAATCTTGGGTACTTCGTTAAAGCCTGGAGGGGACTTTACCTGTAGCCGCAGCTTTGGGCAGGGGTTGGTATGCAGAGAGCCAGGGGATGCGTGAGGGGCTGGAGTTGGGGTGCAAGGATGAAGCAAAGCTAAAGCCGTGTTGCCGTGGAAGGGTCAGCCCAAGTGATTTCTTATCCCTCCTGCCCCCGTGTAACCTCCTGAAGCAGCAAAGCTTTACTCTGCTGTAGACCGGGGCTAAATTTGTCCTCTCCCATCCTGGGTATCTCTTGCTGAGCTTGCAGCAGGGCAGGCACCAGCATTGGAGTGGGTCTGGGGATATTTTGCTCCAGCAATGTGAAATGTTGAGTCTACTTCTTGTTTATTTTTCTTTGGCACCCCCTGCTCCTTTCATGGCTCAGAGCTGTAGCTGCTCCCGTCCAGCACGGCCTTCATGGAGCAAAGGCTGGCGCCCGTAAATTATTCAGCATGGAATAACCTCTCTGCTGGTTTGTTTTTTGTCTCTTCAAATTTCTGAGCTGATTTTTCTACACATATTGATCATTGGCAAGGGATCACTGGAAAGTCTGTGTGCGTACACTTCAGCTGGTAGTTATCTGAGAGCTGTTCATTATTAGCATCTATATTGATTGCAATGCAGCAGTGCCCGGAGGCGGTGGTCAGGATTGGGTCTGAAATGCTGGCGATCAGGCAAACGAGGACGAAAAGTAAATCCCTGGTCCAAAAAGCTGGTGATGGAGGGCTGGGCGTGAAAACAGGTTGGGAGCGTGACCATGTTGTGCTGGGCGTCTCTCCATGCCGGGGAGCTCCAACAGGGAGAGCAGCAGATGCCAAGCGGTGAATAGCAGGGCTGTTAAATGGTTCTTCCCTCCGTTTGGGGGACCAATGCTGATCGGAGCGAAGCCAAGGAGCTCTGGGGATCTGCAGGCTTGCTCCAGGACTCAGCTAGGCACTGTCCAAATGCCCCTGGGAGGTCTGAGATAGGTGCTGCTGAGCTCAGCCCTGCTTTTCCAGGGCTAGCTTATCTAGCTTATCTTTTGCCCACTGTAGACCTTAAAGACCCGTGAATTCCGCTGCTGTGTCCTACTGTAGGCTAATTTTTCTCCTGTAGTCGAACTAAGTGCAGGTGTTTGTCTTCTTTTGCATTTCCCGGTGAATTTGTGAGCTGCTTCTGATGAGTCTTGACAGGCAAGGGGTGAAACACGGGATTATCTGGTGCAAAGCATGGCTGGGCCTGTGCAGCTCCCCGGGAGGGAAGCAAAGCGTCGAGCTGGAGCAGGGAGTCAGGAACTGCTTTCCATCGGAGGGTTGTGCTGGGTGGGCAGGGGCAGCGGAGGGAGCTGGCAGCATTTTGAGCCCTGCCTTGAAGCAGGGAGGGAGGAAAGATCCCAAATCTGAATGCAAACACTTTATTCTTACTGAAGGCTCCTTATGCTGCTTTGGTAGCCAAAATGTGCTTTCAGGGAAGTGGGAATCAAGGCTGGTGTGTGTGTGTGTGTTGCTTGGTAGGGGAGGAGTGGGAAGTGCCTGAAAGACCTTAGCTGAGTTGTTAATGAGGCAGCTTAGGAGTAGATGTTGGAAAATTCCAAGCAGCACCTTCGGACCGGTGGCTGCGCCGGTGCAAAAGCCGCGATAAGCCGAGCCTCTTCCTCTGGAGCACCCGCACCCCGGGGCAGGCGGGGAGGGCTGCGCTCAGCCCTTCCCCGCAGGAGAAGGGGCACAACGGGCGCTGCGGGGACCTCCAGCTCCTACCCCCTCCTTAGGTCACGGGAATGGTCATGTCGGCATCCCCAGCTGCTTTTGCGGGGCTAAGGGAGAGGCTCAGGGAGACGGAGGTGCGGCACTGTGAGCTGCTGGAGCGGCAGGGACTATTGATCTTGGCGATGCTGAAAGGTGCTTTTTGCAATGGCCCCCTTGAAATTAACTGCTCATAAGGCAGGACAGAAAGTCGAAGAAAACAGGATTTGATGCCTCGTGGGGTCAGGGCTTTACAAAGTGTTCTTGGAGCTTAATTGCTCCGGTGTCAAGTTCTGGACTCCTAATACCGGCCATGGCAAGGCACTTAATTTTCAGCACATGCTTGTATCCCGTGCTGGCAGCCCTTTCCCTGCCGAGCGGTAGCTGTGGCCAGCGTGTGGTTTGGGTGACGAGCCGCTCTCCGTGTGCCGGGGCAGCGTGGATGGGCTGCAGTGGGGCCGGCACCACGGCAGGGCCGGCACCGCAGCGGGACAAGGCTCAGCTCCCGCTGCCGCCGCTCTCCTCTCATTGCCTGGCACATACTTAATTATAGCTGCTACTTTCCTGCGCTTTCCACAGTCACCGAGGTGTATTCAGGTTGAAAAAAAGGCCATTCAAATGGAAACACGATGTCCAGACGAAGGCATTTCTAATTATTTTCTGTAGATAAAAGCCATCTTTCTGTCTTGCATCTGTTCACGTGAAAACTCGTGTGATGCACAGGCTCCAGGCTTCACCTTCCCCTGCCAGTTGGCAAACACAGTCCTGACGTTGCGCAGGCAAGCCAGGAACTTCTTGTGAAAATGGCCAGAAGTGAGCAGTCACGTGTGGTCCTAATGGAGCTGTGTGGCGTGGCCGTGGGATTTATCAGCTCCGCACTGGTGGGGAGGAAACCTCAGCCTTTAATGCAGCATCAGATGTTCCCGCTACTTGAGACTGAGTGTTTCTGAAAGCTGTTAGGGTTGCCGGGTTGTTCTTTTTCTGGCCAGGGTTTGATGTTTGTGCTGGGACGTGGTTGCGTACGGGATGCTGCGGGCTTCAGAAAGGCTGGATGTTTGGTTATAGGTCTCGGTGGGAGCTGAAGATGATGCCCCCAATTGCGAGTATTCGACCTCTGCAAACCCTCGCAAAGACAGAGGTGATGAAAACTGAACCGAGGGGTTACATGAATGCTGGACACGCCACTGTGTGTCTGAGCTTTATTGGATTCTCTAGTCCATAGCTGAATCGGGACACGTCTCCAGCAGACGTATCTTAGGTGATGCGGTAGGCAGGGGTCTGCGACGTTAGTGGCTACAAATCGGCTTTGCTCTGGTGGTGTCCATGAAGATTTGGCTAAAACCGCCCCTTCGTTTTGAGCTGCTGGAGCAGCTGGGACAGCAGGGGACAGCCCGTCTGTCCGAGGGTCTGTCCAGGCGCTGCAAGCATGCAAGTGCTCAGCTTCTGCTGCTCTGCGGAGGAGCCCAAGTATTTATTTCCCTTTCCTGGGAAGTTTCTTCATTATTTGCTGAATTGCTGGCTAGAAAGAGCTGCTTGCTCTGGCACCCTCCTGTGCTTTCCCAGGGTCTGACTCTGCCTGGCTGGGAGGGCAGCTCTCGCCGGAGGACGGTGGATCCCATCACCTCCCCAGCTCCTCCTCCCCTCTTCAGCCAGGTACAGCTGCTTGCAGAGTTGCAGCCGTGTAGCTCTGCGATTAAAAGCCAGGTACATCAAAACGAGACTGCAAAAGCTGCTCCCTTTAATTACAGCAGGTTCCCGGCGCCTCCGAGAAGGCGGCTCGGAGCTTTGCTGGCAGCAGCCACGTGAGGAGCGGGGATGAGCCGTCCTGCCGTGGCGAGGAGTGGCAGGGAGGGCTTTCTTCCACCTTTGAGGGCTTCATTTTGCAGGAGAGGAAGGTGCATACATTAGCAGGAGTTACCGAGCTGTTAAATTGCGCTCCTTCATGAAATATGTTTGTTTTGTAGCCAAATGACGACTCGCTCGCTGGCTTCTTTGCCATTGCAGAAACCTCTGCTTTGTCACATAAAGATTATAACAACTTTATTAATTGCCGGATAATTTATATCGGTGAGAGGAGGTTACGCCTGGTGCGTGGGGAGGGTTGATCCTCCCTGCGGGGGTCCAGAGCCCCTCTGGGCTGGCGAGGTCGGGGAGGACGCAGGTTTCAGCGTACCCAGAGATGGTCCAGCCGGGAGCCCCTGGATCAAACCCAGCCTCCAGCCCCGCAGGACTGTCGACTCCCCATTTCTGGAGGCTTTCAATCCCCTTACAAGATGCAAAGCATCCAGCACTCTTCACTCCTCACGGCTTCTCTTTGCAGCCCAGAAAAATTGCCTTCCTGGGGATCTCCCAGCAGAGCCCTGCCCAGACCCGCTGGAGCTGCTGCTGCTCAGATGAGCAGCAAAATCTCGGCATTAGCTGCCTTCTGGGGACATGCTGCAAAGGTTTCCAGCAAGTGCTGCGTCCTGCTATGACAGGAAAACAGGGTTTTGTTGAACCTCAGAAATAAATAACTTGATTGCTGAACATCACCCCCAGCCGGGTAGGGCTGTGTCACACGGGATCGATGATGGGCCAGAGAAACAATCCAGATGCGTGCTGCAAAAGTAAAACCATTGCAGATGGCTTAAAAAGCATACTGTAATTGCTTGAAAAACCTTGGTTTTGAGGTCATCGTGTCCCTTCTAGCAGGAGAAAGAGCTGGGAGCAGCGGCCAGGCAGTGGGGCGTTGATCTCATGGGCTCTGACTTGCACTTTAAATTGCTTGTGATAGGCTTGTCACAGGCCCCCCGGAGCCGCTCGGGCTTGGCTCCGGCACCTTTCATCCCCCAGATAATGGCCCTGGGCTTGCTGGGCTCTTGTAGACAGGCAGAAGCCGAGGGAGCAGAGAGAACAGAAGCCCTCCTCCATTTCGCCTGCTGCAGTCTGCCTTGCTGATGACGGCAGACGGGGGCAGAGAAGATGCAATTGAATATAATATAGGATATTGGCCCAGCCTGCCAGCAGATGCCCACGAGATCCATTTAGTGCTGGACTTTTCAGCCCCAGGAGTGATAACGTGGAAGGAAATGTTGGGTTAATTTGAAAATAGGTCAATGGGATGTAAAGATAACCCCCCAGTCATCTGATTTCAGAGAGCCTGCACCGCGCTGGGGAAGGGAATGCGTCCCCTGGTTGATTAAAGTACCTATAAGGGGAAAACAGGAGGACAAGAAGCTGCTGTAGATTTATTCTGGAGTAGGCGCAGCTGGTGGAGGCAGCTGGCGGAGAGGCGAGCTAGGCGCTTGCATCCGCTTGGATTGAAGCTGCTTCGGCTGCTCTCTCCCAAAGAGGAGATGGCTGAGCTGAGGCACTAATCCTGGACGTCGGGACGGGACAAGCCACCGGCTCCTTGGCTGGTCTGGGAGGGGAGATTTCTCCAGGAGCTGGGATCGAGCGGTTTTCAAAAACAAATCTCTTGGCTGCGCTGGCTGAGAAGGCGGCATTTGCGCTCATCAATTTTATTTGCATAATTTCAAGCGCCATTAATAGTACATGGCACGAGGAAAAATCAGGGAAATTTCACTCCAACCATGAGTGAAATTGGGTTTAGTAGAAGATTAGTTGACTTAACTGGCAAATGATGAAAGCTTGAATAAAGAATGTTTAAATAAGGAAGAATGAAAAAAAAATCCCCCCCACCTCAGAGATGCAGCCTGGATTGCATGATTGGAATATTAAAATCAGTGGTTATAAAGTGTTTAGGAAGGATAAGGGGGGGTAAATGAGAGAGATGCTCTGCTTTGAAGACACCAGTCCTGCTTTTAGATCTATTCCTGCCTCGCAGCCTTGGTGCTGGGAGTATAAATGGACGTGGCAAGTCCCGAACACCCGAAGAGGGGACAGGTGGCAGATCGCGGTGATGAGGGGGAGCTGGGAAGGCCAGACCTGCTCTACCTAACCAGTGGAAAGTTTTTTGGAGGCTTCAGTATGAGATACACTAATTGCTGTCTCCCGCAGCCCCTTGTCAAGTTTGGTTAGGGCTCTTTAAAATTACGGATGATTTTGTAACACAGCGGCTTGTGTGATGCCTACCAGCGAGAGGATGGGGTATGCTGGAAGAGAAGCATTATGATTTGGGGATTTGTAGTTAAATACAAGGTTTATCAATCAGCTTTAGTCACAATTCAGGGGTGGTTTGAGGAGCACAGAGGAGCAGAGCGCGAGGTGCTGCCCGGCTTGAGGGGTCAGCAGAGGCGCGCTCATCCTCTAGCAGCAAAGTAATTGTAGCTGTTGAATACACGTTCCTGATGACTGAGGAAAAAGCAGTACACGTGCTAGCAAATGTGATATTTAGCATTGCATCTCTATAAAATCCTAGGGTTTTTTACTGGCTTAAAAATTCCCCTTCTGCTTCAGCCTCCCCGGGAAGGGTGGGTCTCCTTGTTGCCCTATTTATCGTACTGAGGTGGCTGTTGGAGGTGAGAGCCTTTCTATTCTTGCCATCTTCCCAATCAGCCACGTCGTGTAAAATTGTGCATAAAAGTGATAAAACTGCCGCCTGTTTCCCCCGCGGCTGACCCGGCCGGGCTGCCCTGAGCTGCCGCTTATATTCCTTGTGACAAGAGCAATGAAGCAGCTGCAAACGCAGCTTTTCGCCTTAAGTTGAAATTCTGTGGTTTTCCTGGCTTTGGCGAGCGACGTGGTTCCACGGTTACTCACTCTCTGGAGTCACAGTCGTGGTCAGGAGTGTGGGATGACCCTCACCGGTCTCAGGTTGGGATGGGGCTGGAAGAAGGATTTTGGTGCCCAACACTCAAGGGCTTGCAAGCCATATCAGAAGAAGAGGGAGATATGGCCTGGAGCCAACCAAGAGCCCTTTATCGTAGCTATAATGGCCAACCAATTTCACTGGCTACATATGACCCTTCTGATGATGTTGGTGAAGACTAGGGAGAGATTGGAGAGCAAATGCTTGTGACAACTGTATAACTTGGCTGTTCCCCGGGTGCGAGAGCTATCAATTTCCTCTGCAAACAGCCGTGGGATCGATAGATGAAATGCTGTGCGTAGTCGTAGGCCTGGGCAAAGAGGACCTTATGGAAGTGCTCTTTGGAGGATGGACCCTTGGACTGTGGGTCCATTCGAGCTTCAGCTAAGGGACAGAAAAAATCCAGGTAGGGCTGGAAAGAGGATTCTCAAGTTCAGAAGTGGAAATGCAGAGAAATTAGGAGAACCAGTAAGAAAGGTCACAGAATGAAGGCTACAAAGCCTGGGAATTTAAAACCTGGCTGGACCTTTTATTCCTAAGAAAAGGGAAAATACTTGCAGGGGTGGCTGGGATAAATTCCCATCTCCAGACAGGTGCCAGGAGTAAGTGAAGAGCCCAGAAGAAAACAAAGACAGATATCTTGGCAGGCAGGAGCTAAGGGTGAGATTTCACACTGTCTGAGCTCAGACTTGCAAAATAAAACATAAATTCCTCAGCCCTGTTAGAAGGACTGAGAACGAAATGGGGTGACTGCGTGGTGGGAGCGGGGCAGAGCTTGAGCGGACCACATCAGCTCAACATTTTGGTTTTCCATGAGGATGTTGCTGTTGCTCTTTGGGTGTGAGTGGGGTTATGGGGGTGAGGATGAGGAATTATTGTCTTTAGGAGGACAAAAAAATACAAGAACATTGAAACTGAGGGGTGGAACATTTGTATTTCTGAGCAAACTGGCACTCAGAAATCACAAGTACATGTAACAAGGATTTTTGAGAAACCTGCTGAAGCTGGAAGGTGTCACAGATTTTTTTCTGAGAGGGAGGAAACGTGGTCCAGACGAGCAGATGGGCTGTCAGGCTGACATCAGTGGTACACTTAGTGGAACAGCTTTGGAGAGAGGGATTCATCAGTTCACAGAGGTAATTGAAAATGGAAGGAGACATGTCGCAGGTTTACCAGCCTCGTACCATGCCAGATTAATCACATATCACCTTGGTAGCAAGGTAACTGATGATCTTGATAAAGAGATTGCAGTTGATCTAGTTTATCTGGATTTTCATAATGCATTTTATCAGCTGGAGGAGGGAAGAGGGGCTGAGTACGGCTGTTGTAAGGAACTGGCTGAAAACCCACTGAGCGAGACCCAGGGTCCGGCTGCCCTCGCTTTACTGAACTCTTTCATAAATGGGACAAAAAGTCAGAAATATTAATGAAATGCGCACAACATCCAAGGACAGGCAGTGCCACCAGCCTTGAGGAGACTCTGAGGGTGCTCAGGGATGTGGTGGGTACCTGTAAGGACTGGAGTAAGAGAAAGGATGCATGGTGTTTGTACTGGGAGGGATATGGGACTGGGAAGAGGGAGATTTAGGCTAAGCTGGGAGCTTTGCAGGCGGGGAAGAGGGGAAAGACGTGGTTCTGCAAGTCTGTCACTGATGTGACTGCAATGAAAGCAAATGAAATCCGGTGTCTTCGACAAGAGAGGTCCAGGGGAGTGTGTGTGTCAAATGAGATGCTGGTGAGCCCTGGCTGGGAATGCTGTGCAAAAGCCTCATCGTCCATGTGTGAGGAGCAGGAACTCGGCTGGAGCAGGTGCAAAGATGGGGAGGACTCCCCAAAACCTCAGATTTTTGGCCCAAGAAATAAAGGGTGGGGAGAGGAGAACGATCTTCCTTCCCCTCCATCGGCTGGGGAGCTGGTCGATGGCCCCTGTTAAACACTGGGCAGGGAAATGAGTGTTTGTGTTGCAGGGCTTTTGTGGTGCTGGGGAGCTGATCAGCCCCTCCTGCTTCTCCCCAGTCATTTAGGGGTGCCTCCAGGACGGGGAAACTGCCCCTTGACCAATCCTTTGCCTTTCGACCTGATTTACACTGACTACCACGGTCTCCAACAGATGAAGCAGCACATGGGGCTCTCCTTTAAGAAATACAGGTAAGCAAAGCCACTCCCCTCTCTTACTCTCCATTTCATTAATTAGCAGGCAAAGACTAATGCTAATGACCTCGAAGGATAGCCTCCATGTCCAAGGAGTCGGACTCTTTGATTGCACCTTTGATTTTTGCCTGGCTCTGCCAGCTGCTGCCGTGCTGTGTCCCCCGCTGCTGCGGCACGAGGAGGTCTGCTCGCTCTGGAGCCTCACGTGTTTAAGATGAAACCTCATTAGAAGAGACTGAGTTGGGAAAAAAAGCCCTGCGTGCGTCTGCGGTGCATGTGTGCTTCCAAGTACCGTGCCTGCAGACGGGGCTGGCCGCGCCACAGAGGGAAGCGCGAGCCTTTTCTCTTTGCAAGAAGCAGAGCCCCGTCCCTGGCTCCTTCGGCATCGAGACAAATGTCATCATCCTCTGGTACATCACCAGCCAGGAAAATACGTGATTTAATTTAGTGCTGATAGTCCTGCTATTTATTATGTTTTCTCCCATCTCCTCCGCTATCCTACACAATTTTATTAGAGAGAAAAATGACAAGCAGTGTTATTGCTTTTATTATAAATGCATTTGCTCTTGCATTCAGCTTGTTTTGCTCTTCCCTTGCTTGATGCTCCCCTTCTCTCCTCGTTCTTCTGCTGGTAATGCCTGCCTCAGCATTCCCAGGATATTGGGAAAAGCATTAACAAGTCTTCAGGAGATACATCATTCTCACAAACGTCAGGGAGATGAAAGCTCTGCAAGGGGAGATGGCTTGTTACAGGAGGGAGCAGTGGGTTGGGAAGGGCTGCTTGGGATGTTCCTGTACGCTCTGCTCGGGGAGCAGACAAGGGACGAGCTGCCCGAGGACACCAGATGTCCCTGGCAGTGGGACCTTCTCGAACCGAGGTCCTTGAGGTGTGACCACGGTCCTGTCTCCTCTCCCAGGTGCCGTGTCCGGGTCATCGATACCTTTGGGACGGAGCCGGCTTACAACCACGAGGAGTACGCCACGCTGCGTGGCTACCGCACCAATTGGGGTTACTGGAACCTGCAGCCCACCCAGTTCATGACCATGTTCCGTAAGTGGGGGACAGAGGCACGGCAGGGCAGTTTCGGGGGCTTGCCTCCTTTAGGAGGTGATGCATGGGCAATGCCATCCTCCCCGGCTCTGCTCCTGCTTCCCCCTGCCTGTCCGCTGCCTGCAAGGAGCTCCTGAATCTGCTTGGCCATCTCTTGGGCTATAGAAATGCACTGCAGAGAAAGACCTGGCTCCTTTCTCCATGATGGGTTGCTGGCTCCAGCACAGCCAGGGCCAAACATGGGGCACAGCCAGGAGCTTTCCAGCTCCTGGGATGGCAAATGCCAAGGCGGTTTTGGTTGCAAAGCCTGGTTTTGTTTCAGCTGGGGTTTTAGAGGCGAGAGGCAGCTCAGTGGTTCAGACTTGCCTGTGGTGTGGAAAGATGACGTGCTTGTCTGAAAGGAATGTGGTGACCCATTGGGCGCTGGGTGACTCAAACGTTGCTGGATAAAGCCCGTTTGGCAGCTTTAAAAATGTCTTACTGTTTAAAGAGCGTCTCGAGCGAGTTCCAAAACCTGTATTTTATGAGCTGCTTGGATGGGGATTCATGCCATTTTTCCTCCAAGCTCCAGCAAGGCTCTGGAGCCGGGCTTGTCTCAGCCCCGGTGCTGCAATGGGGCTGCGTCCTCAACACTGATGAGGTCCCAGAAAACATCTGTCCGGCCACGTGTCTTCTCCCCTTGGTGTCCACAGCTCACACCCCTGACAACTCCTTCATGGGCTTCGTGTCAGAGGAGCTCAACAAGACGGAGAGGCAATTCATCAAGTCCAACAAAGTGAGCAGCATGGCGGTGGTGTACGGGAAGGAGGCCAGCATCTGGAAGGTGGGTGTCCTCGGCACTGCGGGAGCAGCCAGGCGGGCAGGGGCGGTCGTGGGCAGAGCTGTGGGGTAGGAGCAGCTTCTGGCTCTTACCCCGAGCTGTCGAGGCGCAGATCTCAGTGTGTTTGTAGAGAAGCATCTTTGTCCCGTTCGTAGAGGGGAAGCTGAGGCTGCTGCAGTGATGTGACCTGTCCCGTGCCTCCAGCAAACCAGGCAGAGGCTGGCGAGACCCCGTTCCCTGCTTTTTGCTCCAGGCGATGCTTCCTCCCAACAGGCTGCTTAGACTGAGGATTTCATTTCAATGATTTTATGTATTAATTACAATGATTGCCGTTAGGTGATTTCCTGTGTTATGATGGGGATGCTTTGACTCTGCTTTCAAGTACCTGTGAAAGGGGGTCGTGCTCCCCTCCTGCCCTCCCACGCCTGTAATGCCCAGGGGAGAGGGCTGGGCAGCACTGTGGGGGCTCTTGCTCCGTCCTCGGTGGTGGCCGGTGCTGGTCCTTGCTGGGACCCAACACTCGGCCACATTTGGTGCATCCTGGCTGAGGCCACCTCTAGGCCAGCAGACGTGGGGTAAAAGCCTTCGCTCTCTTCCCCCAGCCCCAGACTGCTCTGCCAGCGAGCAGAAAGACCGACAATACCCCCAGCCCCCCAAAACATCTCCCCTGCATCTCCTGTAGCGACCAGGGGACGTGTGTACTCCCCGCTCTTATCCAGAGCTACCCAGCTGCTTTTCCTTCCAGGGCTTAAAAGAAGGAGTTAATTCACACTGTCTCTTGATTTATTTCTATTTTTTTTCCCTTTGCGCACCGCCTGGGGCTGTTCCAGTTGCAGGTACTGTACCACACCAGCTGCTGCTGGGCTTTACCTTTGCGCATCTTCTCGCAAGAGAAAAGGTTTTGCTGGAGTCGACTTTGTCGTCGTGGGCTCGGTCCTCCCGAGCTGCCGGGATCGATGCGGGTTGATGCAGCCGGGGGCTGTATCTCCTCCCTGTCCCCACTTTTCCTGATTAGCGGCTCTGCCCTCACAGGGATGCCTGCGGTGGGCCAGGATTCCAGCCACGCCATCTCCTGTTCACTGCTGTTTGTGGCTTTTCCGTCACCTCCCGTGTCTGAGAGCAAATTCCCCCAGCATCTGCCTAGCTCGGGGGCTCCCTAAAAAACCTACTGAAACCCACGAAACCTCGTTTTAGGGGAACTGTAACATCTTGTTGTCTTTTTCTACCATTTCCCCGCCCTTTCTCGTCCAGAAGTTTCATTTGAGCTTAGTTAGGTTAATTTGGGAAGGCACTAAAGAGAGTTAAACCTCCGAACGGACATTTCCCTCCACCCTTAGTGCTATGAACTGTTGCTTCTTTTAGCCAGAATTCCCAAACAACATCAGTTTCCCCAAGACTGCGTATTTGGGGTAATTTAGTACTGGGTGAAGGGGCTGGGGCTGGTTCTTGCTGGTGGCTGTTCCTCGAGGCCAGGCTGCCTGGGCATTGCTTCGCATCTTGTGCCACCCCGTGTAATAAAATAAGGAGGAAGAGGAGTGTTTCTTTATTTTGAGTGATTTTGAGGACTAGGAAGGAAAAGAGCACCTCCATCTTCTGGAGCCGGGTGCTTATTTACAAGCCTTGGACCAAGAGCCATCTCCAGAGCAGGATCTTTTTGACATTTAGAAACATTTCATTAAACCTACGTTCCCGTTATTTCTCATTTCCTACCCCTCTGAACTTCTCACCTCTGGCTCGCAACAGGAGCCGAAGTTTTAATAAGCTGGGAAATGCTGTTTTCATCAGGCTGCTGCCCAGCTTCCAGGGGTCGAAGCGGCTCGTGGTGCTCGAACGGAGTGGGTGGAGGGGGTCTCCCATGCCAGCCCCGCACCGTGCAGGGGGCTTTGGGGATCGGTCCCCCCCGATGACGCTCGGCGATGCACGGTGCTACCCAGGGACTGTAAGCTGTGTTTCACTCCCATCTCCCAAGCCCTTTGCATTAGGGAATTGATATAAGACTGGTGCTGATCTGGGTGTTAGTGGCACCGCGGCCAGGATTTCACCCCGCAGGCTCATCCCACCAGAAGCGCTTGTTTTTAGCCTTAGAGAAGTCCAGGCATATGTGGCTGAGGGCAGAAATACAGTGTTCAGTCTCTGCTGTTTCGGGGCCTATTGCAGCGCTGGAACAAGCTGAAAATACAGCATCCAAAGGATGGTCCCTGTGTCGTTTTTCCAAGCAAAAAAACCTGCAGTAGAGAAATGGTTAAAATCGAAGGCTGCTTTGGAGAGCAAAAGGAGGAAAGCCTCCAAAAGAAGAGAACTGATGACCCCCTTGATTTTCTAGGTAGTAAAACAGGGTTAAACCTGAGTGAGAAAATCCTGGGGACTTGTCACTTGGAATAAGAGGCCATTAGCAAGCTCTGGTCTTTGCAAACTTCCCCCTGAAACCCCTGAAACCTTTGATTGAGCAGCTCCAGAGTGGAAGTGGCCCGCAGAGGTGGCGGGGAAGGCAGGGGCTCGAGGTGCTGATGTTCGGGGTGCTGGATCCTGCAGCCACCCGGGCTCACTGGCAGCCTGGGGCGGTCCAGGACGTGCGTCCAAGGGATGCGGAGGGGAGGGTGCGGGTTTTGCACTGCTGTGGGTTGGGCTGAAGCATCGTGGGTGCTCCGGGACAGCGGTTTGAGAGTTAAATCTCCCCCTATAACCGTGGGGGGGGTCAGCCCCATCTTCTGGTGCAGTTCACACCTCTGCCTTCCTGCCTAGGGCAAGGAGAAGTTCCTGGCCATCCTCAACAAGTACATGGAGATCCACGGCACGGTTTATTACGAGACACAGCGGCCACCCGAGGTCCCGGCGTTCGTGAAGAACCACGGGCTGCTGCCGCAGCACGAGTTTCAGCAGCTACTGAGGAAGGCGAAGGTGGGTGAGAGCCAGCCGGGGCGTCCACGGGACCCTGCTCGCCGTCCCCCGGTAACCAGCCAGCAGCGAGGACTCAGTTGCCTTGAGAAATAAAACCTAATTAAAGGAGGGGGCGGGGGGGAGGCCGTTATCTGCGCTCCTCCCAGGCTTGCAGGCGCTATCAGCAGGGCTAATTAGCCGGGAGCTGAGCAGAGCACATAATTTCAAATCAAGATGTGTCTGATGAGTTTCTCCTTGCAGACTGTCCGCAGACGGAGCACAAAGTTTCCTGATTAATTCATTTATTGCTAAGTGGGGGTGGGTTTTTTTTTTTCTCTCCGTGGCTGTGATAAAAATAAACGGGATTCTCAGAGCGAGTGCGCGGGGTGCAGGCACATCCCGGTCGCCTTCAGCCGGTGTCTGGGGGAAATGCTGTCGGTTCTCCAGCCCGAATGGCTTTGGCAAACCAGTATTTCTCCATACAGGACCAGTACGATGCTCATAGCCACCAGGGGGGAACTTGCAGCTCCTGAACACCCCATTGCTTTGCCCAAGCGGGCTGTGAGCCATGGAGCGGGGGCAGCTTTTAGCACATTTAAGCTATGGGGTGTTGGACTGCACGGAGCTGCCTTTAGAGGCTTGGTGTGCCGGACCAGAGCAGCAGAGAGGGATGCTGGAGGGTTACTGGGGAGACTTTCCTATGGGGTTGGCCATGTTCGCTCACCAGCACATGGGTTTGCTCCCTTGCAGCTCTTCATTGGCTTTGGGTTCCCCTACGAGGGTCCTGCCCCGCTGGAGGCGATCGCCAACGGCTGCGTTTTCCTGCAGGCGCGTTTCAACCCCCCGCACAGCTCCCTCAACCACGAGTTCTTCCGCGGGAAGCCGACGTCGAGAGAGGCGAGTCTGGCAGGAGGCGAGCGGATGGGCTGGATGGAGCCACCCCCTTTACACCGGGGTTCGGGCTGGCCTGGGGAAGAGCAGTTGCTAAACTGAGATTTTTTTTTTTTTTTTTTTTTTTTTTTTGGTGAGATTTCCTCCAAATGTAGAAGTGCGGATACCTGCAGGTGGGGTCCCCTCTCCCATCCTCTCATTGTCCCCATCCAGAGCGCCTGGATGCAAGGGGCCCTGCTGTGGGTTTGGGGTTGCAAAGGAGAAGGTGCAAGGGTTGCAGGAGAAGGGATTGCAGGAGACTTCTGCAGACCACGGACCCCAGCTCCTTCCCCGTCAGCAGAGATCCACGCACACCCCATACCCTGCTCCCAGCCCGGGGCTTGATGCTCCCCTGTTCATCCTTCTGTACACCCGGAGGGGCACCGGGACCTCCCTGGTGTTGCAGGGGTACGAAATCCCTCCCAGGCTTGCCCATCCCTGGGAATTCAATCTAAGTGAAGCAGGAACTCTTTAAAAGTTAAAGGGTTGAGAAAATTGCCTCTTTTATTATTAATAAAGTGGATAATGCAGTGCAATGCTCACTCCCGCCGAGAAGGGCTTTGTCGGGGGGGCCGTGCGGCTCAGCCCTGCCGCAGCCTGGCTCAGCGGTGCCCGTCGTGGGTTTGGGGGGTAGGGCTGTCCTTCACCCCCGTGTCTGTCCCACGCACCCCCCTACTTAGTTGCCAGTGTTAGCACCCGTCCTGGGTGGGTGCTGTGGTTGAGCTTCAGCCCGGAGCCGGGAGGGCAGCTGGGGGTGAGGGCTGTGAAATGCCCCAGGGTGTTTATACGCTGGAGGCGAAAGAGGTGACCAATCTGTCAGCAAAAAATGAGAAAGGACAGCAAGCTGGAGAATAAAACACAGAGCATGCACTGCTCTCCTCCTCCAGCTGGCAGGTTTTCAGGCCTCCCTGCAATACTTCACGGTGCCCCCGAAACACCTCCTCTGCTCAGCATCCTCTCTCTTCCCTTTCTGAGAGCAGATCTGGGGCTCTGGCTGCCTTGCAGCAATGTGGGGCTGAAAAGGCAGCTCAGGGGCTGAAACAAAAGAGGTATATCCCTAAAAATTGCCTGGTGAGAGGCAGGTGGCTGCAGGGTACCGGTGCACGGGGCTGCTTGTGGCATCGGGGCGATGTGGCTTCCAGCACCACTTTCTCATGGTGCTAGACTTCCCCGGCCTTCGGTGGTGATGGAGTTTCTCTCTGCCTTGTTTCTGGAGCTGGCAAACCCTAGAGACACAGTGCCTTCCCAGAGCTTTGCTGCTGTGGTCTATTTTTGCCACTCCACTGCCATTTGCCCACAAATGGCTCAGGTCAAGGTTAGGTTTTACCTGTATTACGGAGATGGAGATATTCAGGGCCGCGGAGGTGATTTCAGTGTTAATGGGAATGGGGCATCCCAACCCTGTGGGAATTTTAGAGCATCAGCCTGATGTCGGGGAGCAGCTGGGTTCAGAGGAGACCTTCTTTTTCCAGCATATCTCTATGTGCCGTTGTTTAAAACCCAGCGTGCCTGTGCCTCAGCCTGCTGCTCCTCTCTGCTGTCACGTCTGCGAGCAGTAGACAGCATCCGTTCTGGCAGGGATTGCAAAAACCAGCTCACGCTGCTGTGTTTTAGGTGTCCTCCCAACACCCGTATGCCGAAGACTTCATCGGGAAGCCGCATGTG
This sequence comes from Mycteria americana, assembly GCF_035582795.1. Lineage (NCBI taxonomy): Eukaryota > Metazoa > Chordata > Aves > Ciconiiformes > Ciconiidae > Mycteria > Mycteria americana. The sequence goes on along the minus strand of NC_134380.1, from coordinate 5,526,582 downwards.
TGGACTGTCGACTACAATAACTCCGAGGAGTTTGAAGCTGCTATCAAAACCATCATGAGGACCCAGGTACAGCTCGGAGGAGGTGGTGGGGCGATCTCCCTGCTGATGGCTTTGCAGAGACAGATCTCAGCAGCGGTTGCTGGTGCCTGGCTCTCCCTTTTGAGCGTTAATTGCTTTTCCTTCCTTGCTTCCCCTTGGATATTATTTGCACGTGCAGAGCAGAAGTCCCCCTCTCCCGCAGCTTCAGGGGGACACGTGCTCTCGCCTTGCTTTCGTACCGAGCATCGTAGGTGTTTCCCCAGGGCAGTGCCGTGCCTTTGAGGGATCCCCTGGGCATCCTCCAGGCAGAGCTGGAGCAAGGGGAAGCTGAGATAAGGGAGATGAGGTTTGGGAGCCGGAGGTTGAGGTTGGTGGAGATGCGTGGCAGTGCTGGGCGTGAAGCGAAGATAAACCCAGAGAGCATCTCCCTGCAAGTACCCTGGGAGCTACTGACCTCTGCGCCTGCCATTCCCCATTTCACTGTTCATCGTTATCATTCAGATCGAGCAAATCGATAGGAAGAGCCCCAGGAATTGCCTCTGTGAAGGATGAAGGGAAGTATGGAGAGGGAGGGGCGTGAGGCCCCCCCGGGAAGGCAGCGCTCCTGCTGCGCCCGCCCTGGAAACGCTCCCTCATGAATATTTACCTCCTGCCCTGTGGCAGGAGCCTTTCAAGTTGTCCAAATTATTAAAGTCAATTTTCCTGGAGGGGAGAAAAGTGCTGATCTCTGTTTTGCTGGCAATTTGCTTCGCTCGGGATGAGCCGTCCCCTCGTGAGGGTAGCGATGCGCTGTGAAACCGGGGCTCTGTGTTGGGCTGCGGAGGTCCAGGGTTTGCGGTGCCGGGTGGGGTTTTGGGGGGGACAGGAGTGATGCTGGCTGGAGAGGTGTCGTCTTTGCTTTTCCCCATGTTAGAGGCTGCAGAGGTGGGTGTCTGTGGCAGTCTGGGGACTTTATTCAGCTGATGTAGCCGTGCCGTCTGCTCGGGTCTGGCATCTTATCGTGGGTGATTGCCGCAGCTCTTCACCTCGCGCTGATTTTCTCTATGAGTTTGCGAAGGCCGAACAAACCCGACTTATGAAAACAGTTGTTGTTTTGCACATTCATTCCGGTATCTCGATTAAAATTAAATTAAAAATAATTACATCCCTGCTGCTGTGCTGCCAGGCCAGCTGTCAGCGCTTGACCCTCCACCATCTGGGCTGAAGAGACGGTCCCGAAGAGAAGGCAGTGCCATGGGCGGGCGGCTGGGACCTGCTGGTCTCTGTTTTGGGAGAGAGAAGGAAATTTTCAGTTTTTCCAGAAAGGAGAAAGAAAATAGTGCTGCTGTGCTATTAAAATAATTAAGAAATGACTGGAGAATTAAGCGGGAGGAAAGGGCTCTGCTCGCTCCTGAGCAGCTGTGTTGCACTGCAATGTCAACTGGATGTGCACCGGGTCATTTAGATGCTTAATGATAATTCTGGTTAAAAACAAAAAGAAGAAAAAAGGATTTTAGGAAAGGATTTGGTGGTGTGATGGGCACCGGGCAGGAGGACCCGCTCTCTCTGGCACCGGATGCTCGCCCGGAGCGTGCCGCTGCCGTGCCGATCCCTGTTTTGCCCGAAGACGAGCTCCCATCTCCGCTCTTCTCCCCATTCCCACTCATCATGTAAATGCAGCTGTGGTGCAGTCACAACACGTCCTCCCTCCCTCCTCTAATTAACATTTCTTCAGTTGCTAAACAGCTGACGGAGGGCAGGGGAAGCAGAGCTGGAACAAGGGCGTCTGTAACGTCGGCGCAGCGTGCGAGCAGCGTCGGCAGCTGCCTGGGCGGGCCGGCTGCCGCAGCCGGGCATCCCAGGGCGGCTGCTCCCGGTTTGCCATCCCAGCGTGACACCACGTATAGTCGGATAAACTCTGTCTCCTATGGGACCTCGGGGCAGCTAAAGCTGCCGCCCACCTCTGCGGAAACAGGGACCCCCACCCCGAGGTCCCCTGCCACGAAGCATCCCAGCCGCTGTAATTACCCTCGACTGCAGGGCGGCTGAAGTCCTAAATTTGCCTCAAATGAATAAACCCAGGTGCTGACATCCCGCTTGCATTGAAAACGTGCAGTCGCTCTGGAGAGAAGTTATTCCTTCCCACCGAGAAGCGCGCTGGGTTAATCCCACAACTCGCCTCTCTGGGGTTTTTTTAAGATATTGTATAAATCCTCCCGAAGCAGAGCAGGGAGTGAGTGTGAATAACTTACAGCAACTTCTTTTTTTTTTTCCCCTTTTTTTCCCCCCTTTTTGTCTTTTAGATAGAAAGGTCTGCTTTATTAGAGATGTTGTCAAGGCAATTAAGCCTAAAAATTGACCTACCTTACAGGCTTAAAAGCCTGATTATGGTCTTTGGCTTCAGGAATCCCTTGGTATCTTGTCTTTAAAATACTGTTTGTTACAGCAGGAATTGAAAACAAGGGCATTAGCAGGAGGAGCGGCAGAAAGCCGGTGGCCAGGCAGTTTAGCGTTGCTGGCTCAGAGAAACTATTTTACTGACTTCTTTTTTTCCCCGAAGGCAAAATGGGGCGTTCTGTTATCGGAATATCTAACAAATTTGTCCGTGTTTCAGAATAACCACCACCAATTTATTTTTTCAGTCAAAACACTTCATTTCAACATTAGTGGAACGCAATAATGTTTTTGTTTCCCATCTGCCTTCCTTTGTTTGAAAATACCCTGCCAGTTTATTGAAAGGAAGGCTTGGATCCGAAATGATGCATTTCCCTTTGCTTCACCAACCCAAACAGATTGCCGAACCTGAAACACAGCATTTTTCCCCTCCTTGGTGGGTGGAAACATTGGAAATTGAAAACTGACCTGAAACGGACTTTCTTTTTCTTTTTTTTTCTTTTGTTGGATGACTGAAAAATCACTTATCCCGCAGCTTTAGTTTTGCATCTTCCAGGCAAAACTCAATAAAACAGTTTTGGTGATGTGGGATGTTGTGGGAAGCTGTGAGGTGTCTCCTTTGCTCTGCCTCCTGCCATCAGCTTTTCCCAGCGGCAGCCATGCCGTGCCGGGTGCTGGGAACCAGGGTGCTGGGTGCTGGGAACCAGGGTGCTGGGTGCTGGGAACCAGGGTGCTGGGTGCTGGGACCCCTCAAGGGCTTTGGGAGCTGGTTTCATGAACCTGGTAGTAATTCTGATACGGTCAAGCTGACAAACAAGCTCACCCTGGTTTAGAGCATCGTGGCTCTGGGGGATTTGCTGATGCTTCAGCAATATTTTAGAGTTACTTTGCGGTTGCCCCAGCCTGCCCGTGGCTCTCCGGCCAGGTTGCAGCTGGCGTGGCTGTACAGCCGTCCCGATTTATATCGCAGACACCCAGAGCTGCAGCTTGGGCTGGGATGTGCCGTCCTTGCACCTACAGCCCTGCCCTGGCTCCGGCCAGGCTGGCAGCCCATCCTTTGGTGCCTTTGGAGCTGGTCGGGTCTGCTGGCAGGGCTGGCTGCTGTGTTTGTGCAAATAAAGGAGTTGAGATGCAGCCGGTGTCCTTCGCCAACCTAGATTTGCTTGAAAGAAACGTTTTATTTCTGGAGAGAGATCTGAATCGTGGCTTGGGTTTGCAATATGGGGTTTTTTTTCCAAGAAAAGCCCTTGTGCTCCTCTCCCTCGTCCTTTTGGAGGTGGCACCCGCTCCAGGTCACCCTGCAACTGCTGGGGAAGGTTTTTGGCGAGCCGTGCCTCTGCCGTTCATCTCCCCTTGGAGCAGTCTTTGGTTTCCCCGATGGCTCGCATCCCTGACCTGTTTATAAGGAAAATTGAAATCGTGGAAGCACCAAATGCCTCTACCCCAGAGAGCAAATCCCGGCACAGTCGCACGGGGCCAAGAGATGAATTGCATCCTCCTGGAAAAGGTGATGCCGGGAGGCTTGTCCCGGTGATGGATTACAGCCATTAGCCGGGGGTTAGAGGCTGGAGAAGGAGAGAGGTTCGCGGGCACCACCATTTTCTTGGCCTTCAGCTTTTTCCATTGTCAAAAATAGTCCTCACACAAGCAATTTAATAGACCCAATATTCTGGTGTAGTGAAGGGAGATGGTTTCATTATATTAAAGTCAAACATACAGGAATATAATGGAAAATTATACATTTCAGACTATGCTTGAAAGAGTGGCATATTAAACATCACAGCAGAAATAGCTGGTTAAAGTGTTCCCAGCCTGTTGTTACGTGCCGGCAGAGAATTGCATTATTTTCCTACTTATTTGTCTGATGACGTTTGGATTTTTTTCTTTCTTTCCTTTCCTTTTGAGCGAGGGAGACTTATGGCTCTCTTCAGCTCTGGGATTCCTGCTGGAGACTGTAAAACCAGGGCTCTGGCGGCGGTATCCCCATGGGGCACCAGTAGCTCCCCATTTGGCTGATGGAGAGCACTGGGGCTGATGGAGAGCTCTGGCCCTGTGTTCTCCACTGATATCTGGGGGAAAGGATGGCAAAATCCATCTTCACTGACCCCTCCGCTCCCTCCCCTGGCATCCCGTGCATCGCTCGGCCGGGTAGCGGGACGTGGTGGTTCCCACCTCGGAGCCCCCCTCCTGCCCCCTCCCAGGGCTCTGGGGAGATCCTGAGCTCCCGGTGCGGGGAGCAGCATTAACGATGTGGCTGTCAAGAGGAGGCCAAGCCTGTCAGATTTTAATTAAACAATTATCTTCCTGAAATTGGCATTTTCTATCAGTTCCAGGTGCACGAGCTGAATCCTAACAAGACCGGGAGAGGGGAGCGGGGGGGAATAGGAGCCTTTTGGGGAGCCCCTGGGGGGAGAGGGGCACATGGGGGTGTTGGGGCTGGAGGAGCGGGGGCTGCAGCCTCCTGATGCCCTTGGACCCACCAGGGCTCCCGGGAGCCCGCGGGCAGGTGGGCTTGCGCCTGGAGCATCACCTCTGGGTACGCGTGCAGGCACAAGGAGGTTTTCTGCCTCCACCCCGCTGTGGATGTGCTGCGTCCCACTGGGTGTAACTGGGCGGTGTTGGGGGGGGGGGGAGAAGACGCCGTTTTACAGAATTACATCTGCACCGTGCCTGGCGTAACGGGGTCCTGGGAAAAGCCCCTCAGCATTGCGGCCGTGAAAGTGGTAAGATGAGACCGAGCATTGGTGACGCTGACCGAGGGGAGGTTTGGCTCCCTGAGTAGGTGCCAGGCAGCACCCAGCCTGGCACAGGCGTCGTGCAGCTGAGAGGGGCAGGGTTTTACTTTGGGGAGTGCTCTGCTCCGGTTAACTGAGCGCCCATCAGCAATTCGGAGGCAGGATCAGTGCCTGTCATCGTGTCAGCCCTGATTAGCATGCATATCTGTAATTAGACGGAGCAGCTGTGATTTCCAGCCTGGCTGAGATCTCAGGTGGGATATTTATGGCAGGGAGATGCTTAGAGGGATCTTCTCGTCAGACTGAGCCTTTGAGCTTGGGTTTGACAGGTACTTCAAAAGGAGGTAGCTATTTTGGAGGTGCAGAGCTCAGAAAATAGACGAAACAGTGTTTTCCAGATGAATTATCTTTGCGGTGTTTTTGCTTATAATCCTTCTTTTGCATGAAGCTCCGCAGAGATGCACAGGGGAAAGAGGGATCCCAGGACCAGCCCCTTCTCCTGCAGGTCATGTAACATCTCTCCGGAAAAATAAGGGAGTGTGGAAAAATCTGTTTTCCCAGGGCAGAAAGTTCCTGAAAAAATAATTTGTTCCGGAGGGAAGGGGTGCATCAGTGACGCAGCCCTTGTGGCAATGCTCTTCCCACAGGGAAAATCACCACTGACCCCGGGGCAATGGCCACAGACCAGCCCCGCTGGAGGGCAGCGAGCCCAGCTGCCTGCTCCTGCCTGCTCCTGCCTGCTCGCCCCGGACCCTGCGCTGCCGCCGTGCAGGGGACATGCTCGTCTGGGGGATGCTGCTGAGCTGCTGTGCAGAGGAGGGGGTTTCCCAGGCCAGGACCCGAGGGTGACTCTCGGGACAGGGAGATGCGGCGTTGGGAAGTGAGCACAGGCAGAAGTCTCCCGAAGCCCGGCAGCATTTCGTAACCCACGCTAAAAATACACCGTGGTTTAAGCGCTGCCGGCTCTGTATAAATAGCAGGTATCAACGTGGGGGTGCAGCGACAGTGTCGGCATCGACGTGGGCATCAACGTTTGCTCCGTCCCGGTGCGCAGCGGCTGTTGCCTCCCAGCCCCATCCCAGCCTGGGCGGCGGCAGCGGGGGGCACCGAGCCTTGGAGGCTGGGAGAGACGCCAGCTTCCACCCCATCACAGCCATCCACGCTGGGCAGCGAACCCTCAGAGAAGTGGCAGTGGGAAAAGAGAGATTTTTTTTTTTTTTCTGTATGGTGCACAGCCCGTCCCAGCCCTGGGCTTTTCAGCAGCCGGGGGGCTTGGTGGGTCGTAGCACCGGGGCAGGGAAGCCTGGACCCTCCTCTGAGCAGGCAGAGCCAGAGGAACAGGGGATGCTAGACCAGACCCAGGGCACCACCGGGATGCTCTTGCTCTGGATTAGCTTAGCATCTTTACCAGTCCTAACTCCTCCTCTGTACTTTAAAATTACTCCCCCCTCCCCTTGCCTGCAGCTGCAGTGTTTCTTGGGCTGAAACAGTTCATACTTTAATTGGACGTGACCTATTGCGTGAAAACTGATTTTATTTTATAACTTACCAAAAAATGAAGAAAAGTGAGACTAAAATGGAACAGGGTGACTTCATTTTCAGCAATACATGGGCTGAACCCAAATTAATCCTTCACCCTCTTTCTCTCAAGTGCTTTATGGCTTGTGAAGTTTTTCCAGTCCTAGTTTTCTGCCCTGCTTGCTTTGGTGGACAGACGCGAGCCGTGGGCCTCGGCGGGTGGGGAGAGCCATTGCCCAGGGCACTGCTGTCCTGGGCCACCAGGCCCAGGGGGGGGGGGAAGGCTGTCCCCGCTTGCTGCCTGCGCTCTGCTCTCCCCCCTTCACAGGTGGACCCTTACCTGCCTTACGAGTACACCTGCGAGGGGATGCTGGAGCGGATCCACGCCTACATTCAGCACCAGGTCGGGGAGCATCCCTGTTCTCCTGGGGGAGCATCCCTGTCCTCCCCGGGAACCATCCCTGTTCCCCCACGGGTCGGTCCCTGTTCCCCTGGGCGAGAGGAACCGTTGACCCAGTGCAGCTCCCCGGCGAGGGACCCCGAGTCCCGGCGCTGTGCAGCCAGTGGCCTAAGCACAGAGGCACCAGGAGGTGGGGGAGATCTGTCATGAACCAAAGGTTCTGGGGGGCTGGTGGAGGGCGGCTGGGGGTGCTGGGGCTGGGTCGAGGCCCAGGCCTTTCTGCTGCAGAGAAGAACGCAGCACTGGGAGAAGAAGGGGTGGCTGGTGCCCACAGCAGGAGATGCCATGCATACATGCAGGTGACCTCAACCTGAGGAGCAAACTCAGCAGCCCAAGTGTCCTCCTGTCCCACCAGCAGCCTCCCTTCCCCATCCCCAACATTTCGTCTCGTCCCTCCGGGCACCGACCCGTTGTCTTCTCTCCCACTAGGATTTCTGCACCACATCGTCTCCTCCTCTGCCTCCCAAGGCCAAGAGTCCTGCTATGCAAAGCCCTCCGAGCCCGCTGGCCCTGTCCCCCAACGCCACTCACCTGGTGTGGTCCCCCAGCGCCAGCCGGGACCCCCGCGCCTGGCCACCGGTGGACTCGCTGCAGGTGTGGGTGTCGGAGACCCGGCACGCCTGCACCGAGACATGCCGGCGGCACGGGCTGGTCTGCGAGCCCACCTTCTTCAGGTTCCTCAACAAGAAGGAGGTGTTTCTCCAGTGAGTTGCGCTCTTCTCGGCAAGGCGGTGGTGGGGGCCATCAGCCAGACGGTGCTCCCCCTGCCCCCCCCACCCCAGCACCCATTTTCCTTGTGTCCTCCCTCCCGAAATCCCATCGAGGTACCTTCACGCCCCAGGCAATGTAGGCAGGGTGCTGCCTGCAAAGCAGCCCGTTCCTCACACGTGTTGGCCTTGACCAGCTTCACGCTTCAGAAGGCAACGATAGCCTTTCCAGGCACGTTTCCACCTCTCTGCCACCCTGTTCCTCCCTCTCTACCGCCCCGTTCCTCTCCACCTCCTCCACGCTCTCTCCCTTTCCCTCTTTTTAAATGTCTTTCTCTATAAAACTGCATTTTGAACATACAGCAATGAAGTTTTAATGGAGTATAAATCTGCCACCAGGCTCCGTGCTGCTCTGTGGGCAATTAAAATGCGAGCATTACCATTGCTGTCACGCTGGCCAGGCAGGTGCTGTGAGTCCCACTGACATTTTTATATGATAAATTAGAGCTGGGGCTTGGATTTCACTCTCTCGCCCCCATGCCCCCCCTCCAGACCTTAAAACGAGCTGGCTCAGGGACTCACTGGTTGAGAGGGGTTGGTGGGAGGGCGATGCCGGCAATGCCTCTCCCTCTGCAGACGCAGGCACAGGTGAGAGGAGAGGGATGCCGAGATCCGCGCCGGGCATTCCTGCTGCTCCTCGGGGCGTTTGCTGATGCCCACCTCAGCTTTGCTGGCTAATTCTGGCTAGCCAGGGACACGTGGGCATCCATTGAACTCGTGTGCCCTTCCAGGGGACATCAGCTGCTGCGGGAGGTGCCCGCAGAGAGTGGACAGACCTCTTGGTCAGTGGGGGGATATAAAAGATGCCTGATTTCCTGAGCTATCCATGGCCCGTGCAAGGGTTGGGGTGGTCCCTGGGCTGCAGGGTTGAGTTGCAAGGGTCACTCCGTCCTGCATGGTGTGTTGGGCTGGTGACGAGCATTCACGTCTAGCCAAAGGGTGCCAAACACAGCTGGTGCAACCAACAAAGACATGGCTCAACACTTGGTGAAGGAACCTCCCCAAGAAGGACAGAACAGCACTAAAAACCCTTCAGTGAAGCCAGGCAGCCTCCTCACCTGAACCGACCCTTTGTCTTTGTTCCCAGGCTCAGCATCACCTGTGACAGCACCGAGTACGAGATGAACCATCTCTACCCGGCGGTGGCCGAGAACGTCCACGAGTGCTACCTCCAGAAGGAGCCGCTGCTCTTCAGCTGTGCAGGCTACAACACCAAGTACCGGCGCCTCTGCCCCTGCCGCGACTACCGCAAAGGACAAGTGGCTCTGTGCAGGGACTGCTTGTGACTCGGTGTGTCCCCTCCCCGTGTTTGCGACACGCAACGTGCAACGAGTGGCTTTTTCTCAAAGCTTCTGCAATAGCCAAGGGAGATGGGACAGGTCCCTCCCGGCGGGTGAGCCAGCGGTGTCAGACTCTGGGGGTTGTTTCATCTGCCAGTCAACTGTGAATGACCATGTCCTGACCTTTGGTTTCATTTTCTTCTCGAGGAGCATCGTCTGACCGCATCCGAACCCACCTGGACCTGGTGGTGCTGGGACAGGGTGGTGGGGAGAGGGGGGCCAGGGACACCCTTCCCCTCCTCTGGCAATGGGACAAGCCACCAGCAGACTGCAGTTTCAGGGTTTTCATCCTCTTCAGGCATCCTAGGTTGTTTTATTTATTGATTTTTTTTTTTAACCCTCCCCCCGACAAGTGGTAAATTAAAGGGGAAGCAACACCCAGCCCTTCTGTGGGAGTTATTGGGCAGAGCTGTGTTGGGGGGTGCAGGGGGGCTGCGGGTGCCTGCCTTGGCTGCGGAGCTGGGGGAGGACAAAGCCCGAGGAGAGCGGCTGGGCTGGATGGACGCAGCGGGGTCTGCACCCACGGTGCCCCCAGGAAGAGCCGGCAGGGGCTGGACGGCCCCAGGCTGTCCCTGGGAAGCGAGGGGCAGGATGGGCCCACGGAGGGCTCCCGGGAAGGATGCCAGCCCCGGGGCAACGCTGCTGGCAGGGCGGAGGTGCCCAAAGCGATTCCCCCCCCCAGCCCCTGGGCTGCTCTCTGCCCCGCTGGAGCGTGCATGGAGCTGCACATCCCTCCAGGGACCGAGGCATCGGAGGTGGTGGCGGGGGCACAGGGGCTGCTCGGGGTTCGAATGAGCAGGCAGGAAGGAGGACACGCTGCAGCAGCCCAAAGGAATTGCCGGCGGGCACAGACCGAGGCCAGGGGAGAGGGGGCAGCTCGGCAGCTGTGAAAGCAACATCGTGTCTCTGCGTGCCCCAGGTGTTGCAGCCACGGGAAGAGGTGAGCTCCAAGCAACCATCTTCCATGCATGGTCTTCGCTTCTCTAACTTTTCTTCCTGCCATTCATCTCACTTTAGGGGAGTTTTCACTGCTGCCGGTATTTCCCCTCCCGGCGTGTCCCCTTGCTGGGTTAGTGCTGGCTGGGGTGACCTGGTTTGTTTTTGTAGGGTTGCTCACTGGAGCAAGGCTGCGAGCGTGTTGCTGTGAGGTTGGTGCTCAGCCCTCCAGTTGCTTGGAATCATTCAATGGTGAGACTCCTGCATCCCGTAAAACACGTGGCTGGAAAGTTATGGGCTGGAAACTCCCTCCCAGCCCTTCCCTGCACAGAAGAGCTCCTGGCCCGGCCGGCGAGGGAGGCTGGTGGGGTGGCAGCCTGTCCTGACAGTGTCACCGCAGGGTCCCAGGCCCTGGCAGGCTTGTCCCTGCGCCGGCTCGAGCCGATGTGACCGATGGAGAGCGGCGGCATGGCAGGATGAGTGCATGAGGTCTCCCCTGCGACCCAGCCGCTCGCTGGAGCTGTGCCACGCGGCCCTGGCACCTCCAGCCCGTCCTCCCCACAGCTCGGTGGCTTGCAGCTGGGTTTTGGGAGAAAAATCCCATTCCCTCAGCGGTGCAACAGCATCGGGCAGACCCCAGCTCCCCCCCCAGCTCCCCTTGCCATCTCCCTGCTCTGGGCCCGGGAAGGGGGACACCGCACGGTGCTCGTGTCCTCCAGGCATCCCTTTGGCCAAGCCTGCGAGCCCACCACGGCGAGATCGGCCGCACCCTGCGCCGGATGAGGCAGGAGCCGGAGACGCTGCCGTTATCCTGGAGCAATTTGTCATCTTCAGCGCAAAATTGCGTAGGCAGCCTCCATCCTGCCTGCGACGCCAGACAAGGGGAAGGATTGATTAAGTAATTCTTGTGTCTTGCAGCCAGCATGTGTATAAATAAAAGCAGCACAAACCTCTCTTTGCAGAGCTGAACAACAATACCTTGTGCCTTTCTACGGCATCTTTCATCTCGGTCACAAAGCGTCGCCTGCCAAAGGCTCCGGCACCACTCGCCCCGGCTGCTGCGAGCGCTGGGTGGGCAGGAGCCGGCCTGGGAGAGGCACGGGGGATTTGCAAGCAGGAACCACCAGCGATTCACTTCCCAGGGTTGCAAGGACCAAATAAAACCTGGTTTTATAGGGGATCTAAGCGAGCTTTAAAGACCAAGAGGCTGAGCATGCCTCTTGAGGCAGCGCTCGCTGCGCATCAGCTCCCTGGGCAGCTTTCTCCACTGGTTCTGCTCAGCTGCTTTTAAAACAGCCTTCCCCTTTCGGCAGCCCAGCGCCTGCCTCCCGCTGCAGAGAGTCCCAATTATCCCCTGGCAGGAGCATTTTTCTCCAAGCTGAAATAAAAGGCGGCTGTCTCACCTTCTCTGCTGCCATGGGACGTAATGATCTGTCTGGAACCTTGCTGGATCTCGAGCCAGCCTGTAAATTTGGGTGATGGGGCTGAGTAATGCTCTGGTATTACCTGTCATGTCTCTTCCCTATCAGCTGGCACCGAGTCCTGCTCTCGGTGCTGCCTGGGGAAGAGCCTCCCTTGTTGGCCCGTCGGTAATTGCACATCGCTTGCGGATGCTGGACGTAACGGGGACCGGAGCGCGGGGCTCGGGGCAGCCCCTCCTGCCTTGTCCCGCACGGACCCCCAGCTGCTGGGAGCAGGGGGAGGCCTTGGTCTGTAGAATCCCACGTAGGGGCAAGGTGGGGGCTCGGCTGCTTCAGTAACGTCAATGCTGGGTATTAACAGGGGCTTTGGGTGCAGAATTGGCACCGAATTGTTTGCTATGTGGGGGTGCGTGTGCCAGGGCCGTGGGGCATATCGACTCGGGCAGTGCTGCTGGTTCCGGGCACCCCGACATGGAGGTGGCAGCAAGGAACAGAGCTGCTGGGCCAGCAGCAGCTCCCAGAGGAGCTGGCGTAAAAGAGAAGGGACTTCGTCACCTGGAAATGCTTTTTCTCTGCCTGTTTCTGAGCCCAGCTGTGCCTGAGAGGTCGCTGGAACATCCCAAGCTCTTGCTCAAGCAGGTCTCCAGCGCTTGCCCCGGTCTCCCCAGCCAGGACACGTTTCCATCTGGAAGGGAGATCTGAGGATGATACAAACATTAAGTTCACATTTTATTAAGTAGGAGCATGGAAGAGATTTAAAGGGAAGCCGAAGCGCTGCCATGTGAAAGAGATTCTAATTACCGCAGCTAATTACCAAGAATAAATCCCCAGTTGGGAGGGGGAAGAGAAGGGGAAACAGTGTCAAAACTATGAATAAAATCAAACAATTAAAAATCAAATGAGGAGCTGTCAGCTTCATGGCCAGGCCAGTTTATTTAACAACCAGAGCACGTGCGTGGGGAGCCCCTGGGGTCTGCTCAGGACCTTCTGATGGCATCTCTGGTGACATCGCATGGGCAGAGCCTCCTGGAATTAATTTTTTTAACCTGTTTTCCTCTTCTGGCAGCTGTGAAACCAGGACAGGCGTGTCGAAAGAATGATATTCTTCTGGAAATCCATTTGCTGTACCTAGAAATGGAGCCAGGGGTGATTTTTTGTTCCTGAGCCTTGTTCTTCTTAGGAATGCCACTCAGAACTTTCTTTCTGGAGTTTTTTTTATCCTCTGGTTTTAATGTTGACGGCATCAAAACCTTCCCTTGCCACTGCAGCCGGGGCAGCGGGGGGGTCCGGCGGGAGGGCGGGTGGTCCCTGCCGCGGCATCCCCTCGCAGCATCCTGCTGCCGGCTGGGCCCCTCTCCCCGCACCAGCATCTTCCCCTGCAGAGGCTCAGCCGCCGTTGGCTCCCGGAGCAGCAATCTGGGCTGTAAATCACAACCCGAGGGAGGTAATAGCGCTGCTCCGCTCTTATCTGGGGCTTTATTAGGAAATCGTTAAGCGGCTTTTCCCTCCCGATCCCCTGCTTATCAGCGGCTGAGTAAAATGGCAAATTGCATCCATGATGTGGACAGGCCGGGCAAAAGAAACCCATTTATTTCCCCTAACGGGTTTATCGCTAGATCAAGGAGCTGCTGAAGATGTAAGCACCGGTGGTTATTTCCCCAGGTGATGGATCTAGCTGCCACACAGCCTCCGGTAACCAAAGCATCTGCCTGACAGGGATGTCTAATGGACCCGTGGTTGGGACTACTGGTGCATGTATTTCAAGGTCTTGCTTTAATTGAGTCCTGTCTCCCTGGTGTCATGCCTTTTTTTTTTTTTTTTTTTAATTATTATTATTTTTCCCCCTTTAGAAAGATTTCCCAAAATGAACTAATGCATTTAATCTCCTGTCCCCTTCCCTCATCTCTTGCTCCCTTTGGCAAAGCTAGGGCCATAAAGAAAGTTAAACAAATTGAAAATCTGTCCTCAGACTTACTAAGTGAAAAGAGCAGTGAAATATTTTGCCTTTTTTTTTTTCCTTTCTTCTTTTTTTTTTTCCCCAGTAGAAAGGACTTGGGGAGGGAGGGGCAAACCCCTTTTGAAGCCGTGGGGCTAAGCGGTCCCTTTCTTATCAGCTCAAGCAGTGATGCCGAGTGACACTCATTGTGGCTCATTAGCAGAAAGCCATTAAAACTCTGGATCAATATTTTCTCAGGAGAGATAGGGTCCATTCAATATTATTCCCCAGGCAGGCAGAGAAATACCAACGCTCCATCCACAAAGCAGAGGGAAACTGCTGAGGATGCAGCTTCTCCTGCCAGCACCCACGGCGGGGACGGGATGTCCCCCGGCCCAGGCAGCGTGGGAGCCGAGCCAGGATCCGGCCCTCGGCATCCAGGTCATCTGGAAAGGGGGAAAAATTAAGGGTTGGGAGGATGAGGAGAGGGGGGAGGTTTTTTGGAGGGGTTAGGTGCCTCTGTGGGGCTGGACCCCCAGCCGGGGTCCCTGGGTGCAGGTGCCGCCTCTGCCTGCAAAGGGCCTCAGGAGGGCAAAAAGATACGAATAACGTGGCCATTGCCAACCCCTGGCTGCTGGCTCCGGGAAGCCGGGAGGAAAGGGGCTGGCGGGGCGTGCAGCCCCGCTCCTCGCCATCCCTCAGAAGGCTCCCACCGCCTCCCACCCTCGGGAACCCAGCTCCAGTAAAGACCAGTTGGAAACAGGACAGAGACTTGCTTTTCGTTTTAGCGTGAGCTACCAGACGTATCAGCTTTTCTATAAATATAAGCCAGAAAACAGGAAATAACGATCTGCGGTAATTTAGTTCCTTTCATCTAAGCATCTGACAGCATCTCTAAGAAAGAAGGAAAGACTTTGCAACCTGCATGGGAAAGCAGCTGTTTCAGGGGTGCGAATGCAACTTTTTGCTGAACGTTGCATTGCAACCCCTCCCTTGCCAGCCCCAATTCCTTCCCAAATCACCCCAATTTCATGTCACAGAGACCTGGGCCGCTCACTCCTTAGCAAGTCAGCCTGGGAACGGGTGATGTTCTTGCAGCTTGATGCGATGCGCAGCTGGCTCAGTGCCGACGAGCGTGGAGGATTGTTTATTTATTCAATTAATTGAATTAATTAATTTTCAGGAGAGTGTTGAGAAAAATAATAGGAAGTGCCAGCAGCTCTGCCAGCTGTCTCGCTGCGGTGGGAGCAGGGGCACGATCCGTACATGTGGCTCAGGGGAGCTAGGCGAGCCGGCTGTGCAGCGCTGGGGCAGATGTGAATCACAGAATCACAGAATGGTTTGGGTGGGAAGGGACCTTTACAGGTCATCCTGTCCAAGCCCCCTGCAAGAGCAGGGACATCTCCACCTAGAGCAGGTTGCTCAGAGCCCCGTCCAACCTGACCTGGAATGTTTCCAGGGATGGGGCATCTCCCACCTCTCCGGGTGCCTGTGCCAGTGTTTCACCACCCTCATCGTAACAAATTCTTTAATATCTAGTCTGAACCTCCCCTCCTTCAGCTTAAAACCATTCCCCCTTGTCCTATCACAGCAGGCCCTGCTAAAAAGCCTGTCCCCATCTTTCTTATCAGCCCCCTGTAAGTACCGACAGGCTGCTATAAGGTCTCCCCGCAGCCTTCTCTTCTGCAGGCTGAACAACCCCAACTCTCTCAGCCTGTCCTCGTAGCAGAGGTGCTCCAGCCCTCGGATCATCTTTGTGTCCCTCCTCTGGGCCCGCTCCAACAGCTCCGTGTCTTTCTTGTACAGCAGTTGCAGCCGGGGAGAGCCCGGTCTGCACCCTTCCAGCAACGCTCTCTTCGGGAAAGGTACACCCAGCTGCCCTGGCTACTGCACAGAGCCCGGGCACCCGAACCGCTGCGTCTCCCCTTTCCTGGCATTGCCAATCCCAGGAAACGCCTTTGCTGTCCGCTGAGCCCCCCGTGCGTGCTTCGCCCCACGTCCTTTGCTCTCACCAAGCCTGGCACGCTGGGATTTCCTTGCACGGTTTGCTCTGGGAAGAAGGGAGGGCGTTGCACCAGTTTTACCTGCAAGGAGCCTCCGTCACCAGCCCCTCGTGCATCGGCTCTGATGCAGCTGCAACGAAGATGTTCCTCGGCCACTGCTGTCCCCAGGCTCTTGCAACATTTCTGTCCCTCTGCAAAGGCTTGTTCAGGTTTGGCGTTGAGGTTTAAGCCACCTTCCCAGATCTGACCCAGATCTTGCCATCTCTCCATCTAGGTCAAATGAAGAGCAGCAACTGGGTGGTAAAGCAGAGCCCAGCTGGCTGTCACCGGCGGTGGCAGTGCCACAGAAATCTCTAGTTGTCACACAGTAGTGACCAGTGCTCTGCCCTTCCAGCTGTGGCCACATGTGGCCAGGCAGGGTCTGGGCTTGAGAGCAAGAAGTACATAAAAGAAATCTGGGAGGCAACAGATTTCCACACTTAATTAACTCAGCAAATTAATCCCAATTAGAAACTGTAATTGGGATTATAGTGGTTAATCATCTTTCCCCCCAAGCAACAATCACACTATCTGCCTTAACTTTATTATAAAAGCAGAGGACGTGGAGTTACGTGTCCCCAACAGCAGAGCTGCCACCGCCACCACCCGGGCATACCCCGGCGGGGATCAGATCGGGTCTGGTCCCCTCGCCGTGCTGCTCCCCAGGATGGGGGACAAGCGGGGGGAGAGCACGGTGACCCCCCCGCGACTGCCAGGGCCTGTTGCGCTGGATTGCATCATCACTGCTTTTCCAAGAACATTGCGAATTTGGCTGCTCGTGCTCCCATTACAGCGGTTTCCTACCAGAAAACTAAACTGCGGGGAGATTTCATCAACTTTTTTTGTCCTTCTCCACTGCTGTTTTATGCTAAAAAGAGCCTGAATGAAAACATCTGCTTGTTCTTCTTTTTCTGAGCACATAAATTAAGCAGCGTCTGCCCGTGACGGGTTGGTCTCAATGGGAATACGGAGCAGTCCTTTCCTCCTGCGCCGCTCTGGATCGCATTTGTTAGCCCACGGGTGCCGGTGGGCTCTGGCTCCCTCGCGGTCCCAGCGGCAGCTCAGGACTGAGCCCAGCCCCGGCTCCAAACCCACCCTGCTTCCCTCCCTTGCTCCCTACCGGCCACCCAGCAAAACCCCAACACCTCTTCCCTGCACCCCTCTCCTGCTTGTGGCAGCATCGCAGCACGGCTTTGCTATTACCTTGGGGAATTTGCTTTTGGGCCCACGGGGTGAGAGTCACGCCCGGTAGCCACAGCCCCGCTGCCTGCCTGCCTCCTGCCCGGGCACTGGGAAAGATGCTGCCAATGCCCGTTTGGCTTCGGGTCCTTTCCTGGGCTACTGAGCACCGGCCGGGGGGCTGAAAGGGGAACTCTTGGAGGGGCTTCACCCCACAGGCTGGCTCCCAGCGTGGCCCCAAAGGAAATGTTGGGTGCCCAGTGTCGGGGACGCATCAAAGCACTTGGGAAAAGCTCTATTAAATGCCCCAGAGAGGACAAACTCGCTGCAGCAGCCCCCGGAATCATTACTGCCAACATTTAGCAGCACAGAAAATACAGGATTATGCCGCTTCTTACATTCGGCTCAGCTTTATCCAAAGCTGCAAGAACTCGTCCACCGCAGGTCTCGTGGGTTACCTTCAACGAAAGCGTGTTTTGCCGCAGAGGAAGGGCAACGCTGTTTGCACCCTCCTCCGGCCGCCCCGCGCGCAGCCGGTGCCTTCACACTCCCACCTCCAGCTCTGCCATCGCCCCCGCGGGGCTCGGTCCGGTTCTGTAGATGCTATTTTGGTTGGGTGTTTTTCTTATAAGTGTCGTCGAACGGGAAAAATAAAAACTTGAGGACCCTGGTGGTATTTTTAGTTCCGTATCGGTGACTAGCTCGAAATCCTCAACAGGACCGTAAAATAAAATTAATCTGCATCTGCTGTGCGTCATTTTCACAGAGCTTGTCTCCTTCTCCTACCAGAGGGATGGCTGACAACCCTGCTTGTTTCGGTTTCGGAGCGTGCCAAGTACCTGCCAGGCAGCCCCAGCTACGACAGACAGCAGCAGGAAACCATCGGGGATGGGGGGGCAGAAGGAAGAAAAACTGATGTTGCCTCTCGCTGAGTTTGGGGGCCATCCCTGGTGCTCGCAGCAGGTTTGTGCCCCTCGGGCCCCCAGGCAGTGCTGCCCATGCAGGTGCAGTGAGCTGCACTGGTTGTACTGGTTTGCTCGCAGGGCAGAGATGCTGGGGGGACTGGGGGAGCTGCTGGGGAAGCCGGGGGGGATGTTCTCAAGCTGAGGGGAGCTGCTATGGGAATCCCTGAGCAACGCCCCACCGCCCTGGATGGGGAGGGAGAAGTCTGATTGCCATGGAGACCGATGAGACAGTTGAAAATTGGCTGCCATGGAAACCAGTTTGGGAGTCTGTGGAGCCATCCGGCTGGACTGGTCCCCGGGTCGTGGGGACGGTGCTGGTCCACGTGGCGTGGGATGGCTGGGACGGTCGGATGCTCCAGGGCAGGGCTGAGGCCCGCTGCAGCCCCCAAAATGGGCTGTTAGGGGGCCAAACTGGAGTAACGCAGCCCCAAACTGGGGAACCAAGCAGCCCAAACTGGAGTAATGCGGGCTTGTGGGGAAAGAGCTGATGGATATTTCTGGGCTCTCAAACACGCAACCTGCCAACACTCAGGACTGCGAATTGCGCAGAAACACGAACGTTAAAGCAGCCGAGGGTGGAAACGCGGCACAAGCCACATCTCCTGAGAGAAATTACACGGAGGCTGGGAGGGAAGAGCAGGACTGGGATGAGGGGCCGGCGGGAGCAGCGGGAGGGACAGGGGATGCTCTCGGCTTGGCAGCAGCGAGGTGATGTGAATAGCGCTGAATAGCTCTTCCTCCCCACCCAGAACCGATAAAGCATCTCCTGTTTGGGTTTTATGTTTGTTTTCCTTCCTAAAACAGGATTTGGAAAAACAAGGGAGGCCTCGTCACCCCCGGGCTAAGCTTCTCCTTTGCAAGAGAGAGGCGTCCTCCGTGGGGACCGAAGTGGCTTTTGTCACCCTTCCCACGAGCCACGCTCACTGTGCCACGCAGAAGTGTTTTAAAAGTCCCGGGATGCCTCCGTGCCCTTCCAGCCTTGCTCCTGGCACACAGCGGGTTGGCAGGGTGGGCTGGCGGGGTCTGAGGGTCACCTCCCCGCCACACGCGGCAGAGGAGAAGCAGCTCTGCCTTCTCCCACCGTGTCCCCTCCCCACCTTTTTCCTGCCTCCAGCAGCAGCTCCCCGCCAGCAGCTGGCAGAGGGATCCTCCACGCACGGGCGACGAGCACCTCGCCACGAGCTGGTAATTCTCCAACCCGCCTTTTTGCATGCATGAAAACACCCGCCGACGTTTCCAGCCGTTCGTTGTCTGCCGTGAAGCCGCCCCATCGGACGCAGCCCTCCGGCTGTGCCCCCTTGCTCCGGGGGGGAAGCCACCCCACGTCAGGACATCCTCCCACCCCGGACGTTCCCTAGCCCTGCGGGGCCAGCGGATGCTCCGGCTGTGAATTTCGAGACCGAGTATCTCCAGTTGTGACGGGATGAAGCGACGGCAAAGGGATGGGAGCACACAAGAGCTGGGTGGGGGGGAGATGAGGGTTCCTTGCAGCTGTGGTCCTAAAAGCACCTTTCCGCCCTCGTTAACTATTCCCAGGGGTCCACGCGCAGCAGCCTGGAGCCAGCCCGGCCTCCGTCGAGCCCACACCACGGTGCAGGGAGGGTGGGAGCAGCTGGAGCCTATAAAGGGCTGTTAGAGGGGGTCTGGGCTGTGCTGCTGCGGGTGGGGGGGCTCTGGGGGGAGGGATGGTTGGGGGCCCCAAGGCTGCCTTGGTGAGTTGGTATCCCCACCCCTGCGCCCTGTGGGGAGGGTTGGGGTGGTGTTGGCAGCGACGTGGGTGATGGTTTGGGGGCTGTCAGGGGTCCCCCCCCATCCTGAGCTAGGCAGCCTGAGTCTCAGGAGCCAGGCTGAGCTGGGCAGGGTTTGTGGCCAGGAGCCCCAGGCTTGGGGGGGCTGCTCCTCCTGCAACTGCTGATCCCCAAAACCTGCTCTCCGTGGCAGGGGGAGGGATGGGAGGCCATGCCCCCCCCCCCCCCCCCCCCGCTGGGCTGGAGTCCGAGAGCTCAGCTTCCTCTTACCCGGGGCCAAATGCAGCTCTCGCACTAACTGCAACCTCAGGATGCCCTTTAATTTTTAATGCTTCAATAAAACAGTAATTACAAACACTGCAGTTTGAGTTTTTAAGCAGAAAGTATTAACTTCCCAGGGTTTAATTATTCAACAGAAATTAATGAAAGCGGGGCTGGATCCTGCTGGCTGTCTTGGCTTTTCCTAGTGGGGCTGGCATCGATCTGCTTTGCAGGGAGGAGGGCTGAGGTAGGATAAAGCCCATCCCCGGTGCCTCTGGGCTACCCAGGAATGCTCAGGTGCTGTTAGCAGCCAGGGCGGAGGCTGGCTGTGGGCTGGGGGGCACCAATGTTCTGGGCTGGGTCGGGCTGAGGAGAGATCCCGGGGGGCGGCGGGACCCCCTGTAACCGGCTCCTCCTCTGTCCCTGCAGGATTTCCAGCCAAGGCGGTGCAGGCTCCCGGCCGTGGGGTGCAGCTCTCTCCGGGAGGTCAGTGACTGCTGTGATCGGAATCAATGCCATGGGAGACCGTGCAGTAACCAGAGTGGGGAAACTGAGGCAGGTGCCCACCCCAGGAGGTAGCGTGATCCCGTGGCTGCTCTGCTGTGCCCCCCACCCCGTGCCTGCACCCATCCCTTGCCTGGGAGGGGACTCGGGAGGTCCAAGTCTGTTTTCTGGAGCTTTCTCAGCCTTAATTGTGCTCCGAGTTCCCTGGGAAGATTTCAGGCTTGCTTTTAATTACTCTGCTACGGCACAGTGTAGTTCAAAAGCACCTTTGCTGGGGAATGGGTCTGTTGAGACCAAGAGTGGTTCCAGGCCTGTTTAAATATAGCAAAACAGTCGGTGTCTTGGCAAAGCTCGTGGGTTCAGGCTGGCTGATGTTGGACCCCCACCCTGCGTGGGGTAGCAGCGGGGTTGGGAAAGCTTTGATGGAGGAGGGCAAGGCATGGGGAAACAGGGGGATAAAATACTCCCTGCCAGGAGTGAGCGGTGGGGCTGCAGGCGTGGGGGCTCGTGGGGAGCATCGTGCTGAGGTGGGACCTGCTGGGGTTCTCCAGCTCATTGCACCCACGTCTCCGACCTCAGCGCTCTTCCTGCATCTACAAAGCCCCTTTTCCACACAGGCACCGGCCCGTTGCAGCATCCCATCCTAAGCAGCATATCCATAGGGCCACGGCCTTCAGCAGTTGGCATTGGATAAGGTCTCGGGGAACCATGTTTGCTAGAAAAGCAAGTTGTTGTTGTTGTTATTAATATTTAACTGTCGTAACTCCATTAATAAGCCAACCTGCCTGATCAACCGTCTGCAAGAGGACGGTAAGAACACAGTGACGGCCAGGGCTCCTCACGAGATGGAAATGGCTGTTTGTCAGGGCTGGGTGAACAAATTGAAGCGAGCGGAGGCGGCGGCGAAGGCTGGTGGGGAGCGGGGTGGAGATGACGGCTCTGCTGATGAGGTGCTGGGGATGGGGAATGAACGGGGCCTCATTTGCAAGGGAAATGAAATTATCGCCCGCTCTGTCTGCAGTCCTCGTGCTGCGGAGACTGCCGAGCTGCGCGGGGAGGGTGCTGGAGCGGGTGGCCCTGGGAGCACCCAGCAGCCCAGTGTGGGAGCGCAGCCTGCTCGAGCCCGGGTGCCCTCCCCGCGGGAGCAGGTCCTCGTACAGGTGAGGCTGCTGCAGCCCCCCAAGGGGCCTGGGGGTGGGCTGCTGCCCAGGGCGTGGGCTTGTACCTCCTTCGCCACTTCTCTACTTGTCAAAGCCTCGTCTTGCACCGTTTGGGCTGTATTTAGGGAAGGTCACGGCAATAAATGCCGGTCAGTCACTCCCGAAATAGGAGCGGTGGGGTAAGGAGAGCAGATGATGCTGATCTGGATGAGATGCTGCTGAAGCAGGTGAACCCTGGTGTGGCGGCACCCGGGGCGCTTGCGCCGTGATGCTGCTATCACCCAGGCTGACGTCCTCAAATGGGTCTCATCACACGTGGGATGGCCGTTTTGGCCCACCCGCATGTGATGGGAAGGTGTGGGGCTTTGCAGGCAGCTTCTGCCTGCAGTTGGGCAGCGAGTCTGTCCCTCGGGGCACGGGGCAGCGCCTGCAGCCTGCGTTAAGGACGGAGCGTGACCGGCTCCATCCCCGCGCTGGGGATACTCTCCTTCTGTAACGTGAATATTTTCTCATTCCCATCCCGTAAACGGGGCATCAGTGGTTCCTGGATGGGAACACCAATCCCAGGTCTCTGTCCCTCAGGGTGATGTCTGCTGGGCTGGAAATGTAAGGGAATTGGGCTTAAATGAGGAGCACCGGTGAGACAAGGAGTGATTTAACGGACTCAGTTAATCAGCTGTGGCAGCGCTGGTCTGGGTGAGAGACCTGGCTGATCCCCGCCGGCTCCACGGGGAGAGTTCACAGAGCTCTGTCGCCAATCATTCGGGGCATTTTATTTGGGTCTTAACTTTGATTTAACTTCAGTAGATTATAAAGACAAAAAGTCATTCCAAGGCGCTTTATTCCCGGGGGGGTGGAGGGGGAAGCCAAAACGGGGTAGTTTGAAGTTGTCAAAATGATTTTCCGCTCCTTCAAAATAATCTCACAAAACTGACCCAGATTTTACAAGGCACTCTGGCTTTCAAAGAGCT
This sequence comes from Mycteria americana, assembly GCF_035582795.1. Taxonomy (NCBI): domain Eukaryota; kingdom Metazoa; phylum Chordata; class Aves; order Ciconiiformes; family Ciconiidae; genus Mycteria; species Mycteria americana. The sequence continues at coordinate 5,504,227 of NC_134380.1, read as the reverse complement.
GCCTGTCAGTGCAGAAGATGAGTCTGTAAAATATATATTATTATTTTTTTTTCCCTTAGTAGTTTTACAAAACCTGTGCCTCGCCTCTTTCCTTCGAGAGGAAGGAGGAAGTTTTTTGGGAAACCTGATCCAGCCTTGCAGCTCATCCCGGAGCAGTAAAGCGGCTGCGATGCTCCCGGGGAGCGGGTGAGGAGTTTTGGTGAGAGGCTGCAGCGTGTTTCCATGTGCGGGAAGAACTGAGGACCCCAGGTCTGCCCTGATGCCACTAGCGATGGGGCCAGGGCAGACATCTAGATAACTGGGCTGAGCTATAGGATCGGGGACAGAGACTGTTGAAACGCTGACAAATTTGGCTGAAGAGGGACCTGGCTCTGCCCTGGGGTGCTCAGACCCGGGGGTGCCGAGGGCCACCCGTGCAGCCGTGCACGGGCCACGTGTCACGGGGACTCGGCCGGCTCTTGAGACGCGCCCACGGGCACTTGCCTCTGCAGACATTCCCAGGCCAAGCGGCTGAGGGGCGGCGGGCCAGGCAGAGCTCTGGGGCTGGCTTCGCTTGAAAGGCATCGGCCGGGTGCGTTTCGGTGAGGGCAGCGGGCTGGAGGGGCTGGGAGCCGCAGAACAGACGGGATGCTGGAGGGGGGCGGCAGATGAAAAATGATGGCTGATTCCATGCCCTCAAGCTGTCTGGAGCGGCAGGGAAATCTGTTAGCTTTCATTCGAGGGAGCATTGCTAGCAGGGTGCTGGAGAGGCCAACGCCGGGTTAATTGCTGTTTCCTTGTTTATTTAGTTAATTGGTTGGGTGCTGGAGATGAAGAAAAAGGCAACCCTGGGCTGTGCATCTGGAGAAAGAGCAGGGCTGGCCGGCGCTGCGCTCCTGGCCGTCGGCCGAGGGACCTGTGCTGCCCGCTGGCTTGGCTTGCCGCGGTTCCCCCGGTTTTCTGAGAGTGGCCGTGAGTTAATGATGGTCGTGAATGAATCTTGCTGATCTCCCAGGGGTCCTACCAGCTGCAGGGGCTGCAGCTGGGGAGAGCTATGGGAGCAATCGCGATAGCTCCAGTACTTGGATGCCCAAGGGTAGATGAGCGGGGAGGAGAGCTCTTGGATCGGCACGATCCAGCGCGTGTGGGGAGCCTGGGGTGCTGCTCGGGGCTGTTCCTGCCGGATCTGGGTTTGCATCTGGCAAAGGGCAATTCTGGGTTTAAATCCTGGTTGTGGGATGCTCGTGGTCCCCACAGGAGAGGACCGGCTGTGGTGGTTACAGGTGGGTTTGCTCAGACAAAGCCCAGCACTGAACATTCCCCTCCAGGACATGCACCAGGAGCTGGTCCTGTGCTGAGCAGAGGGGAGCAGGACCCAGACAGGTCTCTCCATGCTCTGCAGAGCCCTTGTCCTCTCTTCTTGCTCATTCTCCAGAGCTGAGCTGCTCATGAACTGTCGATGGGAGAAACTAGATTTGAATCTGGGATTTTTTTTTTTTTAAACTTAATTTTTCATCTGACCTGATTAAAGTGCTGCTCATGCTGGCTGCCTTGCATTTGTTTATGCATTTCATCATATTCTGCTGGGGCACTGTGTTGCCTTCGTTTAGCAGCAGAGCAGCTTGCCCGCGCCCTGGGCAGCTTGGCTGCAGGGGAGCAGCATCCCAGCACCGGTCCCATCCTTTGCAAGGGTCAGACCCTGCTCTCGTTTTCTTGAAAACCTATGAAGGTCTGAGCCCTGTTTTTATTACAAGTGTGGATGAGGGAATAGCGTGTTACTGCCTCGCAGAAAGCACTGAGCTCGGGATGGGGTCTGCGAGGGTGCTGGGGGCCAAAAGCATGGTATGTTTGTAGGTTTAGAGGGGGGGGAGCAGAAAAAGAAAGGTCAGGTTCAGGCAGGATAAGTGCCAGTCCCGGGTGACGCTGGCTTGCAGCTCTGGCAGGGAGCCGCAGGAAGGTGCCCTCAGTGCTGCCTGCTTCTGCCTGCCAAGAGGCAACAGGGAAGCACGGTGAAATCTTCTCTCCGGGACCCTCCTGACCCTCCTTCTCTGTAGCTCCTGGGGTAGGATGCCCCGAACAGTGCAGCCATGTCAGGGCCCGCTCGAGGGGAGCGTGAGCAGCACTCGCCTTCTGACCACCAAAAAACCCCAGGAGAGCGAAGGGGGTGACAGGTGATGCTCATGGCATGGGGGGTGTCTCCCCAAATCCACAGCTGCCCTGTCCAGAGCCTGTGCAACTGGGAAGAGGCAAGAGGTCTGATTTAGCCACTGTTTTGGAGTGTTAGAACTTCTTCTATCAAAATATATATAATTTTTTTTTTTCCACTGAAGCATAATGCGGAAAAATATTTGCTGCTTCCTTAGATGGATGATTAATGACAAGGCAAAACGGGTCCATCAGAGGGAAGGCCCCTGCGCTGCCTGGCTGCTCCTTGTGTCACAGTGCTGACAGCCGGGGCTGTGGTCCAAGTGGGAGCCCATGTGAAGTGAGCTGGCAGGGCTGCTCCACAGGCATGGGGGGAAAACAAGAACATTTTCAATTTGTATTAGTTCTTCATTCGTGTCCTTCTCAAAGCTTAGCAGCTTTGTAATCTACCAAATATAAAAGCATCCCTACAGTTTCCTTAGCTGGCCAGGCAAAGAAAATAGCCCAAGGAATGAGATGGGTAGTCTGGGTGTCCGTCTAATGTAGCCCAGGGGGTACCAGGCACCCATCCGAGGCTGGACCAGCTCTTAGAGCATCCCATGCTGCTGCTCTAGGGTGGCATTGTTAAATTCAAAGACAAGGAGGAGTTTTCTTCATGGAGTTTTGTTCAGCACTGTTGGTGTAAGATGCTGTAATACCTACCCGCACCGCTGTAGGAAGAAACCCGTAGCTCTCCCTGCGGGAAGGCTTGGGAGGTGGGAGAGCAGGGGGAAGATTACTGCAAAAGCCTTTAGATTCCTGATCCATTTCCAACTGGTTTCTTGGGAGTTTGTGCTTCTGCCGAAGTGCACTCATGCATGCAGGCATTTCAAGCGCCCATAAAAGGGGGCTGAGGGCATATTCAGAGCAAAATTTGATGTTGCAGGTACCTTTAAGAGTGCAATGACTTAAACTCCGAGCTCATTTGTTAGGGACATATAGGCTTTATTTTACCCTGTACAACTAAACAGCACAGTTTGACCTAGGAGCATGACACCTGTGGGTGCATGGTGAAAAAAGCATAGCCGTAAGAATTTATTAAATGAGTGCGGTAAGGACTTCGGATGCATCTCGCAGGCTGCAGCGGCTCCGTGCATGGCGCTCGCCCGCCTTGGCTGTGCCCTGCTGATGCTAAGCCAAGCGCTGGCTGGGTCTGTTCCCCCAGCAGGAGATGGAGTCCAGGAGCATCAAGAGGCTCTTCTGCCTTTAGCAAAAAAAAAAAAAAAAAAAAAAGCATGGATATTTCCAAGCGAGGATGCTCTAGGCAGGCTGCCTGCAAAGTAGGCAGCTACCTTCCAAAAATGGGGAGGTGGGGGAGAGAGGAAGAGAAAAATAAGCCACATGAAAGCAGGGACTATGCCTAAAGTATCTTCTATTTATGATTTCACAAGGTCAACAATAATCCCCACAGCTACAAGCACATAAAAATTGATTCTTTCCTGAAGAGATTGATGGATTTGTGGTCAGGGCATTTTCTCTGATCCTGCTGCCCTCTGGACATTGCTGAAATTTATGGAGATGCTGTGCATTTCTCTGTAGAGGACTAAATAGCTTCTTAAAGCGAGCAAACGCTTTCAATTCAGACCTGGGGTCCTGGGAAGTTGCTGTAAATAAGGGAAACGCTTTGTCCAGCTGCTGGGCTGTATTTGCACAGGTGAGCAGCTTTCCCTTTGCAGCCTGCCCGCTGTGGGTCGCAGGCCCATCATCCTGCCCCGTCCCTCGGCGTGGGGCGAGCGAGGCTGATGCTCAGCCCACGCCACGTACGCCTCTGCTCCTGCAAGAAATGTCACCTCCTGGCACCCCGGCGGTAATATCCCACCCAAGGCCAGCGCAGAGCTGAGAAGCGAGGCGGCGCGATGCAGACCCCGGGAGGCTGAAGGCTCTTTCGGTTTGTCCTAATGCTGTCGCGGGAGGGAGGAAGGGATGAGCGTTTCTAAAAAGCCTCCAGCTCCTTCCCCAACACTTCCCAAACAAGCTCATCTCACCGCTCAGATGTCGGCTGGAAATCTCCTTTGATTTTTTTTTTAATTTATTTTAAAAATACCCAGCTTTAAAGTCCCAGCATTTGAAACCACTTTGTTTTCCACAAGTGGCAGGAAGCTACCAAACAAAGCCCATTTATTTTTCACAGCTTCATCCCTGCAGCTATTAAATTCTCGGCACTATTGAATTCCTGAGAAGTTTGCTGGGTAGCGATGGGGCTTGCGCGTAAGCAGCACACGTGAGCCGTAATATCCCAGTAAGCAGTTTGTGCTCTTTGTATCTCCCTTCTGGTTAACAAGCAGCTTTAGGTGTGCTCAAAAGACTTTTCTGTGAGTCCCACTGCATAGCTTCATCATATTGAGTGCATTATCCAAAATGCTGCCATACAAAGGGATCCTAGCGCTGGAGAAGCGGCGGGTTTGGGAGGCTGGAGAGGGATGGGCTGGCAGGGATGCGCAAGGAGAATCGATGCCGGGCTTTTTAACAACCACGCGTGTATCGAACAAAGCTTTTTAAAAGCCTTTCAGACAGCAGTGGGCTCCCTCCTTATAATGTGCTGGGGTTTATCATGCCAGAAACAGGGACACGTGGAAATGCTGCCTGCCACGCTCAGGAAGCGCTTGGTGTTCGTCCTTTCCGTGTCGGTGGTGGTTCTCCCAGTTGCAGCGTGAGGTTGGCTTGCGGCACCGGCGAAGCTGCTCCTAGCTGGGGCCGTTCAACCCGCGGTTCCGCACACCCTTCCCTGCTGATGGCTCTGCCGTGGCCACGGAGAGCAGAGGGACCCGGTGGGTTTCCTTCATCTCTGGTGTCCACGCTGCCTCCAGCCCTCCCCTTGCGTTGCTGAAGGGAGAGGTGCGTCCCATCTCTGTGGTCAAAGGATGGGGCAGGCAGTAAATAGGAAGAGGAGCCCCGGCTCAGTTGGAAAGGAGCGGAGCAGCTCGCAGCCAGGAGAGACGAAAAATGAAGTAGCCTGGGCATAGGCAGAAACTTCGTGTTCAGAAGGCTTGGTGGGAAACGTCGGTGTTGCTTTGACGTAGGTTGCTGACGGTGCCGGAGCAGTGCCGCTTGCCTGCCAGCTCAGTGCAGGCTCCCTGGGTCCGCTCATCTGGAGCTCGCTGTGTTGGGTGGGAGCAGCCCCCATCACGTCCCCCAGGCTGCCCTGGAGCGAGGGTTCCTTCCCATGCCCAAGGACCCTGAAAACATGCCTCCAACCCTCCCTTGACCCAAATTTCAGCCTCTTTGGAACAGTGCTGAGCTTCCTCTGCGAGGGCCTTGCAGCAACGCTTGCTCTGCAACTCGCACGCAAACACTTGCTTGGAGGCCGTTACCTTTTTGCAAGCTTTCCCGGCTGGCAAACGCTGCCGTGCCATTTGCTGCTGTCTCCTTCCTCGCAGCAGCGCTGAGCAGTCCCCGCGGTGCCGAGCCCTGCAGAGCATCCCTTGCGATCGGACCACCTCCTCCACGCAGCAGACTGCCCTTTTGCTTCGTGCTTTTGGCCTCCAGCTTGTGACCCGCGGGGAGGCTGGGGAGCACAAACCAGGATTACAAAGCAGCAGCTAGAGGGAGATGCCACTGAGCCCCAGCCAGCCTTGGGCATTAAAATGCAGTAGTTTTTCATCCCCTGGTATCTTCCCCGCGGCACCTTTGCTCATGACAAACTCTGCTGCTGCTGAACAGCCGCCCCACGCAAACCCTTTGGTATAAAGCCGCTTCCTGGAGGGGTTTTGAGCAGCATTGGATGAAGCCTGGTGATGTCTGCTCTGGTTCCAAGTGCATCCCAGCACCAAAAAACCCCCTATTTTCACCTGCCTTCAGGAAGAACCTCTTGCAGCAGTGAGCAGAGGTCATGAATGTGGCTCTGCGCTCCCTGCCAGGGTTGCAAAGCAGCTCTTGGTCCCAATTTAACCTCCTGCTCTTTCCTACAAGCGGGTAAACAGCAAAGCTATTTTCTCCTTCACCTCCAGCCCCAGCTCCCCGGGCTCCAGCTGCCAGATGGCAGCGAGCAAGGCTTTTCTGCCCGTCTCTCCTACCAGGGTGTCGTGACCGCGTGGCTGCAGATGGAGGAGAAGCTATTTCCCCTGCGTCTCTGGAGTGCTTTGTACTGTCTGCAGCAGGGACCCGTGGGGCTCGGCCGGTCGCTCGAGGCACTGCCTGAATAAGCAGCATCCTTTGTAAGTGCAAAATCGGAAACAAGGAGCGCCGGATCAAGGGCGATAGGTGTGTGTAAACGCGCCGCCTCCCATGCAATGCAGCCAGGGTGCTTCTCCGTAGCACTGCTGCTTTTGTTCATCCCCCTTCACTTTTTTTTCAGTGTCTTTTGATGGGTGTTAAAAGCAGCCTGGCCTCGGAAGACATGCTGCATGTAGCTTTTATAGGTGGCTATTATTTATCTGCTGGAGGAGCCCTGATATGAATGTTTGCTGCCTGCAAATGCTCTTTTTTTCCATTTTCTTTCAGGCTGTTGCAGCTTCACGGTATTTTGCTTGACTGGGGAAAGCTCGGCCTGGGCCAAAGAGCAGCCAGGAGTCTGGGGGGACAGCTTCTGGCCCCGACACCGCTGGCCGGGGGAGGGAAGGGGGCACCCGAGAGCTCCTGCCCCGCTCCGCTGCAAGTCCTGCCGGTCCCCTGCCCTTCGGGGCCGAGCCCCGTGGCCGTGGCAAGCTCCGCGGGGATGCTCGCGTACGCTGTCAGCGCGACCCACGTGGGGACGTCGGGTCAGGAACCGCGGTGAACGCCCAGGAGGGGGAAATCTGTAGCCCCCTTGGGTTATTTCCCAATTCTCCCCTGGGGCAAGGCCAGCACCTCCCTTAGTTTTATTTGTTTTAGTTTTAAACATTCGTTTTCAAACTGGGAAATGGGGGAAAAGCATCCTGCTGCGTGATGGGGGTGACTAACAGACCCCAGGACAGGGCATGCTTAGGAAATACAGTGTATATTGTGGTGACACCTGAGAGCTGTCATACCCGGTGCCCAGCTCGTGCTCTGCAAGCAGTAGAGGAGCCGGTCCCTGTGCCACGGAGAGGATGGAAGGGCCCTTCCATGCTCTTTTCCCAGTTTTTAATGAAAGCTGGGATGCTACAGGAGACGGGGACGGTGCCTGTGGCTGCACGCAAGGTGCTGGCCAGGCAATCCCCACAGGATCCCTGGCCTGGGGGCAGGGACCCATCACAGGAGGAAAAACAAAATCGTGTTTGTGTCAAAAGCAAGAGCTGAATCCGCTCTGCTGATTTCCCAGGTGAGATCTCTGCCAACATTTAAAAAGGATAAATGAGATGACCTGAATAATTACAGGCCTGTCAGCTCCACTTCGATCCCGGGCAAACTGATGGAGTGGCTGATGTGGGAATTGATTAATAAAGAATTAAAAGAGAATAACATCAGTAAATGAAAGTAAAGGCGCTAATGTCTATCAACAGGTTAAAGGCAGTAGAGTTTGCAGAAGCAGCTTTTTGTTGCAAAGGTGGCTGCTTTGGAGAGAGCGGGGTTGTGCAAGGTATTTTACTTGGAGGACAAACAGAGTAAGAAACCAGAGCGAGACCAGCCCAGCAGGGCACAGGATTTTGTGGCACCCGGCTGGATGTCACGGAGGGGCAGAGGTCCCCGCACCACCCCGGCTGCGCTCCCTTAGGCAGCGGTGGGGGTACCCGGGCGACCCGGGGCTGACATCCACGTCCCCCTGGTTAAATCCGCGTCCCACCGAGCGCCTGCTGTCTCCATCCCACCTCGGCAAAGCCAGACCGACACGCAAAGCACCGGGCACCATCCCGGCGGAGCTGCGTCCTCCTGGCCGCAGGCGGACCCAGCCGAGAGCTGCTGCGTGCTGACGGGGGAACAGCAAACACCAGGGAGATGTGCTTCTGCCCCACGCTTCCCAGCGTTGCGTATCGCCCGCGTTCTTCTGGCCTCCTCGCGGCCTCCCGGCTGGGAGGGGTGCCGGCACCCGTGCAGGACGCGTCCCCGCGCTGGCTGCAGTGCTTGCCTCTTTTTCCGGTTGCCATAGGAACAGACGAAGGCCTCTAAAGCATCGCAGTGGGGTGCGCGTCTAGGTCATGCTGTGGAGCAGGCAACCGTTTTATAGTGATAATAAATTCAGGGAATTGGGAATTTGGCCGAAGTAGCACTCAAGAAAAGGACTTGAAAAGGCAGAATGGAGATAAATGAACAAAAATAATTTTATGACAAATGACCATACGTTGTGCTAGACCTAACTGAAATCCTTCTCTGGAGTTCAGGCGAAAGGCTCCGGGAACACAGATTGTAAGGAGTTATTTGTCCCTGAAGCATGAAGACAGACAGGCGAAGGCGGCACCTGAAAGTGTTTAGGGACTATTGGATTTCAAAAACCTTCATTATCTGCAGTCCCTGTGATGTCTAGATGTGATTTACCGCTGGCCAAAGATTTACCATCCCTCCATTTGCATGACAGGAACCAGAGAGGCACCAAATCATCAGAGACGAGAGCCGGCCAAGCAGAGACAACCCTTTGAAGGTCATTGAAAATCTGCTGGAAATGTCTGTACAGGGGATGGAGGCGGATGGCTTGGTGGAGCTCCGCAGATCTATGCCGACGTGGAGACCCTGGAGGTCTCCCAAAGCAGCACAGGGCTGGGGGGGTCCGAGAGGTTCCCCCAGGATCTTGGAGAGTTCCTGGGCCAGCTGATGTTGGCAGAAGGTTGATTTCTGGGAGCTCTCACCCATGTGTTCACGTTTGGCCGATCCTCTCCTGCGTTGTGGTGTGGAGATGCTCACCGGCTCCAGCAGCTGAGGACACCAACCCGAGCCTCTGCTCGGGTGCTCCTCACCAACAGGGCAAACTCCATTTACTGCCCAAGTGCTGTGCAGCATCTTCCTGCTTGTTTTCCCCTACCTGGTGAAGCAAAAGTAAACTCTTTGCCGAAATGCTCTTTGCTAACAGAGGCCGTCCCAGGGGAGTCCGTCTGTTTTAACACCAGCTTTAACGCATCGAGTTTCTACAGCAAGAGTTTGGCGGCAGGAAAACACGTGGGCAGTAGGTGTGGGAGATGGTGGCAGGTTGTTGACGAGAGCTGGCACCCATTGCAGCTGTGTCCTCACGTGCCCTCATAGGTCTGGGGGGCTGAAAAATGGGCAAAATCAGGCATATTAGGCAATCTTGGCATTTCCCCAGCCCTCAGAGCACTAACAAAGCAGGCAGGGCTGTGGGCCGATACAGACCCCCTGTTCACCCCAGCCTGGAGCTGCTGGCACGGCACAGCAAGCTCAATGAAGCCCACGCAGACATCCCCCTCCCCAAACCACGCTCCTTCCTTTCCCTAATTGTGCTGAGATTTGAAACGCAATTTATCTCGCCGTGTCCTGTTGGCTTCAAGAAGCAGAATTTCTCATGCTGATTTAATCACCTCATTATGTCAAACAAGTTAGAGTTATTTTGAGGATGGCTAATAGGTGCCAATTTATACCCCTTGGCAGCGTGAGGCCCGTGCTTAGCCTTAGCGCTTGTTTTTTGGCGAGACAAAGAAAGCCTCGAGCTAGTGCTTTTTATGATAGACAAGGCTCACCCGGGACCTGGGACATCTGGTGCTGGTGCTTTGCAAACACTTTCCTCGCCACGGCTTGCTTTCAGCTTATGCCTACTTTGGTTTAACAAGGTGGTGGTAGGAACTCGGAAATTACCGAGCTGGGATGTGGCCAGAGCTCAAGTCAGGCAGGCACCAAAAATTGCAGCAGCTCGGTCCCTGCTCCTCGGGCAGGCAACCGGCTGTGGGGTCTGCACCCTCCTGGGGCTGAGCCCTTCTCAAGGTTGGGTGGTGCAAAAGTGCCTCTCACCCCTCCCAGAGACCAAATCTCTGCTTGCGTGCTCCAGCAGAAGGAATTACACTGTCCTGGTCCTTCCGTTGTCCCATCCCCAGCAAAGAGCAGCTCCTGCAGCCCCAGCTACAGGGCAGCTTCCCCCGTGCTGGCTTGAGGCATCTCCTCTCCCTTCTGGGGGCAGGAGGATGATGGGGAGAGGGGATGAAGGCCTGCAGTGTTTGCTGAAGAGTATGAAGCTCAGACGCTCAGGTCTCATTTTGGAGGCATGGCAGGGGGCTGATGGTGGGGACCGGGCAGGCGCAGCTCAGCGTGGTCCCATCCGCAGGCAACGGGCTTCAAATGGGGGCTTCAAACCGGCCGAGCCTTTGCCGCCTCCCCTGCGCCCTGGTAGCCAGCGCAGCGCCCTGGTAGCCAGCGCAGAGCCTTGCTCACGCGGTGGCTCCCGTGGGGATGGGTGGCCCTGTCCCTGCTGCGGTCCCAAGGCCGGGAGGGTCTGACGTGGAGCAGGCTGGTGTGCTCCTCCTGTGCCAGCCATGCACAGCAGATGCTCATCCCCTGGAGCCAGCCTGGCTACTGGCACGTGGGCGCTCCTCCCAGAGGAAACGGTGGCATTTTTAGCATTTCTCTCCCAGGCAAGGGCTCAGAGGGAGCCCCTGGGTGACGTGCTCTTGGGTTGCCTCTCCTTCAGACCCAGCACTCCGCCAGTGCCCTTTCTGGTTTCAATCCGAAGCCATCCGCTGCTGGAGGGTGCAAAGCGCAGGTGGGACCACGGGGCCGTGCTGGCCAGGCAAGCGGCAGGGCACTGCACAGCGGTCCCCGGCTGAGGCCAGAGGTGCCCGTTCCATGGAACGAGCAATCGACGCCAAGACGCGAAGCTGCGCAACGCGCTGGTGGGGGAGCAGAAGCGAACCCAGCTTCCGAAGCAGATGCACTGGGGAGTCCCAGCCCTGGGCTGCCCCAGCTAGCTGGGGGTGGTAGATGCCCCTTGGGAGCCTCCCACCTCTTCCAAGCGGGTGCTGCTAGCTACTCCCAACCAAGCAAATCCATGGGGTGTTTCATGCTGCTTGCACCCAAGCCCTTTCCTTGGGATAGGAATGGGGAAGGGGAATGTTTGCTCTGTTCCAGGTTTTTCTTTGTTCCAGAAAGCTTCTCCAGCTGCACAGAAAGTCTGCTGCTATTTTGAGGTCCCTTTCCTTCCCCGCCATTCCCAGAGGCTCCTTGCTGAGCAGAGGAATAGAAAACAACAGATTATTGCTACGTCTTGCTGAGCCTCTCTCTTTCATATGAAAGAAAGGTGGTCTGCTTTGCTCAGGAGCGGGGGTGCACTTTGGAAGCGTGTGGAAGGAATTGTGGTTTTTTCTAACTCAGTATCTTCCCGGGATGCTGCCGTAGCCAGCGGGAAGCTGCACCGCCACGTCCCTGCATGTCCCCTGGGCTGTCCCACGCCCTGCTAAAATCCCAAACCAGCTCCTCGGATATCTCCCCATCCACTCCAAAAAGACTACGCTTCCTCGAGAGCGGTGCAAAGGACCACAGGAGCCCGGCACGGAGGGATGTGAAGCCCTCACTGCTCCCCAGCGGTGGGAAACCCATGGGTGGTGGCACGGCCACGCGTGGCGGGGGGGTCCTGGCGTGGGTGCTGCTGTAGGGCTTTGCGAACACAGCACATCCCTGGGCTCCCCGCAGCACCCTAACAGCGATGGCCGCAGCAAGGCGGTTCCCGTCTCCCATCAAGGTGGGATGGGTTAACAGATGGGGCACTGCCGTGGGGCTGGCACGTGGCTGCTGCCCCTTCTCAGCCCGTCTGGCTTGTGGGATGCCTACCTGGGAGGATGCCTGTTAATGCTTCCCTATAAAGCTTGCATATCCTACTCATATAAAACTTGGGAGGGGATGGATTTGGTGGCTGCTGGGTGCTGGCCCCCCATCTCCCCACCCTGCGGCTCTGGGCCACCCATCGTTTCCTGAACATCAGGGGATGTGCATCAAAACTGAGCAGCAACCATCACGCCGCTTCTTTTCTAATACTCCTGGCTTTCCCGGAATCTCTGGCTTATTTTCTTGACCCGTGCAGTCAGGAACAACTGTGGAACAAGCGTCTTCCCAAGCGTGCAGCGTCTGACGGAGCCAGGGCTGGGAAGGATTTAACGACCCTGGGTAGGTCTTGGCACTTGTAATTTAGTTTTTTTAATCCAGGAGAGCTCAGCACCAGCCCGACAGCTGCAGGTGGGGTGAGACTCGGCAGATCCCCTGCCACCATCCCACCGTGTCCCACCGCGTCCCACCGCGTCCCACCGCAGCCCACTGCACCCCCTGGCATGCCAGGGCGGCCCCACTTCCCCAGCCCTTCCTGGGGGGGAAGGAGCTTTAAAGCCGAAGACTTCGGAGACGATTGATTTCAGCTACCCATTTTAATCATGATTTAAATTAGCAAAGCAGAAAGCTTGGTTTAAATGATCAGCTTTAATCTTATTTCTCATTTTTACGTTTTATTTATTTTCTTAACTTGATTCTTCTTGGTTGGTAACCACTAACCTGCAGGTTTACTTCTTTTACAATTCCTTTTTTTGCTAAACAGAAAACACTTCATGTATGCGAGGTTACTTAAGCAATTATGTAGCTTAATGTATATTTATGGCAAATCTTTGTGTTTGCAGTTTATTATGTTATAATATAGGGAATGATGCATTTCTTTTTTATGAGATGATTATTAATTTTGGACTCACAACGTGTGCCATGGTCTATTCAGATGGAAATTGGTTTTCAATTTGAGATGCCCAAAAACCAGCATCAAAAATGGTTTTTATTAGTTAAATAAAACCATTTAAAACGTGCTAGCTACAGATGAAAAAATAAGCTTATCTGAGCATGCATTTTAAACTGATCTCCTAAACAAGATAAGTACGATCTGCAATGAGGGAGCTGAGTGCTTTGTTCCCGATTTTCATATTCTTTATGGTTTTAAAATTAATCTATTACTTAGGCTTTATTCACAGGCAGGAAAAGGCAAACGAGCTTTTCCATTTTTTCTCATCCCAAATCCCTCGGTTTTGCAATGACTAAATCAGTGGAAAATGTCGATGCAGAGAGGTATTTATTTTGCCTGCACTTTCGGCGGGTAGCAACGCTGGCAGGTGCTGGATCCGGCCCTTCAGCCAGAGCCTTCTAACGCTTCAGTGGCTTTAGAGCTTCTTTATAGAGCTGACAGCAACCCTGTGCTGCTTAACATTTTTACACAAGCTACTTAAATTACAGTAGGTTAGGTCTCAACACTACAATGCTCTATTTTGAATAGAAAAGTGTACTTAAGGTAAAGAGAAACCAGTCTGAAACTAGAAATGCTCCAAAAATAAAGGTGGAAACCCAACACAGCAGAGCAGGCAGGGAGCACTTCAGCCCCTAATCTTTCCAGATATAGAAATTATTATTATTGTTGTTGTTGTTGTTATTATTATTATTATTATTATTATTATTATTATTATTATTATTATTTGCCTTGCCACAGCACCGAGTCCAGTCCATAACTTCTCTTTCTCCTTCCTAGGAAGGGGAATTTTTCCCTATTTGCAGGTAGGAGCTGACAGTAATTGCCCACCGCTGCCTGGCTGGTGTTTTCACTTTAACAATACCACACAAAATAAATGGCCCCGTGTCGTTATCAACAGTTTTCTGCACACCGGGTCCAGAGCGGGTTATATTATCGTGCGGAAAAGAATTCTGCAGATTGCACATAAAGAGGGACAGTGCCACCCTAATAAAAATAACGAACTATTAGCGTCATGCTAATAAAAATGCCCTCTGGGCGGGTAAGCTCTCATCTTTTTGGAGAGGCTGGACCGGTTTTCAGGGCACGTCCTGTAGCTTCGTTCCTACAGGGCAGCGATGCTGGAAGGGAGCTCCCGGCGCCGCAGCCACATCGGGCGCCTCGGCTGCGGAGGAATTATTTGGCATTCCCAGGGACCGCGTCTCCTGCGGGCCCCGGGATGCCAGAGGACCAGCCCTGGGCCCCCGCTCAGCCTGGGGCTGCTTCGGGAGCTCCTCGCGGGTCCGGCTGCAGATGCACCATCTGCCTTCATCCCTGGGCATCGCTCTCGCTGCAAAAATTTAATAATAAAAAAAGGGAAAAGAAAGAAAACATGAAAACAAGGCAATTCTGTGCTTTCAATTCTCCAGCAATTGGCAAATGTTTAATGTGTATATATCACCAACGCTGTTTTCTGAGCTCCAGTCCCACTGGCATAATTTTTTTAAAATCCCTTTTCCAGTGTAATTGCTGTTTGTTTTGTCATTTCTCAGTGGACAATTACAGTTCAAAAACAAGAGTGCCTTTGAAGATCGCAAGCGGCGTATGCGGACTTCATTAATACACTATTAATACATATCAAAACGCACTTGAACTCTACCTGCCCGAGGCCCGAGATGTAAAAATCTGGCTTTGCAAAGCAATCATCATTTGATCTATTTAAAATACTCCCAGTATTAGCCTGGTCTCCTGGATACATTTCAACGTCAGCAGTTTGGGAGGCTGCAATATCTCCCATAGGTTTGTTCCATTACCTGGTCATTCAAAAAAACCCCAGTGCTGCAGAGAATAATCCTGTTTTTTTCTGGAGGAGGGAAAGGGAGAGACAAACCTGACCGTGGTGTGGGACATCTTGCCTGGCTTGTCCCAGGATGGGGTGCTTTTCCTGCATCTGATAGTGGGAATAAAGTCATAGGAAGAACAGAAAGAGATTTCGATTCAAACAGGCAGCTCCCCCCCCCACCAGCAGCCGGGGCAGCCCCCTGAGCCCGTCAGGCACACGGTGCCTTTGTGGGTGTATTGGGAGACTTCCCAAGCCCTGAAGGTGCAGTGATGTCAAAAGTAAGAAGAGCTGCTAAAAAAAAAGAGGAAAAAAAGCAAGTTTCCTGGCTAGCTCTGTTTTACCGTTTCTCCTGTAAGAGAGCATTTGCCCTGGTAAATCAGGGGGTTTGTGGTGCTCATCACCCGTCTGTCTGTCCGTCCATCCATCTGTCCATCCACCTGAGGCTTACTCAGGTGTTTAATTGCTCATCAGGAATGTCCTTCTTTAATGAATAGGAATTTGTCATTTGTGAATAAACCTGTTTTCTGAGAGTTAGAGTTTGGGGCTGCTGCAAGAGCTGGGCCCTGCTCCCGAAGCGGCTCCCAGCAGGGCTGGGATGCACCCGGCCTCGCTGGTGCATCGCGGCTCGCTGCACCCCGTCCCCTGCGTCCCATCCTGCTGCGTCCCATCCCGCTTCCTCCTGTTCTGCTGTGTTGTGTCCTGCTGCACCCCATCCTGCTGCACCCCATCCCGCTGCATCCCATCTCACTGATCCCATCCCACTGACCCCATCCCACTGATCCCATCCCACTGCATCCCATCCCTCTGATCCCATCCTGCTGACCCCATCCCACTGCATCCCATCCTGCTGATCCAGTCCTGCTGCATCCCATCCCACTGATCCCATCCCACTGCATCCCATCCCGCTGACCCCATCCCGCTGACCCCATCCCACTGATCCCATCCCACTGCATCCCATCCCGCTGACCCCATCCCGCTGACCCCATCCCACTGATCCCATCTCACTGATCCCAACCCGCTGACCCCATCCCGCTGACCCCATCCCACTGATCCCATCCCACTGATCCCATCTCACTGATTCCAACCCGCTGACCCCATCCTGCTGACCCCATCCCACTGATCCCATCCTGCTGATCCAGTCCTGCTGCATCCCATCCCACTGCATCCCATCTGGCTGATCTTATCCCTCTGATCCCATCCAGCTGCATCCCATCCCACTGATCCCATCCCACTGCATCCCATCCTGCTGCATTCCATCCTGCTGTATCCCATATCCCATCCCACTGCATCCCATCTGGCTCATCTTATCCCTCTGATCCCATCCCACTGATCCAGTCCTGCTGCATCCCATCCCACTAACCCCATCCCGCTGCCCCCATCCCACTGCATCCCATCCTGCTGATCCAGTCCTGCTGCATCCCATCCCTGCTGATCCCCTCCCGCTGCACCCCCTCCCGCTGCACCCCGACCCCGTCCCACCGCCCAGGCTGCTGGGGACCCAGCGCGGAGCCCCGGTGCCCTGGGGCTGGGAGGAAGCGGGGGTGCCCGGAGCAGGACTCGCGTGGGCGGCGGGATGGCCCCGGGGCACTCTGCTCTCTTGTTTTCCACTTCTGCAGGTTGAGACATTTAAAAATGCATGAGAGGCCCTAGGCACCGTGAACTCTGCGTTAACGGCTTTAGCCCTGAGTTTTCTGCTTGTTGTTGCTGTATTCTTTCATAAAAAAGAAATGCACTTTTGGGGAGCAAATCTCTGGCAGTGATTGCACAGGTTTGCGGGCAGAGGAGCTGCTGGTGCTTGCTAAAAGGGACGATGCTTCCAGGTACCTTGTCTCCCCTCAGCCTCCAGCCCCCGAGGGAAGCAGCGTTACTGCCTGCGCTTGGACGTGTTGGGAGCGCAAGGGCTGGCTCAGCCTGTTGGCAAAATTTCGGTGCTTTTCCTTCAGTTTTAGAGCACCTGTTTCTCACAGCCTCAGCACTTCCCTCCAGCCCACGCCGCGATCATGTCAGACAAGAGCTGGGCTCAACTCCAGCTCCATGCAAAGCCCGAAGAAGCACCTATGACTTTTGTAATTCATTTTTAGGAGGGGAAAATGGGCATATCTTGGGAACCTGTTGTTCAAACAGCTCCAAATGTGGCCCCCAACATCACCCACTACTCCCTTGAGGTATAGAAAAGTTCAGGACGTGCTGATACTCCCGCAAAAATGAGGTTTAAAGACAAAACCACCGCTCAAGCCTCTGCTGCTGCCACTCCGAGCTCCAGCCTCGACTGGGAGCTTGGAGTGCAATAATCACTTGCATTAAAGATGCAAACGTGGCTCCAGACTTGTGTCCCAGGGCAAAGGGCTTTTCCCAAAGTGGAGGGGAGGGCTTTTCTTCCTGCTTTGCAAACAGGGGAGGTGGCTCTAGAGCAGGAAGGAGTTTGCCCGAGGCCACTGGAGCTGGCGGCGGTGGAGGTACCAAGCAGGCGAGGTGGGAGCAGGGTTAGCCACGGGCTGCATCCCTGGGAGACGCGGGGCTGGGACGTGCGGCTGTGCCAGCCCCCCGGGAGAGCTTGGGCATAACGGGGCAGCAGTGCCACGGTTTAATGCAGGTGTAGGTACAAGCTTTTGGCCACTTTTCTGTTATTTCCAATATATTCCTGTTGCAGGATGCAACCCTGGTGCCTGGAGCCCCAGCAACCCCCTCCATCACCACCCAGCATTGCTGGGCAGGGTGAGGAGATTGCAGTAGGTGACTGAAAAGGGTGGATGGAAAAGGAGAAGGGAAAAGGGAGCTGCTTGAAACAGGTGCCATTAAGCCACTTTTAAAACTAAAAAAGCTGCCTCCAGTCAACCTGACGAGGCTTAAGAGACTGTGCCTAGCAGGGAGGCGAGCAGCCCTGGAATTACGGCACAGTAATTGCTCAGTACTTAAAGTCCAGGTCTAGAAGATCTCCAAGTAATAACTCATCGGAAAGATATTGAGCTCTCATCACAAAGAGGAAATATAGTCTCTAAACAGGCAGCTAATGGCATGCCATTTATCTGATGGCAAATCACCCATGTTCATTACTCTCTGCAGCACAGCCAGAAAGAGAAATACAAAATTAGCTGAAGGAGAGAGAGAAGGAGGGAAGGACATGTTTCCTTCCAGTCTTTCTCCAAGGGTGGCTCCTGAAATCCGTGCAGCAGCTATTTGTACCCAGGGCTGCTGCCAGCATGACTCGGCCAGGAAAAAAGACTTCACGTGCATCTTCCTCCCTGGAGACAGCAAAAATGTTTTCCATTATTATTTTCACACTATTCAGAATTCTTGTTGAGAAAATCCTCAACATTCATCAAGGAAAACCTAGGACTGGTGGAATTTTTATTGTTCTAGCTCATCTTTGCCAAAGCTGTGGCTGCAGGGGTGAACAAAGACCAGATTCTCTTTTATTCCTTTCCAGCTCCCGAGCGTCGCCGTACCAAGGTTTTGAATGCCTTACAGCTTCCTCTGCTTTACAGCTTCCTTCCTCCCCGCTTCTTTTGCTCTCTTCCAGGTATTTCTGGCAGAGGAAATGGCTTTCTGGTTGCCCCCGGCTTTTTCTACATGGGATGGGTAGTGTTTTCCAAATAAAGAGTGAGCTGGGTGCCTAGCTGGGGAGGGACCGGTCTGCAGGAGATGCTGGGTGAGCCCTGGGAAGGCACACCCCGGCTGGGCACCCCGGGAAAACAACCACGGTCTTTCTATCTGTCATCCTTGATACAAACATACATCTCATTTCCCACCTGTGTTTCATAGGAACTGCGGTTTTCCTTTGCAGTCCCGAGCGGTGGCAAGGTGTCTGAGGCAGATGGGGAGGAAGGGGAACCTGCAGGACTTTTAAAAGCCATCAGTGATGGAGACAGCGGGACTGACAGACTGTGGACACATCTCCTTCTGCCTCAAGGTGATGCTTTGAGTTGAAACGTAGCTAAACTCACTGGCTGATTCTGAAAAATCCTCATCTGTGCCACCAGCTGCTGCTGAAACGCCTGACGGACTGACCCCTGCTCAACGCCTATAAATGATCCATCCCCCGGCGCAGCAGCCCCCAAGGATTGCTGAGCGTTTGCAGGTTGCACACGCCGAAAGAAAAAACCCTGCTAATTACAGTTTGCATTTCTTTGCAAAGTAGAGTAAGCGCCTTCATAGAAAGAGGTTCCTTCATCAATTAATTATCCTTTGTCTTGGAGTTACGGAGGAAGATTGGGAAAAGCAGTAGCGCTTCTCAACACTTAGTTTGCCTTTCTAGGAAATGAGGGGGACACTGGGTTGGGGTACGTTTGAGCAAGGCTGCTGTTGATTTTGCCTCCTGTTTTCTGATGGCCAATGGGAAGTTATAAAACTTTGAAATAACCTTGATTTTCCTGGGGGGGACGCTTTGCTTCAGAGAGTACCGTTTCCTTTCAGCACAACTAAGAGAATGATCTAGAAATAATGTGAAATATCTTACTTCCTGTTAGTCACGGACAAACCACATCCAAGTCATCGTTTTGTGCTTGCCACAGGTTGGAAATTTGTCTTTTTAATGTGACGGGACATCCTGCCGCAGGCCTGAGCCGTCACCAGCCGGTGCCAGGGCCAAATCCCCAGCGGGATTTTCCCCCGGCGGCGGCTCAGCCCTGGGCCTCTCTGTAACCCTCAATTCATCTAATTGCGTGCCTGGAAAAAACCCAAACAGCTCAAGGCAGGGAGGAGACACTTTTTTCTTTCTTTGCTTGGCCACCACCTATTTTTGGAAGACGGCTCAGCAGCATTGCTGGTATTTTCTGCTTTTCATCACCTTTCCTCAGATTCCCAAACAACTGCCACCTCCCTCCCCTGGGACAGATGCATTTTGGTGATGGACAGAGGACCTTGAAGTCCAGAGATGGGAATTAATAAATTAGGTTAAATTTGGGGGCAGTTTCGACAATCTTGTTCTTGGAGACCTTCCTAACAGGGCTGGCTTCTGGCAGAAGTCCTGCCTGACTCGGGTCACCACCAAACGTGGCCGTGAAGATCCACGTGGCACCAGCCAAATTGCCCCAAAGGCTTCATCAACCCACAGCAGAGACCTCCGAGCTTCATCCCAATCTCAAAATTTCCTGCAACAATTTTTAATCATCTAGGGCCAGCCACGGCTGGAGCTTAAGAGACATCAGCAACGGATGATGCCCCAGCCTCGTGCACGGGCAGCAGGACAGCCCAGAGCCTGGGGACTGCCCGGGAAGGCAGAGGGATGCTGGCACCTGCGGCGGCTGCCCAGGCGTTGAGATGGGCTGGATTCACAACCGGAGCCATAATTTGCAGAGCGTATGCCAAGCCAGGAACATCAAGGATAAATCACTCATAACTGGGAAGACGATAATAACAGAAGCCTCCGGGGAAATCTGTACTGCTGAATAGTGGATATTTTTTTTTTCCTTTTTCACTTGAAGTCACTTAACGAACTCTCATGTTGAAATCTTCAGAAAGACTCACCTTGGAGGGTATTGGGAAATATTGACAAATAGCGCTTGGCACTTCGGAGGCTCTCAGCAAGCGGCACAAACATTGTCCCAGCAGCTGGACTGGGTGCCTCCGTGTTTTACCCTCCCCGTGGCTCTTCCTACCTGCAAGGTGCAGGCACGGTCCGGCGAGAGGGCAGCATCCCCCAGCCCAGCCCTCCACTCCGCATCCCCTGCACCCCTCACCAGAGCCTCATACCTGTGGAAGGGGCCGTTATCTCAGCAGAAAGACTCATTTAATCCAAAACTTTCCCAAGAAGCAATATATTAGCTGTAAAGCAGCTTCCACACTTTATTTGCTGGTAATTTACAGCCCACACTGCGAGACTGTAATATTTGCAAGCGATTAAACAGAGGATGACTCAACAACAGCCACCTCGGGTCAGATTTTCAAGTGTTCATTGTGCATAATTAAGAAGGGATTTGGGAAAGCAGCGGCTGCCGCCCCGCTTCCCGGCCACCTCGCTGCCCCAGCAGCTCCTGCGGTCCGGCCTCGGGGCTCCTGCCCGCGCAGGCAGATTTGCCACTGGAGGAAGAGGAGGTATTTATTAAAGAGAGGAGGAAGAGTCTCAAGGAGCTGCAAGCACGACTGCCTGCTAATCAGCAAAAGGGAGGTCTTCGGATGCTGTCTGGGGCAGTTTAAGCCAAGCCTTGCAAGCTGCAGCCCCTCGGGCCGTGGATAACGGGCTGTGCTGGGGCTGGCATGGGGGTCACTAATGCAGAGGGGGGTCTTCGTGAAACCCTTCAGGCAGCTGCCCTCTTCTAGCAGCCTGTTGCCTCCAACCATCCTGCTCGCTGCCTCCCATCCCCGACGACCCAGCCAGGCTCGGCTGCAGGCAGGACAGGGAAGCTATTTGAGACCCAACCAAGCACTGAGCAGAGCCCACATGTGCAAACCCCTGGGTTTTACAAGCCCCACCGGGGATGAAATCGGGATGCTCCGGCATGAGGCAGGACTGGGGAGCTGGCTCTAAGCAAGCAGTGCCTGGTGCTTGCGAGCAAGACCGTGCTCCTGCCCTCCTGCCAGCTGGGATCCTGCTGTCAGAGCTAATTACCGTCTGATCTTCCCAAGAGGTACAAAGAAGAAGTGTTTGACTTGGATTTACATCTCTCTACAGAGATTCTCACTGCACTTTGGACGTGTGACATGTCACTACCGACACTGCTGATAACCGAGGTCGGCCTTGGGGTCCAAGTTGGGAAACTGAGGCATAGGACTTAAGTGGTCACCTAGCGTTACCCAACAGAGCCCCTGGCAGTCCCGGCAGCGTCCCTGGATGTCACCCAGGCTGGGGCCAGCCCAAGCCTCCCGACACAACGCAGTTTGCTGCTTGGATGATACCATGCTGGCTGGGTGGAGTGATGCCAGACTGCTCTCCTCTTCCACCTGAGAGCATATTGCCCCTTCCTTCCCTGCCCATCGCGCTCCCCCCGACTCCTTGATCCTCAAACAGCTCCATTTGCCCCTCTGCCGCTTATTCTCCAGGCTAAACTTCCTGCAGAAAATGAGTCTATTTACCATTTGCTTTTTCTCATCACCGCTGGTAGCAGCCAAGCAATACCCCGGGTAGCGGCGGGGGGCCGGAAAGGGAAGAAATGGGAGGGGACCAACATGGAAACGCCCGCTCTCCCCATGATGCCCCCTTGCTGCCCGGCCCAGGGGGCAGCTGGGTTACAGCCAAGGGCCTGCGGGCAGGGAAGGGTTAACGGTCCCTCCCTGGCTATAAAAGGGAGGGAAAGGGAGAAAGAGGGTTTGCAAGTCCTTTCTTTTTTGAGGGGGGATGAGGCCAAAGGCAGGTGCTGCTCACGGGCAGCGCAGGGCTAAGGGCAGCCCCGGCTGGGCAGGGCTGCCTGCCCCACGGCTTTCCCCCCTGCCCCACGGCTTTCCCCCCACCCCACGGCTTCCCCCAGCCCCACCTTGCAGAGGAGCTGCGATGCTGCTGGAGGCATCCTGGTGCCTTCGGTCCAGAGCCACGGCTGTCCCCGGTGCTCTGAGGTACGGGGCACGTGTCTGTCTCTAGAAACGTGGAAAGGCTGGCGCATCAGGGACAATGTCCGCTCCTTGGCTCTAGCGGGAGCCGCCTTCTCTCTTCCTGCCTGCTGAAATTGTCCTTTAGCGTGTGCTGGGCCCAAGCCAGGCTGCCGGTGGCTGAAACTGGAGCTGGTTTGGGAGCAGGGATGGGACGGTGCGAGCAGCCACCTCGCCTCTGCCATGGGGTGGGCAGGGGACTTGAATGGCAGGAGGCGTTTGCCAGCTGACAGCAAAACCGAACGCTGTTGGAGCTGGTTGCAGCTGATGGAGAAAGGAGGGGCAGCCTTTGCAAATGGGGATAATAACTGGAGAAACGCGCCCAGCGTCCTTGAGCCTTTGGGAGGGGGAAAGCCCTTCCCCGGTCTCGGGGGACAGCCAGCAGGGCTGGGATCCCCTCCCTTGGCTGGCAGGGGATGGGGTACCCCAAGGGACGCGTACCCCCCGATCCGGCGGAGCAGCCGGCGGTGCCGGGCGAGACGAGACTCCTGCCTGTGGCTTGGGCACCACTGCCCCGTCCTGCCCTGCACATGGGAGAAAGCAAACACACGCAGAAATAAAACCGCTTCGCTCTACCTCTCGGCCCCTGCTATAAATAATGCAGCATTTCAGCCAGGATAAAATGCTGGAATAAACCACGACGGCTGCGGCAGCGGGTACAGCTCCCTGGCCGCAGCGGGTGGGCAGGGACGTTGTGGCTGGCAGGGCTCACCCGAGCTGTCACCCCTCGAGGTGACCTTGTGCCATTCCTCTCGGGGGGACCCCTGCTTTTCAGCTAGCCGGTGGTCCATGGCACCTTGCCTAGCAATTTCCAATGATTAAAGGAAACCACAGGGCCAGTCTATATAATAGCTGCTGAATTATCAGTTTTGCCATAAACCATTATTCATTATCTGTGTTTCGCTGGATAACCTGGACCCTGTTGAAAAAGTGCTATTTCTTCTGCAGTCAGCTGTATTTTAATAAGTTACATTACGGGTAAAACATCCCCAGAGAAAATCCAAGCATCGTTCCATTTATCAGCCATGCAAAGTTCAGAATAAAAATATTCCAAGGTGAGGTAATGTACTGTGACGTTGTGCAAGTTAATTTATAAAAGAATTAACTGTGTTTAGAACAGTAGGAGGGAGGAAGAAACTGCTTTCTCCAGTCAGCCAGCTTTGGAGTGGCCCTAAAATGAAACCTACTGGCAGAAAAACATTTCTTCCTTAAAAGATGGGTTGGGTTTTTTTTTTACAAGTTCAGGTGCTGAAAGTGCAATGAGTCAAACCAGTGTTGAAGTGGAATTGCAGCTCCCTGGGCAGGTCAACCCAGGGAAATTTTTGGTGTTGGGTAATTCCCATCAGCTGGAGCACTGCTACACTGCCTGGTATCCTTGTGACGGTTAATTAGGTAATGTTAACGAGAGCTCTGGGATGACAGAGGCTATCAAGGGCTTGCCTGTGCCATGGCATCCCTGCAGGGCTGCCCCAGGAGCCTCAGAGCAGCGCCAGGGTGTCTCGGGGCTTCAGGCTTCTTCCGACCAAAGCTCACAGGTATTTGGCCGTCACGAGCACCCCGTGCGCTTCGAGGTCCCTCAGCGGGGAGGGGACGCGAGCACTGCCGTGTGTCCTCTGCCGGCGAAGGGTGCTGCAAGCTGTGGGTGCCAGCTGCAAAAGGCCTGCAATGCATTTATCCCGGGAGATCTCCGTGCTGTTTTCTGTGGCTGCGCTTCCCTAGGTGCCTTCAGGACGTGGGATCGCTTCTGGGCAAGTCACGGCACCTCCTCGGGCTCCTCTCCCCTCCCCGGTGCGGGTCCCGCTCCCGCTGGACGCAGCCGGAGATGGGGACACATCCCAGGGCGAGTCCGCGATGCCTGGGGGGGCCGTACCTCGCGCCAGGCTTTGCAGCACCTGCCCTTGCTGCCCACGTTCCCCCTCTGCTTCGGGTCCGGCCCCAGGCTGCGGCGACGCACGGATGCCGCGCACCCGAGCCGCCGCCGGCAATGGCTGATGGAGCCGGGAGAGACCCTCCAGGGCTTTTATTCCAATGAATGTTTGCAAATAATTTCTTCCCCCTTCTCTGGCAGCTTTCGCCTCTGCTTTGCAAAAGCAGTGAGGAGTCTCTATTTAGTAGCAATTTTTCAATGTAATGATTTATAATAGATCAAGAAAATGAAACTGCTGGAGGAAGAGAGGACCAGTTTGGGCGCTCGGATGGCCTAATGAAGTCCCATCGAAGTTCTCGTTTGTTGTCAGCTATTAATTCTCTCTCCGATTCAGTCCCCAAATTACTTTCCCTAGAACTGAATCTAAATATGAAAATCAATTAAGAAGGGAACGAGTAGCTACATCTGGGAGAGGGGAGAGGAGGCAAATATAATGACAAATCACCCAGTTCCTTTCGAGCATGCAAATTAACATTTAGAGTGTATTTTGAGGAAGGGGAGCTTGGAAAAGCTGCTTCACAGAAACCGCTAGATCAATTTTCCAAGCCTGAGTGCTAGAGATTCTTCAAAGTTACCGAGGGCTCTGTCTCAGGATAAAAATATAAAAAAGACAAGAAATCAATGCTGATAATTAATTTAACAGAATCTATTCGTTCTTTCTCCTTCCAGTCAATGTAAAGAGAAAATCATACAGTAGCTGAATTTTACATTTCCACAGAGATTGTGCTGGGACAAAATGAATAAACGATCATAAATTACTTCAGAAGCTCTGCTACGTTGTTGGAGTGGGGCTTTTTAATTAACCGGAGGAATTTGTCATCACTTTCCCCCACTGCCCTTGCAAGGGAAAGCGATTGCCATCCGACATGCTTGGGCAGCCCAGCCCTTCTGAGATGATGCAGCTACAGAGCAGAATTTGGAAGAGCTTTAAGCTGGAAAACATTAGTGCCTGTTCCCCGGCTCCTCCTTTAGGGAGATATTTCTGAAGCACTGCTTTCACCTGGTGCCTGGTTTGACTCGCAGCCGGTGCCTTGCAAAGCCCAGCGCCCGTCCCAGGAGCTCATGTCCCAGCCGGGATCCTGCGTGTGTCCTGCAAATAGGAGCCAGGTGGGTTTTTGTAGGGTTACTCTGCTGGGGACAGGCTTTTTAGTAGGACCTGTACCAACAGGACAAGGGGGAATGGTTTTAAACTAAAAGAGGGGAGGTTCAGACTAGATATAAAGAAGAAATTTGTTACGATGAGGGTGGTGAAACACTGGCACAGGCACCCGGAGAGGTGGGAGATGCCCCATCCCTGGAAACATTCCAGGTCAGGTTGGACGGGGCTCTGAGCAACCTGCTCTAGGTGGAGATGTCCCTGCTCTTGCAGGGGGCTTGGACAGGATGACCTGTAAAGGTCCCTTCCCACCCAAACCATTCTGTGATTCTATAAATAGTTTAGGGGTTTTGTAGGGTTACTAAATAGTTTAGGGGTTTTGTGGGTTAGTAAATAGTTCAGGGGGGTTGCAGGGTTAGTAAATAGTTCAGGGGGGTTGCAGGGTTAGTAAATAGCTTGGGTTTGGTAGGGTTACTGCATAGTGCAGTGCTCGGACCCTGGAGCAGCGGCGAGTGGGCAGCGCAGCAGCACAACCTTTGCTCCGTCCAGCGGCAGGCAGGCAAAGAGGAGCTGGCTTTTAATTATTCAAAACTCATCTTCCCTCCCATTAGAAACAAATGGGAAGCGGATGGATTTTGGTAATGAATCCCCAGTAGGGTACTTAGGTTTAAAGCAAAACCTGTCCAGTTAAATGTATCCTGCGGAAATGGATTTGATTGCTCTAATCTTCCAGCTTCAATTTGGCGGCAGCGTTAGCATATTGCCAGGCAGAGGGGCTGTGCAAAGAATATGGAAGATAGAAAATAAGAAAGAAAAATCATCTCGGGCAGGTTTTGCCTGTGGTCTCGGCTTCAACAGCGAGGTGGAGGCTGGGGGATGAGAGGAGCCGGGGACCCTCTCAGCCGGCTGCAGCACCCGTCTGGGTTTGCCTGGCTGCCCTCCTCCTGCCCAGCAGGGTTTGCCTGCAGAGCTGCCCGCGCTCTGAGAAAGGAAAAGAAGAGCCGGATTGTTTTTTCAGATCTACTTAGTGTATCGTTTGCTGCGGCCTAAACCAGGCTGGGGTGAGAGGAGGGACGTGTCCGTGCAATGCAGATGTGGAGGAAAGCCCCGGGTGCTCGTGGAAAAGGGGCTGGATAAAAACCGGGGCTGGCGAGAGGAGTTTGCCGCTGTTATTGCGGGCGTTTGGCCGCTTGCTCCATCTGCAAATTGTTCTCAAATGGATTGATTTCCACAAAAATACCCTATATTTATTGACTAATGCCTGGGGAACTCAGCCCAGGGCGGTGGGTTTGCTGTCTGGGGGGTTTCGTGGTCCATGCCGGGCTCCCCCAGAAACCCTGAGAGCCGACAACCCCGGGACGCTGGCCCGCACCTCCAGTAAATCCCGGGTTTTGTCCAACCTCCGAGGGGCAGAAACACGGGATTTTGCTCATGTACAAACACAACTTGTGTTTTTCATATTGTTTGTGTACGAACACAGGGATTTTCCCCCCAGGGTGAAATCCGTTACTTGTCATTGCAGTCTAGGGATGTGGGATTGTGCTTCTGGATCCCGGCTCACTGGTTACCTTGAGAACATCCGGGAAGAATTAATACATAATATCAAAATCTAAAGCATCTGGAGCCAAGTCCAGAAGATGCCGCTTGAAAACACACAAATCCTTCTAAATCCCCCCAAAACAGTGATTGGAGCAGGTCCTTTTTTAGCCTTGATGGCCCAGCGAGGAGCGGCAGCCGTCTGCCCCATGTGCTCACAAATTTCAATCCTTCGTGAGGATCTGGCCCCCGCGATCAGACCCAGACACTTTGCACCAAGCTGGGAGGAAAAAAAATGCTGTGCCAGGCAGCCGAATCTGCTCAGTATTGAAAAGGAAAAAAAAAAATTCACCCTGTGCTTCAGAGTGAGGGATGGTTTCTGGAGCAGGAAGGGCAGCCGAGGAAAGGTTGCATGTATTACCCTTGTCATGTCTTTTATTAGCAAAGTTACGTTATGGGCATTTTTCTCTTTCTGCTTTCTCGTTGTTTTTCCGTAGGAGCGGCCAGGCTGTTCCCCGCCGGTCGGGTAAGGAGGGTGCAGGGTGCAAACCCTGTTAATGAGAGCTGGAGGACGGGCACTGAGGTATCGCCTAACCGGCCTCTTTTCAACCCTCGGTGCTCTATCAGCCCAGAACAAACCACCATCCCCAGTTCAGCAGGAGCCCAGCCTTCCTGGCACGGGTTCAGCTGCCCTCTGATTCCAGTTCACTTGGTGCAAACCCACACGAGCTCCGGGGCTGTGTTTTGCAGCAGCAGCCCAGCGTCACTCGGAGCAGAACTGAGCCTTCCATGGGTCTTTTTTTTTTTTTTCCTCCCTCATTAACAAATAAATCTCTTGGCGGATGAGGTTTATGTGATGGATATTGGCCATGATCCGAGTAGGGCAGCCGATCATGTTCAATTATTTTATTAGCGAGATGAGGCTCATCGCCATGGCTCCACGCGCCGGCTGCAGGCTGGGTGCAGCAGGTCGGTGCTGCTGGCGGGGCCCCATGCTCCTCGCTCCTGCAGAGCGGCCGGGCCGGTCCCGTCCCCCCTCCCCAGGGCTTCTGAAGTGCATCTGCCCTCATCACTGGCCTGGGCCGTGTGGCAGCTGCTTCAAATGAAGGAACTTCTATTTCCTCTGTGTTAAAAAAATATAAATGATATATCAAAACAGAGGATGATCAAGGGTTAAACTTTTTTTTGGACAGTTCAGTTGCTGTGTCTGTATTTGGAGTTTTTATTGAGTTCCTGCCCCCAGTTTTATTAGCATCAAACCTCAGCACGTTTGTCATGGGGAAGGAGAACATCAACTGACATTTTTAGGCCAGGGCCAAATACATCACTTACCAGGCAGCTCCGCAGCCTCCTCCGTGCGTTTGCCAGGGAAGACGGAGGGGATGTTCCTGGCCCAGATCTGCCTGTCCCCATGGCCAGCGAGGGCGGTGGGGAACAGGCTGGTCCCATGTCACCTGCTGGGATCCCCGTCCCATCTGCCACCATCCTTTTGTCCTGTTTGTGTTTAAGCACATCTTGCCCAGATAAACCCCAAAGCCAGAGCCCGCAGGAGCCGTCGCAGCAGTTATGGAGCACGAATTTCTCCAGCCTGGGGGGGTGGTCCATCCCTTGGGGGATGCTGCTGGGCTCTGCAGGGGCAAGGCACGTGCCCGGGAGCGCAGAGGCTTTGCGTGCTCTGTGCAGCCCCAGCAGCGACGGAAACGCGTATCTGAAGGGAAAGCGAGCTTTGCTTTCTTTGCACGCAAAGCCAAAGCAAATACGAAACCCACGCAGGGCTGTGTCGCTGGGGCTGGCCGAACCCACTGGGACGTCGCACAGGAGGAGGCAGGACCCCCCCACCAGCCCTGGCTTGTCCTTTTTTCCTGCACCATCCATCCCAGAGGGCTCGTACAAAGCAATGGGGGTCTATTGCCACCCTCGAATAAACCAAAGATACCACTGAGCCTCCTCGAGGGCCCTGCTATCCCGGTCTTGCAGCTGAGGAGAGGAAAAACACCTACTGACTGCGTGGATCCAAGCGGGGAAGGGAGCACGCGTAGTCCTTCATGTTGCCCGGAGGCAAGTGGCACGAAGGAGAGGAAGGCGGAGATGAAACACCCCGTTAACAGCCTAAGTATTACATGCCAGGCAGCGCAGCACCCTGAAAGCTGGAGAATTTAATCAAAAAGATGTTTTCAGGCTGAATATCATCAGTGGGAGAGGTGGGCTTGGCGTCTCGGTGGCAGCAGCAAAGCCTTTCCAGCTGCTGTTGTCTTAACTTGCATTTTGGCAGGCCGGTTCCCACTGATTTTGGGGTCGGTGTGGGAGTGTTTTATCCCAGGGTGCCAGGGTGAAGCAAGCCCTGCAGCCCAGCTGGGTCAGCTTCTTTCTTGTGCCATAGAAGGTGGCAGCTCTGGGATTTGTCCCCAAGCGTGTGACTTGTTCACCCTCTGCGGTGGCAGCGTGGAGGGGGCGAGTGTTATTTGCACGCAAGAAAGCAGCTGTTTGGAAAATAAGAAACGTGGAAAAGCTTGGTAAGAGGTCAGCCACGGGGCAAATCCTCTTCTCCCCAGTGCGAATCCCTCTGTTAAGGCTTTGGGGTGATGCTCCTGCCGCAGCCAGCCAGCCCCTGGCCTGGATCCGGGGCGATCCCAGCCCGCGGCTGCCTGTGCTCCCTTCCCTGGGTGTTATCCACAGCAATCACAGCGCTTTCTGGTGCCGGCGAAGATGCTCCGAGGGTGCTCTGCCTCTCCCCTTTGCTCTGCCACCCTCGCCCGCTGCCAGCCCTCTCCCTGCGCGTGCTGGGGTTGAAATTGCTCATCCCTCCCCTCGTCTCCAGGCTCCATAAGAGGAAAACCGGTTGATAACTTTGCCCTCACTTGAGTAACCCAGTGCTAATAGCGCAAGCAGTTTTATTTGCCATCAGGACGTGGGGTCGGGGCGGGGAGCGCTGACCCGTGCGGATCATTAGCTGTGCATAAAGATGCTGCGTGCGTGACCTTTCCGGCGAGCGAGGCTCGGCCTCTCCCTCCTTTTCTGCTTCATTTGAGTGTTGCTCTTGGCTCTTCCACTGTCTGATGTCCCCTTATGGCTGGGAAAACCAGCAGCGCTCCCCTCGCTGACCCCTGAGATGCTGTGGGGCATTCGGGCAGCGCCAGCATCCAGCCCGGACCGCGCTGCAGGGTTTTACCTGCCACACGAACCTTTTGCGGGGGTTCTTCTCTGGTGCAGCCAGCTCTCGGGCCGCTGCCCTCCTTTTCAGGGCACGAGGGGCTCTCAGCAGCGGGAGGGATGCGGGGGGAGCAGAGGGAAGAGCAGGGTCCCGGGGGCATGGGCAGAGCTGCTGCCGGCTGCCTAATCCAGAGCAAATGCTGGAGGCTGTAGGTATTTACTTGTGCCTTTTTTCAAATGTGTTTGCCCCGGCCGTCTTTGAACGTCTCCGTTGGACTGGTGTTTGGGAAAACGTGGGCAAACAGGGGTGTTAGGGAGCAGCACCAAAAGCGGCTGGAATAGCCCTTTGGGAGAGGGACTGGGGGACCCGGGACGTTGTGGGGGACAGCAGGCTGCAGCCTTTGCGGTCAGGGCTCTGAAGCCAAAGTGAGCAGGGGCTGTGGGTATCCTGTGCCCTCAGGCAAGCCCCCTCGCTGTGCCCCCGTGCCCTCTCTCTGCCACAAGCCGTTATATTCATGCATATGCGCACAGCGGGACTTTATTCCCCACGTGCCTGGGTGTAGCAAGGTCCTCGTATGACTTACAGCACCCACCACCACCAAGCAACCCAGGGTGCTCCCAGAGCAGCTATGCAAGGAGGAATAACCTCTCAGCCACTGAAACCTCCCCGAAAGAGCTCCGCAAGCACCAAAATATATGAGATTTGTCCAATTAATAACCGCACGTAGCGATCGTATTTGCTCAGCTGCGCCTGCGTTCCCAGTACCTTGCTGATTCACAGGCAGGGAGGATTTGCGGCGTGCGCAGGCAAACAGCCGCTGCTGCTGGGCAGGCTGCTCGCTCACGCCCGGTAAAAACCTGCAGCTCCGTCACTGCAAACCCCACCGCGGTTGATGCTCTCTGGTGAGGTTCCCCGGCTCTGTGCCTGGCAGCTGGGACGGGAGGCACTATGCCTGGGTGCCCCCGAGACCCCCCAAAAGGGATCACCTCCCCCAGAGCTCAGCCCTGAAGGTATAAAAGCCCACCCTGGTGTGCACGAGCTCCCTGAGCTCCTTCTCCTCCCTTGGGAAGACCTGTCTTGCAGGGTTTGAGGCGACAAGGCACCGCTCAGCCTGGATGCTCGGGCATGTCGATGCTTTCCTGCTCTCCCTGTCCCACTGCAACCCACCTCTTCGTTCACCCCACGCACGCTTAGTTTTGGCCCAAGATCGTCATTCGGCAGCAGGGAGCTCACTATCGGCAGGGCTAAGGTGATGGCTCCTGTTTTGGGTGTTGGTTTGGCTCCGTGGTGAAGCTGGATGCTGTTGGAGGGGAACTGGGGATGGGTAAACCTGACCTGCAGGGACCCCCCGGCACCGTGGCTTTACTAACGCTGATGGGGCTCAAGGGTCTGCTTAACACTTCTAACTTTATCAAAACCCCTCTCAGGGAAACCATAAAAATCCCAGCTAAAGTGGCCCCAGTTGGCGTCCGGCATTTTACTGCCTGCACATGAGCGGAGCAGAAATGCAGCATCTGTCGATGCGCTGCAAAACATCTGCTTCCAGCCCGGCACAGCTGATGGAAACCCCCTGGGACTCGCTGGACCCCGCTCGGATCCAGCACCCAGCCTCTGCCCGAGCCCAGCCCCTTTCTGGCTGTTTGTCCTGTCTTCTGCCTTGGGTTTAACTCGGCGAACGCAGCTGGAGGCTGCGATGCTGTGACCCCCTCGAAGCGTGTCTGAGGGCGGGGGAGCATGTCCTGCATCTTAGCCAGAAATTCCTTTCTCCCACTATAAATAGTATAAATAGTGTGTGTATAAAAATAGGCAGATTTGCAAGTCGATATCCAATCATGCTCTGTATAAAAGAGCAGTGTGGTTTTGCAGATGGGGAAACTGAGGCGCAGGCTAGCTGGCTTGTACCTGGAGTCACCGGGTGAAGAAATGAAGCTTCCTCACATTTATTCGATTACCCCAGTGACGAGGTGGCCCTCCCGGCCACCTATTCGATTACCCCAGTGACGAGGTGGCCCTCCCGGCCACCCTCGTGCCAGTCGTGCCTCCTTCGCCTGCATCGCCCATCGGTCAGGCCGGGCTGTTTGCAAATGCTTTCAGGTCACAAACCCGCGCTGGGCGTGCGATGGTGCTCAGGGGGTCACTGCTCTCTCAAACCGTGCTTGGTTGCCATCGACAGAGGATTTGGTCGTTAAGCCAATCTCATCTTTATTTCCAAGTCCGTTTGCAGGTGGTGGTTATTTGGCAGTTTATTCTCTGCTTGGGCTCATCTCTCTTGTTGGGTGCAGCACGAGTTCAACTCTGCAGAGCAAACCGCACACAGACAGGGGAGAGAGCGTCTCTTTATTTGCCAGGTCCAATATTTTGTCCAATATTTCTGTGTCCAACATTATTTGAAAAATGAGATCTGCACTGGATTCTTGTGGGGATAAAAGGTCCCGGTGTGAACTGGGATTAGGGTTGTGGTTTGGGGTTTTTTTTGCTTCTTCCTTTATTTCCGTGACAAACGAACGCAATAGCATCCCGACCACAAAGGCAGGGCTTTCTTGAAGAAGATCCAGGCTGGTTTGACACTACGTTGCCCTGAAGGACAAGAATAAAAAAAATATAAAGGAAAAAAAAACCCAGAAAGAAAGAAATTCTAGCAGCCACTGCTCCTGCTCTGGCATTGCTAATCCAACAGCTGAAGATTTATTTGTACTGACTAAGCTGAACTGAGCAACTTAATTCCCTTTTAATTCTCTTCAGAAGGCTTCAGAAGCCTCGTAGCTGTTTTCTTGCATGCAATTAACTCAGAGGCAGCCCCCAGCCTTCCCGGGCTCTGTGGATTTGGTGGGGGTGGCTGGGTTTTTATGACCCCTTCCTAATAACAGGTGCGACTCGAGCCCAGGAGCAGGACTGCTGGAGCTGCTGAAGCTGAAGCTATTCTTTTGTGGGTGCTTTATGCGTTATTCATGCGGCAATGGCAGGGCGGCCGCCCGGGGGTGGCCTCGCTCTGTCCCCAGGGGACAGCAAGGAGCAGTGTCACCCCGCCACCTGCCTCAGGGCCACCCTGAAATTTGTCAGCCAGGGCTCGGCCAAATGTGTCTCTTCAGAGCCTCCCCCAGCCCCTGTGGCTCCCAAAGGCACCTCAGGGGGGGTTAATACACTGCAAATCCCACTTATTATTTACAGCATCTCCGTGAGCATCTCCGGGCTTGCCGTGGACGTGGCAAAGCTGCTCGGTGCTGGCTTTTCTCTCACAGCCTGGACTGCAAGCCCTGCGCCGAGACTTTCACATCCCTGAGCATGCTGGCTAAAATCCTGGGAAATCTGGCAGAGCATCCCACCTCACTCTGCCCTGGGTCGTTATAGATTATTCCAGCCCATCAAACCAATCTCCATCCAGCCCTGGGGGGTGCAAGGCCATCTTTTTCTACAAGAATGCCCTGAGCAAATAGACCATTTAAAAATAACCCAAAAAATCAAACCAAATGAAATGAAAAAAAAAAAAACAACCCAAAAAACCTCAAACCCCACACTATTTTGTAGTAAAAATCAAGTATCTTTTAATCAATGTGGACTTTCGGGTTGATATCTGCGTGTGGGTCCTGCAGAGCAGGGACTGCTCCTCTGCAGCCCTCTGAATCTTGGAAGACATTTGTAAGAATAGAAATGGGATTGGAAATTGCACTTTTTGTATTTGAGGGATGGGGTGCGTAGCGGCTGGGTGTCGGGACTGGAAACAGGGAGGGCAAAGGGAGCCCCCAGGTATGCATTGAGGAAGGCTGGCAGGAGAATGGGGTTTTTACCCTCCTATAGTATTAGGTATCGGAGAACCTCCAAGCCACAACTAGAAGTAGTTGAGAATTTGATGTGAAGTGCTTTTTTTTTACTAGAAAATGGTAATTCCAGGGGATATTTGCAGGGAAAAGGGTTGTGCTTGATGGGGTTTGGTGCAGGAAGGTGGGGAGTTATTTCAAACTCTGCCTAAATAATTGTCCGCTGGTGGTGGGAAACCGCTTCTCCTTGGGAGGTGGAAGCCAATGTGTTGTAATTCAATAAGTGAAAAATCAAATTGTCCTGCTCAGCTTGGTAACACCACTATTCCTCACTTTCTGTGGAAATAAGACATTTGTTATTTATTTGTTATGTTTTGATGCTGTAAGTGAGTCCAGCTTGCTGGAGAGGGGACCTACTCCCACGATTGCAGGGCAGCAGCAAAGCTCCCGGTCTGGACCTCTGGAGATGGAGGATGCGGGTTCAGCTCGGGCGGAGGAGCTGGGCTGGGGCTGCCGTCTGCCCCGCTCGCCCCAGGAGCATCCCGGCTCGGCTCGGGGCTGCGACGTGGCCCATCCCCAGTGAGAAAGCCAAAATAGCCCCGCGTGCTTAGGGTGAAACCTGTTGCCAAGGGGAAAGCCAAGGATCTGGCAAGACTTGGGAAGGGGAGGATGCTTTGAGGGGGATGTTAAACAGCTGATTTGAGAAGGGGTGGATACTTTTAGGGGGATGTTAAACAGCTGATTTGAGAAGGGGTGGATACTTTTAGGGGGATGTTAAATAGCTGATGCATTATTGCTGGTAAGAGGGCTCTGGGGACAGTGCAGAGCCCAGCCTGCGGGATGGTCCATGCAGCTCCCTCGGAAACCCCGCATCCCACCCCTCCTCACACGCTAACAAGCTACTTGTAGTACATCTTTAGAGAAACTGCCTGATTTCTTTCCCTTGCTGTTTTCGCATGCTGCTTATCACCTAACAAGGAGCAGTTGCCTGCCCGGCTGAAGGATGCTGTCTGCTTAGCGCTGGGGATGGGGAATCGGGGCTGCCGATACCCTTGGCTGCAAGGTTCGGAGGTTTCCCCTGCCTCTGGCCCCTTGGGAGATGCGGGGGAAACCTCCGAACCCATGCCTGGGGGTGGCAGGTCACACTAGGTGTCCCCAAGCCTTGCAGAGAGGGGTACAGTGGGATGCCCATACCCAAGGGCCCCGCTTTTGCTTCCGCAGCACCGCTGCCAGGATCGGCCCTTCCCAGGCAAAGCCCCAGCTCCAGTCTTCACTGACATCTAGTGGCAATGGGGACACTTAGAGCTGGCAGGGGGGTGGCTGCTCAGGAGCCAAAAAGCGGGGTGCAACCTTGGTCCCCATCCCTTCTGGGCTGTCACTCCCCCCGGGGAAAGCCACCCCATTGCTGCACACACCAGGCAGGGACCTTGCAAATAGTGTCCCTGTCACTACCTTGGCTCTGCAGATGGGGACAGCTGGAGTCATT
The DNA here is from genome assembly GCF_035582795.1 of Mycteria americana. Taxonomy (NCBI): domain Eukaryota; kingdom Metazoa; phylum Chordata; class Aves; order Ciconiiformes; family Ciconiidae; genus Mycteria; species Mycteria americana. The sequence continues at coordinate 5,469,233 of NC_134380.1, read as the reverse complement.
CAATGGCCCAGGGTGAAAAGGCTTTTTAAATATATGGTCCAGGGTGAAAAGGCTTGCTCCAAGGCTTTTTAAATATAACAGCAAACCTTTGCTGGCTGCAGGTTACCCGCTCTGTCGCCCTTCTCTCTGCTCCTCCAGCAGCCAGGAGCACGGCTGCCCTCCTGGGCAAGGAAGAGTTTTGAAACGTGCTACTGGAGGCATCAGTCACAAGGCTTTCTCACATCTTTCCCATCAAAAGGAATGAAAAGTTTTGGCAGGAGGGGCTAGCCTGGGTCAGCCTTGATCTGCTCGAATTGAGCGAAAAGCTGTAAAAAGGCAAAAAGAAAAGCAGCAGCAGGAGAGGCGGCTGTGAAGGATGGGGGATGTTGGGGTTGGAGGGGCTGGAATGTGCCCAGCTCCGTGGAGGTGGATTTCTCTCGATGGAGGTGGGCGAGATGCCGCCTGGTCTTGTCCCCCCGCCGAGGACAACAGATGATGTTGCTCTGCACCCGCAAACCCAGTTTGTAAAACCTGGGCCAGTGCAGCCACCCAGTGCAACCCATCCCTCAGCACCGCCCGCGCGTAGAGTGGCTCTGGGGGCTGGAGCTGACCCTTGGTGCCTGGGCAAGTTTTACCTCCTCCACCAAAAAACTCAAATCTGGTTCACTTTGTTGCAGTGCAAACATAGTCTTACGGCTTTTTTTTATCTCCAGGGTTCTGAACTTCCCTCTCGAAGTGCCACAGAGCCCAACTCAGCCTCCACGCTGCTGAGAATTGCTTATACGGTAACACATTATTTGATAGGAATCTGCATGGGTTTTTTTCTGAGCTTTCCCACTGAACATCCTTATTGCTGCCCCGGTTGTGTGTGTGCACGCAGAAAAGCAGTTCCTTCCCATTCATCTGCTGGAGATTTGGTTGATTCACTGCCCTCGGAGGACTACCAGAGCACAATGGTCCGGCCATCCCTTTTCTGCAGAACTAGGATAGAAATTAGCAGCTCAAAAATCCCAACTCCAAGGCAAGAGTGGAGCAAGGAGAACCCGACCCCACTCCAAAGGGGAAGGTGAAACCCTTGAAGAGCTGGGACCCTCCTCCATGCCCATGACCCCTGATCTACAGGGGTATCTAATCTAATTTGCTGATTTTCAAGCAAATTAACTCCCAGGCAGGTCTGAAGCCAAGGGGCTCTGCTGAAAAAAATTCTGCACTAAGAGGAAACGGTTTGCCAAGGAGGTAGAAGCCAGCAGCAGCTGGCAGACGTATATTCCCATTGCTCACCGCAGTCAGAGCCCAGCATCGTAAGGCCCAAGGTGTTCAAAGCCTGAGGATAAATGCTTTTTTAATGGGTAACATAGCCGTGATATTTATTTGAGGCTCATGTTTTGCATGCAGGACTTTTTTTCCCTATTTCTCTTTTTTTTTGTTGCCACTGGGAAGAAGAAAATAAAAGCCTGTAATCTTCAGCTGGCAGGCACGGAGGAGATAAGCTTCAGGTGCCTCCCAACGCTCGTGGAGGAGTTCCGTTCTCCCACCTTATCTCCACCTCCAGGTCACGTCATCTCGGGGCTTAGCACAGGCCCCGGGGGGAGCGCAGCGCGCTGCTGTCCCCGTCCCCGCTCCGGGCAGGGGGTCCAAGGGCGGGCTGGGCTGGGCTCCCAAGCAGTGCACATGGCAGCGTTTTTCCTGACGATAACCCTTACCCCAGCCGGTGCGGCTCAGCCGCGACGCGCAGACGCTGCCGGCGACGATGCAAGCGCCTGGACCGTAAACCCAGCCTGGCGCGAGCATCCCTGGAAGGACTTGATGAGCACAAAGAAACCAGTTTTCCCCATCTCTTCAGGTATTGTAGCTTTCAGTTCTAATTATTGTGTGTTTTAATTCATCCATAACTGATACGGGCTTCAAAGCTTAAATGTCTTGATCTAATGCTTCCAGATTTTTATTCCTTTTTTCCTTTGAACTCCTGCAAGGAAGCCTCTGGGACCCCACAGCTCTTGCTTTATGTTTGCTTTTAATCAGCTTGCCTTTATTCCCAAAAACAAAGACAAATAATACTGCAATGGTTTCTCCTTGGAAATTTCTCCACATTGAGAAGAAGAGAGGGGGAAAGCGTGACTTGTTAAAGGCTGGATTTCTTGATGTCTTTCCTCCTTTTTATCTGGTTCACTGTAAGACAAATTACTCTTAATTTAGCTGAGAAATTGAAGGGTGCCCATATAATTCGGCAGCGGTCCAGCTGCCTGGGGAGCCACGGCAAGCAAGTACAGCGAAAATAAGGTGATGGAGCGTCGCATCCTGTCCAATGCCGCAGGATTGCCGGGCTGGGGAGTTCTGCTCGCATGGCAGAAAGCTGCTCAGCATCGCGGCAAGAGCAGCCCCAGTCCTGGCGTGGTGAAACCCTGGTTGCCGGTGTGGTGAAACACCTCTGGTAGATGCTGGGAGGTTGGTTTGTGCTGCTCCAACAGGGAGATGGCTGTGTTGGGTTGAGGTGGTGGTTAGAGAGGGGGAAGGCATCTGTACCTGCCCATGGGTGCCCTTCCTGGCCGGCAGCATCTAGGGTAGCGCTGAGTTTCCTGGGATTCTTCCAGAAGATGGATTTGTTGGCCAAAAGCGCAAATCCTGCCCCCGTGGAGGCCCCAGACATAAGGACCTTGCTGTACAGATGCCTCATTTCGCTGGTGAGCAGGAGGAGTGGCTGGTAAGAGCACCCCTGCCGCCACCCAGACAGGTCCGCATGGCTCCCGGGGCGCAGCCCCCGTCCCCCGCATCGCTGGGGTGCAAAACCTCGTTACTCGGCAGCCCAGGCGGGCTCCAGACGGCTGGGGGGCTCAGGAGGGCACGAGCAAAAGGCGATGCAAGGAGACGTTGGAGGCAGCCGCAGCTGAGCAGCAGTTCGTGCCCTGGTGCCTGCGGGCAGCGCTCAGAAACCCCGGCACAGCCTGGGCGCCTGTACGGGTCGACTGGGACGTGATCCATGCCAGGAGGGCGATTGCAGGGCCCCTGCGCTCTCCTCCTTCCAGAGAAGCCAAGTGGAAAGTTTGGGGTCATTTTTCTGCTTTTCTCATATTTGTTCCCTGCTGGAGCTGATTTATCCCTGCGGCTTGCAGAGCTACATCCAAGAGGGACATGTTTTGCCTTTGTAGTACATGAGATTGCTATAAATTATTAGCTTCTTTGTGTCAGCCGGAGCCCGACACAGCCCATAAAACTTTCTGGCCATGTTATTGCGCTTGAACGTGGCACCAGGCTGCTGGCGGCGAGCTGGCCCAGACCCAAAGGAAAGGGTTGCCAGCTCAAAAGATGTATTTTTCTCCAATGTGACACCCCCACCCTTGTTCCTAATATCACCCACAACTTCAGGGGTCCATGGAGCCTCAGGGGGAAGAGCTCTGTCCTCGCTGTCACTTGTGCCTCTGGATAGCCACCACGTGCTCCAGCTCTGCGGGTACCGTGACCACCCCTCCACTGTGAAGGGGTGGGCAAAGCACCCCACAGCATGTGTTTGCGAGGCTTGCAGGCAGGTAGAATAATAATAATAATAATAATAATAATAATAATAATAATAATAATAACCCTGAGCATAGAACCAGTGAGATTAAAAATTAGTGGTCTCAAGGCAACATTGCAGCATATTCAATATATTATCTGTAAGTGATGTGTGCGGGAGGGCAGAGTGGGAAGCGAAGGGGATCTCACGAGAGCTACAAAAACTGGACTTTTAATTTAAAACTATCCTTCACTGACTTGAGCGTCTCTCCTGCGAGTCCATTTTTTACTTCCCCCTGTGCAGCAGTAATCAGGAGGTAACAAGGGAGAAGGGGAAACGGATTGTCTCGCAGCTCTATCTGGCCGATTTCAGTGCTGTAAATTATATATATATATGGTACAACGGAGTGCTGGGATATTAATTTCTGTTGTTGAAAATCACAGACCCTCTGCTTTAATTTACTGCTAAATAATAAATGACTTTGTAAGATACTCAGCAAAGATAAAGACGCCCCAGTAAATCAAACAGCTCATAAGCACTTATGGATCAGTCTATCTTGTATGTGTACCTAAGTGGTTTATATTGTTCTCACAAAGCAGAAATAAGCAGGCGTTTAACTGATGCTATCTGCCAAAATAAAGGATGAACCCGTGAATCAAGTGGTTTCCTGCAAATCCTCATTTGCATTTGCAGAATTAAAAGAAAAGTGGTGCTTTAGGGATGAAACATTTAGATACAAGCCCAAAATGTGTCCCACAGGAGGCAGCGGATGCAGTCAGTGGGGCCATGAGGGAGAGCAGCAGGTAGGTTTGTATCGGGTTTATATAGGCATTGTATAGGGTTTATCCACGGCTCAGCAGGAGGAGGAATGGAGTGCACGGGTAAGTCTGGAAGAGACCAGGGTTTGGAGCTGTCTCTCCTCACCCCTCACCCTGCATCTGCAAAAACACCCTGAGCGCATCCGTTCTCGTGGCACTTCACGAGAAATTGTGCAAAGTGAGACACGGGTGGCACCGGGACCCCCGATCTGCAGTGTGGATCTGCAACGGAGAGCCAGACCCACAGCTGTTTCTGCCTCGGTTTCCCTCTTGGCATGCAGAAGAGGCCATCTGCCTCCCCGGGCTGCCGTGCAGGTCTGTCTCCTGGCTCAGCGTGTGTTTTTCTCTCCTCCCTGGGTCCATTTGTGCCAGGCAGCAGTGGCAGAGCCGCTAATTGCATCTGCAGGAAAGGCAGGAGCTCTCAGGCGGCCATAAGTAAGATGGATGTTGGGCTCTCGGAGCACAGCCCCCGGGATCTGGGAAGGTGACGTCCCCGGTGTGCCAGGCTCCAGCTATTTGCAAAGGCAAGTTAGAGTCAAAATGATGCAATTAGAGTCTGAAGTGAAAATAAAATATGGATGTGGCCGATTTTGACATTTATATCGCGTGTTTGTTATGCAAATTGGCCAAACTCTATAGGAATGCAACAGAAGGAGATTGCAAAGGGCACCAGCTCATCTGAGGCGCCTGCATTGGAAGCGTGTCTCCCGCATGGCCGCAGCCGTGTAGAACGGCTTGTCGGGGTGGTGGGGAGGCGGCCGGGGGCTTTGTGAGCAGTGGCGGTGCTTGGCTGGGGATGGGGGACGTTTAGGGCTGTGGGTTTTTGCAGAGCAAGAGGGTGTCAGCGCTGGTCCCTGGAATGCAATACGGAGGAGTTTCCCTGGGGTAATTTCAGTGACCGGAGCTCCGGGTGTGCCTCCGGCTGCTTATTTGCTGCCGTGATTCAACCTCGCTCGTAAGGGTACAGAGAGCTCCTGGGTGGAAAAGGACCAAGTGCTCTGGAGTATTTCAAAGGCATTTTAGAGCATGCCTACCTGAGCGCAGAATAAAAGGGATTGCTGTGGTGTCTTCAGGGCTGGCCCCAGCTACCACCCGTCTCTGCACTGCCCAGCCTTCCTCCTGCTTAGACAGGGGTCCACTGTGGTTAAAGATGGTTACTACCCCCAATGTTTGCAGGCACGCTAAATGCCTCGCTGCTAGCCCGCAGAACTGTCCTTGTTGCACAGTTTTCATGGGAGGACCAGAGGAATAACTGCTGGTGTTGAGTCCTGTCCTGCAGGCATGCACACAGCCAACATCAGCTCTGAGATCCAGCTGTGCTGGTGGAAGGAGTTAGCATCCCACAGCCGGTCGTGGCTGGACGCCGCTACCCTTGCAGATGTGCTGGCTGGGCAGTTTGGGGAGGACTCGCTGTCCCACTTTAGGTTTTTTTCAGCAATATGAAGAGGTCTGAGACTGCTGTTCTGCAGGTGTCACTTCACACACACACAATGCTGAGCCACCAGGCAACAGAGAGGAGCTCGGGGCTAGGCACAGTTAGTTTCTGTTTGAGAAGTTAGCCAAGCTCCATTATATACTGCTTGGTGGCTTGATGCTGTCTGCTGGAGGATAAATAATACCTGGTACAGCTAACATGAGGGAAGCACAGCCATATGATACTGGATCTGGCAGAAATTTTGCCACTATGAGTTATTCTCCCCAAAAGCCCCCGGTAGGTGGGAGGCAGCAGCGTGGATGTGCTGCGATCAGCAGCATGCCTGGCCACCGTGGTGCTCCTCATCGGGTCACCTGCTCTCAGATTTATCGTCTCAGGAGTAGACAGACACCAGCCCAGCTGGCTCTGTCTGAAGTGTGCACACAAACTGCCCTGCTGGCAGGTTGATGGGAGAGAAACCTCCAGCTGGGGACAGTGACAAGTTCCTGAGAGAGAAAACATCCTTCCCCAGCACAGCTGGATTTGTTCGAGGATGTTTCTCTACAAGCAAGTGGGTTTGAACAGCAATTCATTAGATACACAAACCTCTGCAACCTTCTCTGCGGCAGGGGCTTGGGAAGAGAGGAGATGCTGATGGGAGTAATTCTAGAAACAACTGAGCTCTGTGGAGTAGGAAATTTTCACTTTGTTTTTCAGGTTAAGCCAGAGATCCCCAAGCTTTCAGCTCAGCGTCACTGCAGCCCCATGGCGGGATGGACATGCATGCTTCGAGTGCCTTGGGCTCAGGAGTCCAGTAACATGACCTGCCACACGACCAGCCGTGACGCTCTCCATCCAAGGGGGGGAACACTTGCATTTTGATCTCTGCTGGCCACATTTTCCAAGCACGAGATGGGCGAGGGTAGCCCTGCTCACAGCCCGTTTCCAAGGCGGCAGGAACTGGAGCACATCGATGGTCCTGCTCACGAGGGTAGATGAAGTCCCTCAGTGTGAGCAGCCCTAGGAGATGCAGGAGTTTGTGTGTGGTGGGAGCAGGCTGGGAGCACGTACAGAGCCAGGTTTTCATATCAGAGATACCCAAAGAACAAAGTGATGCATGGGACAAAGGCTCGGCTTTATGTTTCAAACTCCCTGGTAAGCGCTTTTACCCATTTAACTCAATGCCTGGATGTGTAAGAGACCAACTTTCTGGCAGAACTGCCCACCAGCGCCCGGCGGAGCTGGGTACCACCCTCAGCGTTTCTGGTCTTGCCAACAGGAGAACACGGGAAAGGCCAAAAGGGACTCTGAAGTACTCTTGGTGCACCGAAATGTTTTTCAGGACTTGGTGCACTGAAATGTTTTTCCCCTTTGCAGATCATCTGGGAAAGCCCTGGTGGCAGCAAACCCTCCGCTCTGCACGTTCTCTCCATGTGTGTGCTGACCTGATGGATGAGCTGCAATCCCTCGAGCTGACGGTGCTTCCCACTCCAAAGAGGTGGAAAAGAGGCTCCCAGAAAGGCAGAAAGCCTCAGCTCCCTGCTCTTGGGTGCCACACGCTCCTTGCCTTGGAGCTGACATCCACGTGTCCCATGGGATATTCTGCATGGGGGCGATGGAGCAGCCGTGGCAGCCGATGGCCCCATTACCGGGAAGCGCAGCACCGTGGTCTGCCACGTTTTGCACCGCTGCAGCAGTGACTCCGAATGCAGGAGGATCCAACCTGGGCGCGATCAGGCTCCCGAAGGCGTACGCTATTTTGTTTTGCTAACGCTGTTGAAAGACAGGGCAGCTCCAATTTGCCCAGAGCTGCTCAGTTGCAACATGGCACTGCAGGGAAGGGCTGTACAGAAAAACGCATTTGACAGTGAAAGCATTTTGCTGGAGCGCAGCATGAGAAAAACAAATTACGATGGCATAAACGAGCAAATCCATCATCAGCGGGAAGAGGAGGAGAGAATTGGTTTAAGGATCCACGAACGAGACTGTGACAGTGATCATATAACGGCCCTTTAAATGTCAAGGGGGATGAGCACAGATTAATAGCAACAGAAATGCTGCCAAGCTGGGCGACGTGTAACAAAGCAGACGGATGGATAGATCTACCTATTATCTGCTCCCTGGAAAAAAAGAAGAGGGAGATAATTCAGGTTTATGCTTGATCTAGTGTGTAAATCTCAGAGAGGTAATGTTTTCTTTTATCAAAAAGGAAAAAAAAATAAAGAATTAGTTTGTTTTCAGAGCTGTCCCTGCCATCAGCCAGACGGCACAGGTTCAGCTGTACAAATGAGATGTAACATTTAAAGCTGGCTGCAGCCCTGGCAGTATTACACCAAGGAAAAGTGAAAAGCACGGGGGTGTGGGGAAGCCGATCGGTCGGTGCTGGGCGGCTGCGTGGTCCCGTGGCTCCTTTCAGCAGAGAAGAAGATGAGAGACAAAAGAGGAGGGGGACACAGCAAAGGCGTGCACGCGCACGCCCCGATGTGCTGCCCCGGAGGGAAGGGGGTGTCTGGCTGGAGGGGGGTGTCTGGCTGCTGCCTGCACTGCCCTGCCAGGCTGGTGTAAAGCAAGGTTGTGAGGCTCTCGGAGCCCCTCTAACTCAGTTGGAAAAGCCCATCTCTTTTGTGAGGGTGCCCGGGGTGCCTGCCGCAGCCTGGCTGGCTCGTCCAGGCTTGCGAGGAGCCTCGTGCGGCCACTGCATGCGAGGTCCCAGGGTCCAGCCTGGGGCAGTCTGGCTGCAGAGCTCTTCCACCATGCTCTGGGCACTTTCTGGCACCATTAAAGGATTTCACTCTCATAATAAGAAAAAAACCCTACTGAGCATGACCACATCCAACATTAAATCAGCAACATGTGAAAATCTGAGCTATGTTGGGAAAGCGGTGAATATTTCCTCAGCTTGTGACCACTGATCGAGAGGCAGAAGGAAAGGGCTTTGTACTCTGAAAAGCACGTTTTGCAAAGTGAGCTCCTCAAATCTGTGGATATTTATGTTTTCATTCATCCCTTTGCATCACAATTCTGTGTGCAAAATGGGGATCATGACCTCCGATTTCATAGGGACTGGAAAGATGTTCCTCGGTATTTGTAAAACACTCTGCCTGTATATTTACAAGCACCAGAAGAAAAATCACAAGAAAATGAACAGTTTAGTATTCAGAGCAGGCTCCGAGCAGCGCGCAGGCGGCATGGCACAGGCTGTGCACTAATGGGAAACCAGAGTACTGAATTACCTGCTCAGCCCGCACGGCGAGGGGACAGGCTGGTGGGACAACGAGTTGTCACCATGTCATTCAAGCCCCTTGCTTGAATGTGCCGGCACCGAGAGGCCACGCTAAGGTTTTACGGGCAACCTGAAAGCGAGCATTTGCTAGCGGTGCGGTGCCTGGCTTTACCAGCTGCTCTTCCCATCCAGGTTTTGCATGTATGATTTAGATCTGTATGTATATTTTATAAAAGGTCTGCTAAAATGTGTTATTGCAGAAATAAAACTAAGCGCTTATTCATTTTTAATGAGCCATCAGGGAGAAAGCTATTGCACGTGTGTTGTAGCGTTTTTCTTCTGTTGAGCTATTTATACCGAAATGTCCTGGAGGGAAATTTGTGATTAAATTACATGAGTGAGATACCTTTATTCATGCTGAAAAGCCTCTCTCGCTTAGCCAGGAGTGCAGCTGTCAGAGCCACTGAAAGCGAAGCACAATTCAATGTAAACGGGCCACCTCGGAAACCATCAACAGAAAATTAGATCTAAATACTGATTTACTCTGTATTAACGCCGGTGCGGCTTCAGCTCCGGCCAAGAGCAGCCTCCGAACCCTTCGTGTGCAGAGATTTTGCCTTTTGGGGGAATATAAACCAAACCCAGCAGGGCCCTAGAGCGCGGGCCGCTCCCCGCGCTGCCGGGTTCATGTCTTCCGTCTCCCCCGAGAGGCCCCCCCAGTTCTCGGCTCTCGTCCCGGCTCACGGAGAAGCCCGAGCGGTGCCTGTGAGCCCCGTCCCCCCCCTGCAGACCCGGGGGGCGGCGGGGCCAGGCCCGGCGCGGCCTGTGCGGCACCGGCGCAGCGGGGAGCGCGGAGCGCGGAGCGTCACCGTCAACGGCAGCGGGCAAAGCCCGGCGCCCCGGGCTGACGCTGACACTGCCCTGCCGCGCGGGGCACTCGCCACCCGGCTACCCGCCCCCGGGCCTGGCTCGGGCCCCGCCGGTTGCCATAGCGACGCCGGCCGGGCCGCCTCGGGCCGGCGCTGGCCCTTTAAGGCAGTGCTCGGAGGCCCGCGGGAGGCCGGAAGTGCTCCGCGAGGCGCTCTGGCCTTCGCTTCGTCTCGGGCGGCTTCCGGCTTTTCTGCTTCCGGCCGCGCGGGGCCTCGTGGCGGGCGGTGGGCGGCCGGGCCGGGGGCTTGGGGGTGCAGTGGGGGCTGGGGGCAGGATGTGGGGGGCTGGGAGTAGTGGGGGGGGTGCATTGGGGGCTGGGGGCAGGATATAGGGCTGGGGGGTGCATTGGGGGCTGGGGGGCAGCGGGGTATGGGGTGCAGTGGGGGCTGGGCACGGTGTGGGAGGTGGGGGCAATGTGGGGGGGCAGCGGGGGCTGGGGAGACAGGGTATGGGGGGGCTGGGGGTGCAGTGCGGGGCTGCAGTGAGGGCCTGGGAGGGAGGATATGGGGTTCAGTGTGGGGGTTGCAGCGGGGGGGCGGCAGGAGAGCCGGGGTGCCAGGCAGGGGGCGAACCCCATGTATGGCTCCTCCGTGGGGAGGTGTCGGAGCCCGCACTGGGGCTGTGGGTGCAGGCGTGGGGTGAGCAGTGCCGCGGGGGGGCTGGGGGCAGGAGGCTGCGGGGGGAGGGCTGAGCTGGGCCCAAGGCGGGGAACGGGCGAGCCGCGCAGCGGGGGGGGGTGCCTGGCCAGGGCAGGGTCTGCTTGCGGGGCAAACGGGGCTGTTCTCCCTGTGCCTTTTCCCAGAACTGCGTGTGTCGCAGGATTTGCCCCCAGAGGAGCCCCAGCCCCGAACGGTGACGGCAGGGGGTTACGCCGGCCCTCGGCGCTTCCATTTGCAAGGTGAGCGAGAGCGGGGTGAGCCCCCTGCGTCCCTCCTGGGGGGGCACGAGGGGTCTGTGGGCGCCGCAGCGAGCGCGGGGCTGGGGAAGGGCTGCTGGGTGGTGGGGCCAGCGGGCCCAGCCTCGTACCAGCCAGCCTCACCCGCGCCCGAGATCAGCTCCCAGGCCGGCTCCGTGCTGGGGTTCGTCCTGTGCAGTAACAGGTGTGAGCATTCATGCAGCGTTTTGATGGTCATGTATGATACTGCATACAACGGGCTCCTTCCTAAGCCAAGGAAAAACAGCTTTTAGATTAGTTCCTTTAACATATACTTAGTCTTCTTTTGAAAATATTCTAGCAAAATTAAACTGGCGTTGCCCTTCCTTTGCAGGCAAGTTTTACAGACATGGAAAGCAGAACTTGGATATGTTGCTCGTATATTTTTTCACTTGATTTATCACTGGTACTATCTGAATTCCAAGACTTTGTTCCCCACGTAGTAGGGAATACTGATAAGGTGGTTTCTTTACTTGAGCAAATTGTAAGGCTTTGTTGGAAATTGTGTACTTTGCTCTCTTGTGACATCTGTGATTTCCTTTACTGTTTGGTTTTTTTCTTAGAGTTGGGGAGTTCAGCTGGGGTCACAGCTCAGGTTAGCGCGTGCTTTCGCAAGCATGGGAAGGGGAACAGGAAAGACCCGTGTTGTGAGCCTGGCACCAAAGTGATGCTGGCTTCTGACAAAAATATTTTGCCAAAAAAAAAAAAAAGGCACTTTTCCTGTTTCTTGTTGGTGTCAGTTGGGTGATCTGGCTCACAGCGAGGTCACCCCAGATGGTTGCTCCTGTACAACTGAGGAGCTGTCAGACAGTGGGAGGAAGAAGGTGCTCCTTAAACCAGCTTTGCCATCAGACTGTGTTTTGCATGTGGCTGCAGCTGATCTGCTGGTGATTGGTGAGCTCTCTTAGTGCAGTTTGGGATAAAATGAATTAATATTTCATTGCTGCTGAAATGGGAGAGCAACCCTCTCTGCCCCCAGTCCCAGCAAAATGCTTCTTTTGCTCGCCTTGACCTGGCACTGGGATTTGTCGGGCCCACCTGTGAGCAGGTTTAACCCAATAAAGCAGCAAAAACAAGCTGAGGAGAGAAAAAAAAGTAACCTCCTAGCACGTTAATGAAGTTACGGGAAAGCTAACAATATCAAAGGTGGGGAGGGAGAGGAAAGAGGTGTCGTTTCGGGGAGGGAAAAACAACTTTTCTGCCCCCTTTTCCTCCCCATCACAGTGGCTTTGTTTTGTGGGGGAGCTCTGCTGTGCTGTAGAGACCACAGTGTGCACAATCGCTGTGCAGAAGTTGCCGCATGCTCTACTTCAATCAGATCGTAGAAACAGGAGCACACCAGCAGCACCTGAGCTAGGAGGATGTGATTGATTTGTCTGTCTTGGGAGCTCTAATATGCTGCTGCTCTGTCCAGTTTCATGCTGTTTTAACCAGATGTGTGAACTGTCCCTGATAATTTTAGAGGGGTGTTAATTTGGGAGCCTGATGGTTTAACAAGCTCACTGTTAATTCTTTGTGTTGCACCTGCTTGTCCTTCAGGTGGTGAATTTTTTTGACTGTATCTCTTACCCAGCTGATTCTGCCAGTGTAACCGCAACAGTATGAAGTATGTTTTTGAAGAAATGCCATTCATACTGTGCCTCCTCAGCAGAAATGAAGCTGTGCCTCTGGCTCGGGGCCTTCTGGTGTCAGACCCGAGTGCTGTGTCCCTGTGACACAACAGTTTGATCCAGTATAAGCTCATTTTGCTGGCTCTGATGTGCTCAGACCAGTCTAGGAGGTTAACGCTGTGCTGGCAGGTTTTCTGCTGGCCACACATCTGACCTTCTGCTGTCAGCGTCAACCAACATAAGCTCTGGGCTGTGTGTTACAGCCGTTTTCGGCAGAAATGCGGTCGCGTTCCCATGCCTGGTATGATCAGGCATGTGCTTGGGTTGATCTGGCAGCCTTATTTTACCATGACACTGCAGGGTTGAGAGTAGCTTCCCCCCAGCTGGAAAGGAGATGGTGCCAAAAGTGATGGTTGGCACTGGTGTGCCGTTGGGAAGTTTTCATGGTAGAAGTGCTATCGGGAAGGATTTTAAAGAGAGCTGGGGGTGGGATGCTGCTTCTCTTAGATGCTTCAGTTGATGCTGATTGAGAGAAGATGGCTCTGTGTGGGGCAGTGGTCTGTAGCTTTAGCTGGATTTCTGGCTAAGACCCTGACCAGCTAATGTCTCCTGCGCTGAGGGAAGCTGCGCTCTCTGTTCACCAGATGCCACGTTGCATGCTGTGAATTTGCAATGTTGAACGGACCTGGGCAGAGCTGTCTGACAGTCTCAGGCTGCTGGTGGAAGACGTTTTACTTGTGTACTGCTGCAGACTGACATCCTTGATCAGTTTATTATTTGAACAAGCATTTCCCTTTCCTTTCACTAATGTCACTTCCCTGGGTTACAAGTTGGTATTTTCAGCCACATGGGCTGTCAGAATAAAGCATACGGAGCCCTAGATAGGGTGATTGCAAATATCCTGATCTTAGTTGCACTTGGAAAATGAGCTGTATTTATCATACAAATTCAAAAGTTATGTAAAGTTTGCTGTATTTAAAACTTGTCAGGTTTCTAATAAAGGAGGGAAAAGTTGGATATAAGTCAGAAAAGAATCTTCTAAGCTTGAAAAATCTTAATTTTAAAAAGAAGTAATTTGTCTGACCAAGGATTTTCCTGTCAGCTAACTTTTAAACAATAAAGCATTTTCTCAATTTAATTGATACGCAACGTAACCATTTGCAGGAGGGCCCTGGATCACGAGCTGATTGTGACAGCCTTGTGGGGTCTGACTACCTGGCGCACACGCTGAGCAGCTCTGACGCCTGTGCCCAGCTTTCCCCACAGCGTGCTTGCTGCGGCTGAACGTCCTGGTCATTTCTTTTCAGGTGGCGGGACCAGAAGATTGTTCTGCAGGATGGTGAGAGTGCTGCCCTTGCAGTTTGGTTATACCTGTGTGGTCTTTTTAGATTATAGAAAGTAGTTTTGCCTAACTAGATGGTAAACATGAATAAAATCTCATTCTCAAAGTTGACTTTCTTCGTATTTAATACTTGCTGTTGTGCGTGAGCAAGTAGAAAGATTTTTAGCATGCTGCAGGTGTGCATACAGGCAAGTAAACATATAAAACTACTTCTGCACTGACACTTGTGGCTTGTGCCTGGGGCAGTCACACGCTGGAGATGTGTAGTGCTCCCTGGATGTGGTGCTTTGGGGAGCTGTAGGGGTAATTCAGTCTTTAATTCAGCAGTGCTGAAGGATTTGAGAGCATCTCCTCAGTGTGCCAAGCTCCCATCTCCACTAGAGGGTGTGAAGCTCCACAAAATGGTTGAATTTCACTGGAACTGAAAAACTGGGAGACTTTTCTTCCTTTAATTGGATGCATGGGCAGCGAGGCCTGCGCATTGGCAGCAGCCCAGGTTGCTTGTGCATTATACAACCATCAGCCGGGCCACCGTGTGCTCCATGTGATGATGCTCGGCCCTGGCCAGCGCCCAGACAGGAATTACTCTTAAGCAATGTGCCCGTGTGCCCGGGGGAAGACAGCTCTGCTGTAGGCTTGACACCGTGAGTGCCCACTTCCAATGCTGGTACTTGGAAGAGGTCAGTTGGAGGGGTTAACTTGCATGTGCCAAGTTCCCTTCCACCTGGTAGTAAAATACACCCTTGCTAACAGCAAGTAGGAACTTTTCACTTGCACTGCAAAGAGCCTGGCTCCTAGATTTCCTTTCATAGGCAGAGGGAATTTCCACTCGATCTGCAACGCTCCCAAGCCAAGCCTGAGGCCAATGTGCTGTGAAATGCCGTGAACCCGTGCTGCTTACCTGGGCTGTGTGTGTTCCCTGTGCTTATTGCTCATGGGAGGTGATGC